>NC_092712.1:201653249-201956502 GCF_047496885.1 Scyliorhinus torazame | reverse complement strand
GACTGGAATGTTTATACAATGCACGGCGTATGACATTCCAGGGTGGGTGTTTGAGGTGTTGGGCTTTGTTTGCTTTCAAACTGTTCGTAAGCTTCCAGAAGCTAGTGTGTGACCAGTTGGATCAATGTTGTCAGTCCAATAATTTACCATTTTGAAAAACAGACAAAATATAATTTTATAAAGTAACCAGGCTGACAGAGATATATATTTATTTTCCGTCTCATCTCAACCAGGACAAAACGCTAATCCATTTTCCTGGCTTGCTAACCTGGCAGCATAAGCTCTCGTCAGTATTCCTGACACCAAGGGGGAAACCTGCTGCTCTAAGGTCTCAAAATTCTGGCAGTGCTGCAGCAGAATAAAAGACAGGCTGGCATTTAAAAGGGAGATCGAGACCTCAAGGGTTTGGTTAGGGGACCATTATGGGTGGAAAGCAAATTAAAATGGCTAATCGAATGTTGAATTTTATCACCAGAATACAAAATGGAGGAAATGAACCTGGCTTTAGTCAGGCTTCATTTTGCATAGTGCACTGTAGCTGTGGAAGGATATATTGGCCTTGGAGGAGGGACTGCACAGATTCACCAGAATGATACCAAAGCTTAAATCGTTAAACAATGATGGTAAATGGGACAAACTCGCTACCTTTTCCTTTTTGTGGAAAATTTCAGGGGCGAGCTCTTCAAAGTTTTTAACTGGCTGAGAGGATTTGATAAGTTAGGTGGAGAAAGACTATTTCATTTGATGGGGGAATGCTGGAAAAGGGGAAAAATCTTAAAATGGGAGCCACTAGTGAAAGCAGGATGGATTCTTGCATTCTTTGACACGGGCAGCACATTAGCACAGGGGTTAGCACTGTTGCTTCACAGCTCCAGGACCCCAGGTTTGATTCCCGGGTGCAGAGTCTGCACGTTCTTTCCTTGTCTGCGTGGATTTCCTCCGGGTGCTCCGGTTTCCTCCCACAAGTCCCGAAAGACATGGGGCGGGATTCCCGCCACCGCCGGTTGCCGAATTCTCCGGCACCGGATATTCAGCGGGGGCGGGAATCGCGTCGGTCGGCGAGCCACCCCCCACACACCCCCCCCCCCCCCCCCCCGGCGATTCTCCGGCCTGCAATGGGCCGAAGTCCCGCTGCTGGAATGCCTGTCCCGCCGGCGAGGATCAAACCACCTCTCTTCCTGGTGGGACTAGGCGGCGCGGGCGGGCTCCAGGGTCCTGGGGGGGGGTGATCTGGCCCGAGGGGGTGTCCCACGGTGGCCTGGCCCGCGATCGGGGCCCACAGATCCGCGGGCGGGCATGTGCCATGGGGGCACTCTTTTCCCTCCGCCTCGGCTACAGTCTTCACCATGGCCGACGCGGAAGAGACCCCCCCCTGCGCATGCGCGGGGATGACGTCAGCAGCCGCTGACGCTCCCGCGCATGTGCGGACTTCCGCCGCCCGGCGAAGTCCTTTCGGCCCCGGCTGGCGTGGGGTCAATGGCCTTTCCCGCCGGCTGGTGGCGCGCCAACCACTCCAGCGCACGGCTAGCCCCTCAAGGTGAGGGCTTGGCCCCTAAAGGTGCGGAGAAATCCGCACCTTTGGGGCGGCCCGACGCTGGAGTGGTCCACGCCACTCCATCCCGCCGAAACCCCCCCGCCCCGCCGGGTAGGGGAGAATCCCACCCATGCCGTTAGATAATTTGGACATTCTGAATTCTCCCTCCGTGTACGCGAACAGGCGCTGGAGTGTGGCGACTAGGGGATTTTCACAGTAACTTCATTGCAGTGTTAATGTAAGCCTACCTGTGACAATAAAGATTATTATTATTAAGGCTACCTCCCACCTGCACCCCATCTCACTGATCTAATCTTGGCTGTCCTACAATTCAAAAATTCTGAAATATACTTGATCAAATTTTGTCATTCTGGAACCATGGGCTGGATTACATGCATCCCCACTGACAGGTTTGAAATGGATGGAGGGGGTTATGTAAGATCCAACCAGCACTGTGCTCATCCGCCACCATTGCCCCCACCCCAATTAAAAGGAGAGAGCTGCTAAGTGGTTTGTTTACCCTTGGGCTTATGGGGGCCCTAACATAGCCAATTCACGGCCACTTCAGGACCTTATCGTGCTATTGCTGGTGTTGTACCCATAGCAGGGGGAGGACCACACCAGTTGGGAATCCTGGCAGCTTTAGTTGCTGGGGCTGGGTTCAGCCCGGGAGTGGGAGGACCTCCTTTCCGAGCCTCCTGGGTCCATCATGATTTTATAGTCCAAGACAAACAGGCGCCGGAATGTGGTGATGAGGGGCTTTTCATAGTAACTTCATTGCGGTGTTAATGTAAGCCTACTTGTGACTATAAAGATTATTATTATATTATTATTATAAGGCAGTGAAAATCTGTAACTTTCTCCTCCAAAAGATGGTGAATGCTCGGTTAGTTGAAATTTTCAAGACTGAGGTTGATATAGTGCGGGATTTACCAGCTGGTCACGCTGGCATGAAATTCTAATCCCACGCCGGCGCACGGTTTCCTGGCAGCAAGGGGTGCTGTCAATGGGAACTCCCTTTGATAGCGGCGGGACCAGTAGATCCTGCTGGTGGGATGCTCCCCAGCCAAAATCCCGCCCTGAGTTTTGTTAAGTAGCAGTATCTGTGGGTATGGATCTATGTTTTTTGAAGTACAAATAATTCTGATCAGATCAAATGATGAAACAACCTCATAGAGATGAATGGCCTACTTCTGGTCCTATTTCTCAAGAATGAAAACCAACGGAAAGCCCTCTTCCTCCATCAAGTTACATTCGGTGATTGCTCCCATTATCCAAGGACCCATTTGGACCATTTTCCTGGTTTGTCCTGGGATTGTCAGAGACAGGTTTGTGAAGGAGGGAACCAATGTGGATTGCTGGACCCCACTTTCCCTGTGACATTTATCCGTGGCAAGTGAAACAGAGGTATGCTGGGTAATCTGCCTAGCACAGTGGGGAGCAGGGAAATTCTATCTTGGAAAGGAAGATGGGCTTTGGCCTCATCGTTCAGTTTCTTTACTTTTTGCTGCCAAGAACCCCCAATTTCAGGAGAGCGAACAGTGGAAAATGCAGCTCAACTGCTGTGGTTCGTACAGCATTGCAGATACTGCAAAAACTGCCTTTGTTCTATGTACAGCCACAGATGGTAGCTATTTACGTCTCACTGCTGGATACCATTAAAAGGAACATGTGATGAATACAAATATTAGATTTTAACATTAGGCGTAAACAAACTATGGGTAGTTTGAAATTCTTCATAACTGAACATTTTTCAGTGTGTTACCCGCTTAAAATGTTCTTGCACATTTGAACCAGCTCATAGCAATGCTGTATTATTTGGAGAGTGCGTAATTGTGTTGGAGTGCATTATATTTATCGTAACACCCTGGGCGAGTGCACGCTTAATTCCAGCCCCACTTGATCTGGACTCGCAACACAGTGAAATTCAATTTTATTGAAAATACCCGGCCTAGATCCTTGGTTGAGCCCAATAAATCACAGTGATCAGCTGTGTAATTTTAAAACATAAGCAACCTTATATTATGTACAGTATTATAATTAAATGGACAGAAAATGTAACTGACTATCTAAACCCCTTTCCCAATCCCCCTCCTAACTAACCCCCCCCCTCCCATTCGACACAAACACACACACAGACAAACAACACAGAGGGGAAAGGGTGGTGGAAGGAGAAATAAACTATTAATACAAATGAAAGGATAAAGATCTTTGATGCATTGGGATAATATCTAGTTAGTGTCTTTCTGAAGTTCAGACTTCCATTTTGGTACTTCTTCCTTCTAGGTGTGAGATGGCTTTCTCTGACAAGGTTGTCTACTTTCTCTGCAGACTCAGCATCATTTCAAGTTCACAGAAAGGATGTGCCAGGCACTCACTGCTTTCAGAACAATCAAGCAGTTCTTTCACTTCAGCAAGCAGGAGAAAGAAAGAGCTTATTTCACTTACAAGTTCAAAACACTTCTGCCAAGTTCTCTTAAAAAGCATCACGCAGGAACCAAGCACAGACCATTTTCAGCTGGAACACTGTCCCTGGCCAACCCGCCAGTTGCCAGCAACCAATCAATCCGACTCCCACCAAACCTGGTTCCTAAGATCCACTCAGTATCGAGGAGTCTGGCTTCTCTCCAAAAGCAAAACTTGGGAACATCGAGTCCTGACAAGCAGGCTGCTTCAACCTTTAGTCTTCACCTTAAAGGAACATTCCGATTATGGGTCCATGGACTCAAATAACAAAAGAAATGGGAACAGAGGAAAGAAACAGGAAGGATTCTATCACATTGCTAAAATATTGGGCGCCGTTCTCCAAAATACTGATGGGTTTCATGTGGTGATTCCCGCTGAGTTTATGGGCATGATCCAGATCGCTATTCACCCACACTTAAGTCATTTTTTGAAGCTTTTGGAGCTTCTCACTGAAAACTCCCACACTCAAGATTTTCTTCTACAGTGGGGACGCCAGCAAAACTCAGAGATCGGAGTGCATCATTAAAGAGTGCCCAGATCTGAAATTAGGTTGAAGGTCCCCCACAACCACAATCCATGGTTATCAGAACCCCCTGTAGACATGGGTAACACTTCCAACCATTGACCCTGGAGTAGCAAACTCCCTTTAATGATATGTATATAGGTACGCCAGTGAAGGGTTAATTATTACATCTCAGTGTAATTCAGGCACTAGAGGGCACCACCAGTTCCCAGTATAAATATCAGACCTCAGGGAATCTTGGATAGCTAGTAAAGGAGAAGTATTAATCACAGCACGAGGAATAGTTTAGATTAGAGAGAGTTAGCACGAGGTCATCATTAGTTAATACTAGATTATAGATTACTGTTTAAAAGATTCAACCTTACTTTATTAGTAGTTGTAGTACTGTAGTGTGTGCAAACTTTATTTAAATTAATCGTTATTCAATCAATTAGTTTTGCTTCAATCTATAGGTTGGTGGTTTCTTTAGCATCAAATCACCCGACCATTCTGGATCACAAGGCAAAGAATAACGACATATTACCACAAAGTGGAATAAAATGCTCCCCACATCACTAAATGTGTGTGTGACACCCCACCACCCCACCACCCAGGAAGATGGTGACCCCACCCCATTCATCCTTGTCAGCATCGAGGCATTCCCCCACCCGAAGTGAGAAGATCCCGCTATAGGGTCGGCGAGACCCCCCCACCTTTAAGGCTACGTCACCATTCAGTTTTCTCCCCCCCCACCTTTCAGGCCTGCCCCATGTGCCCATTTCAGGCCCCCCTTCATAACCTCCCTTCAAACCCCCTTCGACCCTCCACCCCTCATGCCCCGCTTTCATACCCACCTTCATACCCCCTTCACCCCACACCTTCACATCTCCCTTCATGTCCCCACCCTTAATATACCCTGAAGGCCTCCCCCTTTTATGCACTGCCTTGGCCCCTCAGTCCCCACCCCATGTCATTGCCCCATTGCACCTTGACATTGTTCCTTGGCACCCTGGCAGTGCCAACCCGGTACCCTGGCAGTGCCAACCTGCCACCAAGACACTTCCCCTGGCACTCATACAGTGCCACACCAGCATCACTGAGTGCCAGGTTTGCACTGCCAAAGTGCCAGGGGCTATCTGCCCTGCCCCGACCACTTGGGGGCACCAATGGCCTGCACGCCTCCGGGTGTGGCTACCGCGTCAGTTTTCATTTTTGGAGACAAGTACTAATTTGCGCTGGCCTCAGTTTCACCGATGGGGCCGGTGAATTACGCGAGACCTCCGCCTCAAACGGGCTGCGCATATTTAAATTAGTTCAATGACTCACTTAAATATGCTGATCTGGACGCCCGGTGTAGCAGGTTCAATGCATCACACTCGGCACGGCGCCCACCGTGAAACTCGATTTTGATATGTTCCACTATTCACCAGGAATAGCGGGATCGATGCCTGACGCAATGTGGCGAGAAAATCGCGGCCATTATTCAAGCTTCATCCATTTGAATTCTGAAGGTCTTGTTGAAATGTGGACTGAGTTTCTTAATTTAAAGATATTAGGCGGGATTCTCCATTGGCTGAAGCCGGAATCGGGAAACGTGACTGGGCGGAGAATTGGCTTTGATGCCAAAATCATGGCGGGAGCCAGTTTCATGCCAAATCGCAATTCCCGGTGCCTCGACAGCAGTGTCAATTCATTCCACTCCGCACTGACAGCAAACACCCTTGGCATATCATTAGCGGGCCTAACCCGGTATTCTCTGGGGCATCCGCGATTCTCTTCCTCCACCGTGGCGACTTCCCGACGATGAGGTTCACTTGTGCTTTTAAAACTTGTGAAACACGCAGCGTGGCTGCTGAGGGAGAGAGAGGGGGTATGGAAAGTGTCCAACATCACCTAAATTTGCTGACAGTCATGCCGCTGGCCGGAGGATTTCTGCCAGGACTGGGGGGTGTAGTGGAGGTTTGCCAGGAGGTGGGCTGTGGGGCCGGGGTGGACGGGCACGGAACATCATTGCCGCAGCCTGCAAGGCAGAAATGTAGCTGTGCACGCCACTGACTGTCCACTGTCCACTCGTATCAGTGTCCCCCTAGCCACCCCCCACCCCCACTCCCCCCACCCCTGCAGGTGCCCTCTGGCCCAGCCGACCGATCAGCAGGATGGGTCCGCTCCTGCATAACCAGTGCAATTTTCTTGGCTGGGATGAGTGTAAGTGGGGAGTGAAGTGTGTATATGCGGCTTCAGCTTGTCAGCCTCCTGAGTGTCAATCGTGAATCCAGCGAATCTTGCACCATTTCTCATTGAAATCGATTGGTTCCACTTGGCACCGGTGCTAGCCCCTCCATGGTCGCTGAATCGGTCCGGATGCGACATCAGTTTTGCTGTCATGGAACTCTACGAATCCTGCCCCGGCGTCAACACTTAGGGCTGGATTCTCTGATTGCCGACGGCGAATTCGCATTCGTCGATTGGCCGGAGAATCCCTTATGACGCCAAAATCAGGGGCGGCGCCGTTTTTCGGATGCTCTGCCCCCTCCAAAACAGCGTCATCGGTGAGTACGACGCACACCATTGGGACGATCTCAGGACGTCACCTGAAGGCCCTCCCCCGATGCTCCGCCCCCAATGGCCCGACTTCCCAACGGCGTGGATCACTTGTGGTCTGAGGCTTCATCAACTACGCGTGGCGGCTACGAACTGTGGGGGAAGGGGGACCGTTCCACTGGCCGGGGAGGCTTCGGCGGGAGCTGGGGGGAACTGGTGAGGGGTGGTCTGGGGACGGTGAGAAGGGTTAAGTGGGGGCACTATCTGGCAGGCTGGGTCCGCGTGCGGCCAACGCCATGTTGCACGGCACGACCGCTGCAGGTCGCCGCCGTGCACATGCACGGCCTTGGACTCGGCAATTCTCTGTTCATATCTGCAGGCAAAGCCGGGGGTTTTATGTGGAGCGGCTGCTAGCCCCCCCCCCCAACCTGACGGAGCATCAGTGCGGGGGCAGTGCTGACATTTTGATCGTAATACTGTCATGGGAATGTCACTTTAAGAAATGTCTGTCTTCTCAAGTGGCTGCTGTGATGTCATTGTGTGGGTGGAGCTGGGCTCTGGCTCTGCTTTTTACTTTCGTTTTGAGCTGGAAGCTGTTTTTGACTCTGAGTTTTAGTTTTGTTTCCAGTTGGAGAGCTGTATTCAAACCAAGGAGGTGTATTTTTGTCTCTCTCTGCATGCTAAAGAATATCTCCAGATCACTTGATGATTTCAAAGTCATACCTGTTTCTGTAAGGAATGCAAACCTACTGTCTTTGTTAAAAAGGGTCTTTGACTTATGGATGTTGTTCGGAAAGTTACTAAGGGTTACCAAGAGTACTGTATCTTTGGGGGATGGGTATCAGTGTTGGTAGTTGACAAGATGTTTACTGTGTGTTTATAAAATGTTAACTGGATTCATAGAATAAACATTGTTTTTGTTTAAAAATACTTTAGATCTCTGTTGCAGCACACCTGTAACATGGGCCCTTGTGCTCCTCATAACCAAAATCTATTAAGCGTTGCGGGTCAGGTGAACTCCATGATATACTTTGGTGTTCCCTAAACCAAGGCCCATAATAATACTAGGCACATGCTCCGCACATAGTCTCAAAATCGGAGAATACAGCCCTTAGTGTCAGGAACGGAGAAACTTGCCAATTTGTTTTCAGTTTTCTGCTGTTTATATTCACTATTCTCAATTCTCATCCTCTTCTTATTGAGAGTGCATTTTGAATTGGTCTTCGATAACTATCCCTGTAGCCCACCTGAGATGCACACTGCAAGCAGATTCCTCAGTCCTTTCTGTTATGAATTCTTCTGCTCAGTAAAATGACACACATAACTCTCCTAATGAAGCTGAATATTGCCAGGGAATAATTTTCAAGCTGGCTACTAATTTATTCAAAACTTGTACAGTTTTAATTGAACGATATCGAATGATGGTTGCCTGAGGACAGGACATGAATTTCAATTGTATTATCTTAATTAACAGAAAAATAGAAAAAAGGAGTCCTATTTAATTCCTGAAAATGAATTTTTGCATCTTCACGTTGACAACTGGAACCATTCCTTTCCGTTGATGGAATTAAATAGCGCTCACCCAACTGTGCCCTGGTCATTATTTTTCCTGTACTAATGCATTTTTCTCACAACTTCCCAAATTTCACTTATGCTTCAACTATCTGGATATAGAACACTCTGATATAGAATGTCTTCATTGGAAAGAATTAAAAGTGAGACAAGTTAATAAAAACAGCACAATATCAGTACCATCTGCAAGATACAGTGCAGGAACTCACCGAGGCTCCTTAGGCTGTACCTTCCAAGCCCATGACCACTAACGTCTAGAAAGACAAGGGCAGCAGATGCATGGGAACACCAGCACCTGCAAGTTTCCAATCAAGCCACACCATCCTGACTTGGAATTCTATATATTTTTTTAAAATTTAGAGTACCCAATTATTTTTTTCCAATTAAGGGGCAATTTAGCATGGCCAGTCCACCTAACCAGCACATCTTTGTGTTGTGGGGGCGAAATCCACGCAGACATGGGGAGAATGTGCAAACTCCACACGGACAGTGACCCAGGGCCGAGATTCGAATCCGGATCCTCAGCGCTGTAGTCCCAGTGCTAACCAATGCGTCCCCGTGCTGCCCTGATTTGGAATTATATTGCCGTTCCTTCACTGCTATTGGGTCAAAATCCTGTCACTTCCTCCCTTACAACAATGGATTTTCCTACACCACATGGACTAAAATTGTTCAAGGAAACAGCTCACCACCCCCTTTTCAAGGCCAATTAAGGATCTCTTAAGCAGTCACTTGGAGGTGAGGATGAATTGCTTCCACACTAAAAATGGGCTCTCAGGTGACTGAAGAGTCCAATACGTGAGCTACAATCTCTCCCGCCCTATCTTCATAACTCCTCGCATTGATAATGGCTAATCCACATTACCCGCGCATCTTTGGACAGTGGGAGGAAACCGGATCATCCGGAAGAAACCCATACAGACACAAGGAAAATGTGCAAACTCCACACAGACAGTCATCCAAGGCTGGAATCAAATCCCGGTTCCTGACACTGTGAGGCAGCAGTGCTAGCCATTGTGTCACCATGCCACCCTTAGTGAAAGTATTGACGATGGCTTGGAGCTCAGCCTCTCAGTGTGCACAGGTGCAAGCATCATCTGAATACTGTAGTTCAATCACAAAGGATGGAACGACCTTGGATCTGGCCTGCAGGCGGCAGAGGTTGAACAGATTCCCATTTGGTCTATCATTTGCATGTTGGCATTTTGTCCTCCTTCCAGATAAGGAAGTGAGGTTATGAATTTGCACCATGTTTTAGTCTTACAAAGAACAAAGAACAAAGAAAAGTACAGCACAGGAACAGACTCTTCGGCCCTCCAAGGCTGTGCCGACCATGCTGCCCATCTAAACTAAAATCTTCAACACTTCCGGGGTCTGCATTCCTCTATTCCCATCCTATTCATGTATTTGTCAAGATGCCCCTTAAATGTCACAATCGTCCCTGCTTCCACAAGCTCCTCCGAAAGCGAGTTCCAGCTACCCACTACCCTCTGTCTAAAAAACTTGCCTCGTACATCTCCTCTAAACCTTGTCCCTTGCACCTTAAAACTATGCCCCCTAGAAATTGACCCCCCTACCCTGGGAACAAGTCTCTGACCATCAATTCTGAATATGCCCCTCATAATTTTGTAGACCCCTATCAGGTCGCCCCTCAAATTCCGTTGTTCCAGTGAGAACAAACCGAGTTTATTCAACCTCTCCTCATAGCTTATGCCCTCCATACCAGGCAACATCCTGGTAAATGTTTTCTGCACCCTCTCTAAAGCCTTCTCATCCTTCTGGTATTGTGGCGACTAGAATTGAACACTGTACTCAAAGTGTAGCCTAACTAAGGTTCTATACAGCTGCAACATGACTTGCCAAGTTTTATACTCAATGCCCTGGCCAATGAAGGCAAGCATGCCATATGCCTTCTTGACTATCTTCTCAATCGGTGTTGCCCCTTTCAGTGACCTGTGGACATGTACACCTAGTACTCTCTGACTGTCAATACTCTTGAGGGTTCTACTATTCACTGTATATTCCCTACCTGAATTAGGCCATCCAAAATGCATTACCTCACATTTGTCTGGATTAAACTCCATCTGCCATCTCTCCGCCCAAGTCTCCAAACGATCTAAATCCTGCTGTATCCTCTGACAGTCCTCATCGCTATCCACAATTCCACCAACCTTTGTGTCGTCCGCAAACTTACTAATCAGACCAGTTACATTTTCCTCCAAATCATTTATCTATACTACGAACAACAAAGGTCCCAGCACAGATCCCGGCGGAACACCACTAGTCACAGCCCTCCAATCAGAAATGCACTCTTCCATTGCTACTCTCTGCCTTCTATGACCTAGCCAGTTCTGTATCCATCTTGCCAGCTCACCTCTGATCCCGTGTGACTTCATCTTTTATACCAGTCTGCCATGAGGGACCTTGTCAAAGGCCTTACTGAAGTCCATATAGACAACATCCACTGCCCTGGCTGCATCAACCATCTTTGTGACCTCCTCGAAAAACTCTATCAAGTTAGTGAGACACGACCTCCCCTTCACAAAACCGTGCTGCCTCTCGCTAATACATCCACTTGGTTCCAAATGGGAGTAGATCCTGTCTCGAAGAATTCTCTCCAGTAATTTCCCTATCACTGATGGAAGGCTCACCGGCCTGTACAAAGAACAAAGAACAAAGAAATATACAGCACAGGAACAGGCCCTTCGGCCCTCCAAGCCCGTGCCGATCATGCTGCCCGACTAAACTACAATCTTCTACACTTCCTGGGTCCATATCCCTCTATTCCCATCCTATTCATGTATTTGTCAAGATGCCCCTTAAATGTCACTATCGTCCCTGCTTCCACCACCTCCTCCGGTAGCGAGTTCCAGGCACCCACTACCCTCTGTGTAAAAAAACTTGCCTCTTACATCTACTCTAAACCTTGCCCCTCTCACCTTAAACCTATGCCCCCTAGTAATTAACCCCTCTACCCTGGGGAAAAGCCTCTGACTATCCACCCTCTCTATGCCCCTCATAATTTTGTAGACCTCTATCAGGTCGCCCCTCAACCTCCGTCGTTCCAGTGAGAACAAACCTAGTTTATTCAACCGCTCCTCATAGCTAATGCCCTCCATACCAGGCAACATCCTGGTAAATCTCTTTTGCACCCTCTCTAAAGCCTGCACATCCTTCTGGTAGTGTGGCGACCAGAATTGAACACTATACTCCAAGTGTGGCCTAACTAAGGTTCTATACAGCTGCAACATGACTTGCCAATTCTTATACTCAACGTCCCGGCCAATGAAGGCAAGCATGCCGTATGCCTTCTTGACTACCTTCTCCTCTGTGTTGCCCCTTTCAGTGACCTGTGGACCTGTACTCCTAGATCACTCTGACTTTCAATACTCTTGAGGGTTCTACCATTCACTGTATATTCCCTACCTGCATTAGACCTTCCAAAATGCATTACCTCACATTTGTCCGGATTAAACTCCATCTGCCATCTCTCCGCCCAAGTCTCCAAACAATCTAAATCCTGCTGTATCCTCTGACAGCCCTCATCGCTATCCGCAATTCCACCAACCTTTGTGTCGTCTGCAAACCTACTAATCAGACCAGTTACATTTTTCTCCAAATCATTTATATATACTACAAACAGCAAAGGTCCCAGCACTGATCCCTGCGGAACATCACTGGTCACAGCCCTCCAATTAGAAAAGCATCCTTCCATTGCTACTCTCTGCCTTCTATGACCTAGCCAGTTCTGTATCCACCTTGCCAACTCACCCCTGATCCCGTGTGACTTCACCTTTTGTACTAGTCTACCATGAGGGACCTTGTCAAAGGCCTTACTGAAGTCCATATAGACAACATCCACTGCCCTACCTGCATCAATCATCTTTGTGACCTCCTCGAAAAACTCTTATCAATTTAGTGAGACACGACCTCCCCTTCACAAAACCATGCTGCCTCTCATTAATACGTCCATTTGCTTCGAAATGGGAGTAGATCCTGTCTCGAAGAATTCTCTCCAGTAATTTCCCTACCACTGAAGTAAGGCTCACCGGCCTGTAGTTCCCTGGATTACCCTTGCTACCCTTCTTAAACAGAGGAACAACATTGGCTATTCTCCAGTCCTCCGGGACATCACCTGAAGACAGTGAGGATCCAAAGATTTCTGTCAAGGCCTCAGCAATTTCCTCTCCAGCCTCCTTCAGTATTCTGGGATAGATCCCATCAGGCCCTAGGGACTTATCTACCTTAATATTTTTTAAGATGCCCAACACATCGTCTTTTTGGATCTCAATGTGACCCAGGCTATCTACACACCCTTCTCCAGCCTCAACATCTACCAATTCCTTCTCTTTGGTGAATACTGATGCAAAGTATTCATTTAGTACCTCACCCATTTCGTCTGGCTCCACACATAGATTCCCTTGCCTATCCTTCAATGGGCCAACCCTTTCCCTGGCTACCCTCTTGCTTTTTATGTACGTGTAAAAAGCCTTGGGATTTTCCTTAACCCTATTTGCCAATGACATTTTGTGACCCCTTCTAGTCCTCCTGACTCCTTGCTTAAGTTCCTTCCTACTTTTCTTATATTCCACACAGGCTTCGTCTGTTCCCAGCCTTTTAGCCCTGACAAATGCCTCCTTTTTCTTTTTGACGAGGCCTACAATATCTCTCGTTGTCCAAGGTTCCCGAAAATTGCCGTATTTATCCTTCTTCCTCACAGGAACATGCCGGTCCTGAATTCCTTTCAACTGACACTTGAAAGCCTCCCACATGTCAGATGTTGATTTGCCCTCAAACATCCGCCCCCAATCTAGGTTCTTCAGTTCCCGCCTAATATTGTTATAATTAGCCGTCCCCCAATTTAGCACATTCATCCTAGGACCACTCTTATCTTTGTCCACCAGCACTTTAAAACTTACTGAATTGTGGTCACTGCTCCCGAAATGCTACCCTACTGAAACCTCTACCACCTTGCCGGGCTCATTCCCCAATGCTAGGTCCAGTACCGTCCCTTCCCTAGTTGGACTGTCTTCATATTGTTTTAAGAAACCCTCCTGGATGCTCCTTACAAACCCTGCCCAGTCTAAGCCCCTGGCACTAAGTGAGTCCCAGTCAATATTGAGGAAGTTGAAGTCCCCCATCACCACAACCCTGTTGTTTTTACTCTTTTCCAAAATCTGTTTACCTATCTGCTCCTCTATCTCCCGCTGGCTGTTGGGAGGCCTGTAGTAAACCCCAACATTGTGACTGCACCCTTCTTATTCCTGATCTCTACCCATATAGCCTCACTGCCCTCTGAGGTGTCTTCCCGCAGTACAGCTGTGATGCTCTCGCTCACCAGTAGTGCAACTCCTCCACCCTTTTTACCTCTCCCTCTATCCTGCCTGAAACATCTAAATCCTGGAATGTTGAGCTGCCAATCCTGTCCTTCCCTCAACCAGGTCTCGGTAATGGCAACAACATCATAGTTCCAAGTACTAATCCAAGCTCTAAGTTCATCTGCCTTACCTGTTATACTTCTTGCATTAAAACATATGCACTTCTGGCCTCCAGTCCCGCTGTTGTCAGCAACATCTCCCTGTCTGCTCTTCCTCAGTGCCTTACTGGCCCTATCCCCTAGTTCTCCCTCAATTTTTTCACCTTCTGACCTATTGCTCTGGTGCCCACCCCCCTGCCATACTTGTTTGAACCCTCCCGTGTGACACTAGCAAACCTCGCGGCCAGGATATTTATGCCTCTCCAGTTTAGATGCAACCTGTCCTTCTTATAAAGGTCACACCTTCCCCGGAAGAGCTCCCAGTGGTCCAGATAACTGAAACCCTCCCTCCTACACCAGCTGTTTAGCCATGTGTTTAGCTGCTCTATCTTCCTATTTCTAGCCTCACTGGCACATGGCACAGGGAGTAATCCCAAGATTACAACCCTAGAGGTCCTGTCTTTTAACTTTCTGCCAAGCTCCCTGAACTCCTGCTGCAGGACTTCATCCCTTTTCCTGCCTATGTCGTTAGTACCAATTTGTACCACGACCTCTGCCTGTTTGCCCTCCCCCTTCAGGATGCCCGCTACCCGTTTAGAGACATCCTGGATCCTGGCACCAGGGAGGCAACATACCATCCTGGAGTCTCTTTCACGCCCACAGAAGCGCCTATCTGTGCCCCTGACTATAGAGTCCCCTATGATTATTGCTCTTCTGCGCTTTGACCCTCCCTGCTGAACATCAGAGCCAGCCGTGGTGCCACTGCTTTGTCTAATGCTGTTTTCCCCTGATAGGCTATTCCCCCCAACAGTATCCAAAGCGGTGTACCTGTTCGAGAGGGGGACAACAACAGGGAATTCCTGCACTGACTGCCTGCCCCTTCTGGTGGTCAATCATCTCTTTGCCTGCATTTTGGGTGTGACCACATCTATATAACTGTTATCTATGATGCTTTCCGCCACCTGCATGCTCCTAAGTGAATCCAACTGCTGCTCCAGCCGAACCATGCGGTCTGTGAGGAGCCTCAGTTGGGTGCGCTTTCTGCAGATGTAGCCATCCGGGACACTGGAAGCCTCCCGGACCTGCCACATCTCACAGTCAGAGCACTGCGGGGATTTTGGCGGGGATTCCATCAGCTCCTGGTGCCTTGTTGTTTTTTAGCTTGTTGCTACTTTATTATCGAACCACAAGCAGAGAATAAGTTTCTTGTATTGACCAAATGACCACACAACCAGTATGTTAGTTCAAAAGACAGTTTATTATTAAACACAAGACTTTTCTCTCTGTGCATTGATACACGTGGCTACGCATTAAACTACACCTATCAACTTCTATGACCTTTACTTAACTTCTGGATGACCGGCTCTGTGCGGGTAGATAAGGACTTTATCTGAGTCCCCACGTATGTCAGCAGGAAATCGTCAGGTTTGTCTCGGCTGCGGCTCATCTCTCTCAGGTAACAATCACGGTCTTGAACTTGGCTGGTCGTTATGTTGCAATTGGAGTGCGCACAGGCCGGTCCCAAAAGAGACAGAAATCATGGCTGCATTGTCATTTAACTGGCTTGAGTTTTCCCCACCCCTTTTGTGGGCAGTTTCTGGGTCACTGTCAATCAATTCCTCAGGGCTCCACCCTCTGATTGGTCACATCAAATCAGGGGCTGCCACATCACTTTTGGGTGGGCACTCAGTGGCCAATCTTGGGAGGGCTCAGAGAGGAGCTCGGTGGCACCTCGTCTGGAAGATGATGCGATGGATCTGATGGTTCCATTGTTACTTTAATCGCCTTGAATGACCCATTTGCAGGTGTGAATTCCTGCATACTTCTGGGCTGCTGTTTGCAAAGATACAAGCTGCACTTGTCAGTGTCCCAAACCAGGCCACAATTCCCATCATTCTTTGCGGGCAGCCATTTTAGATGGCCACAAGCTGTCAAATAGACTTTTGTCCCTCATACTAGGTTGGGATTGAGTTGAGATGGTGGTGGGTAACATGCTGCGGGATAGGAACACTCTCATTGAAGACTGTGTCTCTGTTAAAAAAGTCTTTAAAGTACTCTTTCCAGCAGGTACTGACTGCTTTTATATTCTTGATGAACACCTCTCTGTTCATGGCAAACAGTGGGGCGGGGCCATGGGTGCTTGGGCCATAGGTGATTTTGACAGTGCTAATGGTCTCCTGTAATTTCTCTGCCTACCATCTTTTCTTCAGGGTTTTTGCTAGACCTCAGCCTTCAGCCGCCTGGACAGCTGCTTCCTTGTTCTCAAGTCCAGTTGCTGCTTCAGGTTCAGCGCTTGCGGCTGATCAGCTTCTGGCTCTCCTGGCTGTTCTTATCGAATTAGTCTTGGTGTTTCCTGGTTGAATGACCAAGTGTCACAGGTGCTGATTATGAAGGGCTTGAGGGCAGAATAGAAGCAATGGGCACCCTATATTTCTGGGTAATTAGTGTCATCAGGTTGGCAGTGATGCACTGGATGAATACGGCTTTTTTATCAGGGTCTTTGAGTACCTTCATGTTGATTTACCTGGAGCATTGTTTCTATTACTGTCATTGCTTTTGGGTTATAATCTGTTGAGCAGATTGGACGAAGTTCCGTCCAACAGTCGTCAGCTCCTGTATGGTATGGGCAATACACACATCCTTCTGGTCTCTTGCTCGAAGGATGACTAGCCAATCAGATGTCAATGCGTAGAGTTGGGGTGTTGCCATGCGTTTTGTACTTGTCTCGCTGACAGAACAAGGTGTCGGTTATGACATGTTCGAGGCATTTTATCAGGAGCAAGATACCATTCGCATTGGATTTCCCTCCTCCTTCTCTGATGATTACAGCCCCCCAGGAGCCTGTGTCCTTTCAAATTCTGAAGTTGCCAAGGAGGATCAGTTTGTGACCCAATGGGATTGGAGCCAAGGATTGTTCGAGGCTAGAGTAAAATTCCTCTGTGGACTTGTCTTTAGCTTCCACTGCCGGGGCGTATACGCTGAGGACTGTAGCCCACCGGTTCTGGGCTCGGATGAGCTGAAGGGCTATGGGGCATTCATTTATCCCACAAGGGGATTCTCTGAGAGGGCCAACTAGTTCATTTCTGGTGGCGAAGCCAATCCCATGGAGTTGGTGGTCTTCTTTTGGTCTGCCTTTCCAGAAGAAGGCATAACCACTACCTTGTTCCTTGAGCTGGCCTTCCCCTTCCCATCAGGTCTTGATTCGGGTGACGATGTCAATGTTGAACTCCCAGGCAATGACAACAATACACCATTCCAGTCTGTCGCAGTTGTGGTTGTCCATGAGGGTCCTGATGTTTCAAGTCTCGAACTTTGTTTCAAGGCTTGGAATAAGCCTGTGCATGAGTTCTTTTAACATGGGGTGGCTGGTGCACACCAGCTATCACACGGGCTTGAAGGAGCCAAGTTTGATTCAATGGCAAGGAGGTCCATGACGACTGGAGACCAGGCTCCATGGTAAGGGCGGGGAACATACAAGTGCAGATACTCTTACTGTCCTCCTTTCCCCATCCCACAGGACCTCACTCCCTAGGATTAATAAAGTGCACTGAGCTTGAGCTCCTTACTGAAGTCTTCCTCTTTATGCCCCGCTATTCAGGATGGGTTATAAATTTTGCCCTAGCCAGCAATGCCCACATCCCATGAATCAATAAAAAAAAGCACTGGTGGCTCTGAATATTGCTCCATTCTTTACCAACAAAAGGTGGGAGAAACTGGGGCTCTTATAAACTGTTTGACAATTGAATCACAGAACCAGTGAGAGCTTCTTTCTTTGGTTAGTAATTCAAAATGCAGTGCTGAATTATTTCTTTCTTTACATTTTTCAATTAAGGCGCAATTTAGCATGACCAATCCACCTACCCTGCACACCTTAGGGTTGTGGGGGTGAGATGAATTATTTTTTGAATAGCAAAATAACTTCAGTTTACTTTCTCTCATGATGTACAGCGCATATTGGGGGTGAAGAAATGCTTCCTCCAAACCAGATGGTTTAGCAAACTGAAACCTCTCTGGAGCTGAATATCAGCGAGAGATGAGGCATATCTTCTTGTGAGGTCGTTGCATTCAGTCACACATTTATGCCACTAACCTTTCCAAACTTCAAGGGGTCAGGGGAGTTCCTTAATCCTAACAACTTGGGTTCTCACTTTTGTAAATATTGGGCGCGATTTAATCACCGCGTTATGCCCAATGTGGATCTGCGGGTGCAGGTCAAAGAGCAGGAAAGACCAGAATCGCGATTCACAAATCAGTTTGCTATTTAACCAGCCTGCTCCCAATGGCGAGTTCCGGATCGTGCCCAGATAAGATGAGCATATCATTAACATTAATTTCCATCTCATTAGTGAGATTGTAGTTGAATGCAATGGCCTCCCAGGAATTAACCGTCTCCCCAGCATGAAATCACGCTCATTTAGTACTCCTTTTTAAAAATGTGGAGCATGCGCAATGGCTGCTGAAGGAAACTGAGGAGGTAAATAGCCACTTCCATTTTGGGGCCTGCAGCTCAAGGGCACTGGGGCTGCTGCCCCAGGGCTTGGTGGGGGGAGAGGGACCCTTTGGGAGGTTGGGCTTGGTCAGGGGTTGAAGCATTCCAGGTCAGAGGTCACCTCTGGACTGGGGGGGAGGGGAGGGGCTTTTCATCCTTCAAGCCATCTTTAAATATTGTGGAGGCCCATAACAGAGGAAACAACAGCTGCCGCCATATTAGTAACAATATAGAACGGTAACATGTCTGTCCTCCCAGAAACCTGCAGGACAGAACCCTGTTATTGGTTATATGCTGAAGGTCACTTTAACTCTCTTTGGCTGTGAGCAGCCTCTAACTTCACAGCTGAAGGCTATTGCTAATACGAAATTGCCATTGTTAGCTGTAAGAGCACTTCACAGCTACAGGTTGTATTTGCTGCTTGCTCCTGCGGTGGCTGCAGATGCCTGGAGGTTGCTGTTGCTGTTTCCTTTCTTTTCTGTAGCTGGAGAATGGACAATTGTTTCTAAGATTAATGGGCTCAGGTACACCAGGCTCAGGGGCACAAATGAGAAGGCAATCCGATTTGAAGCAAGAAGACGCTGCAAGACCTAGTGTTCAACATTGCTACACATGGGCCACCTGCTAACACCGTTGAAAAAATGCTTCTGCAGATTGCTGATGTTTTTGCTGCTGGTGTGGTGAGTGCTGCATGTAACTGGCACATCACTGCGGGTTAAACACACTGGAAGTCAAGGATGTTCAACTGAACCTTGAGCGCCAATGGAATATGTGGATGCCAGGGTTTGGTTCTGGTGAGATTGGGCCGTGTGGGAGGGCCTGCATAGCTGCTGCTCCTGGACCGATGGCAATGATACATGGAACAAGTAATAATTGATGGCAGATCATTTCTCCGACAAAGCTCAGGACATAATAACACATTCTCAGGCTTAACCTCTGTTTCTGTTGAGGAACCTGCGAGGGGTGATACTGTGTGTTTGTTTCCTTTGTGAAAATGAGCTGATATAGCTTTGTATTGGTAACAATATGAAACGGTGACATTTCCTTTGTTTAATGGTTAGTATGATATGTGGAATGTTACATAGTTGATTTTCAAATCTTTGTTACTGATGACTGTTTAGTTAACAAAATATTCTCAAGTGGCTTCTCGTGGCATGTCTCAGACGATGATTATTGCATTGCATTTCAATCAAACCTTGAAGCCTGAACAGTTTGCATGACATACAGAAGCTGAGGGAGATTCTCCAGCACAACTGGCTCGCTGAATGGCACTCCGAGAGAAAGCGGAACACATAATGGTGGGGGAGGCTTGGACGATTTGAGGGTCCCAGGGTGGAAGCCTTAACTGATTGTCGGTCCATCTCCAATTTCTTGCAGAGACCAAAATACATGGTGGTGTTGGTACCGCAGATTATATCCTCTGGCCAGACGCCAGAGAAGGCAAAAGCATCAACGTAAGCTGGAGGTGGCACCCTATGTGCAGGAAGCCGTCGCACACCCTGAAGACCCAACCGCACATCAGGCCCAGGAGGAGCCCAGAGGGGGTGCCAACGATGATCCAAGATGTACAGGTATCCTCGCAGACGTGGCACCCTGTGGAGGAGGAGGAGACCCGATCCCGGGGACAATCAAGTTTACGCAACCCTGAACTTCTATGCAACCAATTCATTCCTAGATCATTATTTTTATTCTATTTAGTATTGAACATGGATAGCTTAATCACTTTATACATTAGTGTGTCCTTGCAGTACAACTGGATTTGTAATGGAATAATATCCCTTTTGGTTCCGGTGTTGAGCAGTACGGTGCCCACATAACAAATATCCTGCAAAATGGGAGCATCTGCAATCCTTGTCAACCCATATGCTCCACTGTTCTGCTGTAGCAGGAGAGAATGAATTGTAGTTAACCCTCATTGGTTCGAGAAGCTCATGCACTTATGCAACATGATGACAAACTGTTAGATATTCCAAATATCCCCAGCTCTGTCCTGAGAAAGAGCCAAACAGACACAGGTTCACTGATATGGTCATTCCACAGTCACCCGCACTGCAATCCTTGTATGATCTGAGGTAGCAGCAGGCGGTAGGTGGCAGATGTTAGTGAGGACATCTATACTAAAGTACGTTATCCCTGAAGGCTCCACCTTCTCAACCTTGCCCCTCACCTTAGGTGTGGTGATGCTCAGGTTAAATCACCACCAGTCAGCCCATGGTCCTTGGGGACGATGGCGACTTTCATTTTATTTCACTAAAGCATGGGCATCTCATATGCTGTTCCTTGCTGAGAGTAGAAGAATTGCTTCCTTAACACCATGGGCAGATACAGCTTGCTGCTGAGAATCCTTTTCCTCCTTGCCCTGCTTCCTCCTCCAGCAGCTTGTCCTATTTTATGCGACCTCTCTTTATTCTCCAAGTCTTATTTGGGAGCAACTGGTTTAGGTAGAAGCATTGAAATCAGTAAAACATCTTTCTGCACCTGCCACACTAATGCAATTTTAATTGCCAAATATTTGTAATGGAAGCAACAGCTGGAAGAAATCATCCAGCAACTAACTTGTAAGTAAGTAGTTGATGATCCCTTAAACACTGCGGGTTGGTTATTCCTCCTGCTACTGAATGCATGCAAGGTTGTAAAAGGTCAGTAGCTGAAGTATTGCACTCTAAAATGGCATCACAAGTGGTAAAGCAGAACTGTGATGCTCACTGATGCCATGCTTTGCCCTCTCTACATACTTCCACCATTCATCCACTAAGTGCACACACTAAGCGCTCACCATAATGGTGTCTGGCAGGATTTGCTCCAAAATTGTGTCTTTGTATTCTACAGTCATCATTTTAGACCTCTTAAGAGCAGTCAGGAATCAACACAAAAAATCCCAATTTCTCACTTGATTTTTCCACTTGTGGGAGAATCCAAAATTGGGGGACATAAAAAAGTCATGAATAAATCCAGCAGTAAATTCTGAAGAAATGGATTTACCCGTAAGGGTGGGTGGAATGTGAAAGAGTAGTTGAAGCAAATAGAATAAATGCATTTTTAAGGGAAATTAGATGATCATATGTGGGGGGAAAAATTAAGGATAGAATCAGCTGACATCAAGATTAACTGACACAGGCGGTGTAGAACCCCTGCGCAGACCCTCTCAAGGCAAACTTAATCCTCTCCCACTTTATGAACCCAGCCATATCATTTATCCAGGCCTCCAGGCTGGGGGGCTTTGCCTCCGTCCACATTAGCAAGATCCTTCGCCGGGCTACTAGGGACGCAAAGGCCAGAATGCCGGCCTCTTTCGCCTCCTGCTCTCCCGGTTCGTCCACTACTCCAAACATTGCTAGCCCCCAGCTTGGCTTGACCCGGACTTTCACCACCTGAGATATTGCTCCCGCCACTCCTCTCCAGAACCCCTCCAGTGCCGGGCATGACCAAAACATATGGACATGGTTCGCCGGGCTCCCTGAGCACCTTCCACATCTGTCCTCCACCCCAAAGAACCTACTCAACCTCGCCCCCGTCAAGTGCGCTCTGTGGACCACCTTAAATTGTATCAGGCTGAGCCTGGCACACAAGGAGGAGGAATTAATCCTACCTAGGGCATCAGCCCACAGACCTTCCTCGATCTCCGCCCCCAGCTCCTCCTGCCATTTACCCTTCAACTCTTCTACCAGCGCTTCCCCCTCTTCTTTCAACTCCTGGTGTATTTCCGACACCTTGCCCTCCCTGACCCATACACCCGAGATAACCCTATCTTGAACTTCTTGTGCCGGGAGCAACGGGAATTCCCTCACCTGTCGCCTCACAAAAGCCCTCACCTGCATATATTTAAAGGCATTTCCCAGGGGTCTACTAGCAATGTAAACTACTCCATGTTGTTCTGTTGTCAAGTTGTTGAGCCTATCTTAGACCCCCTTTTCCGCGCAGGGACACCATGCATTTCTACATGTTGGTTACTCTACACATAATAAAATCACCTGTACACTCTCACTGGTATCGTAACATCATGTGCCACCTGAGTCAAACCACACTTTGGCTTTCAGGTAACCTTATCAAAACATCAGGGGGTGGCTGTATATAGATTGTTGCTTATCTCCCCCTTGGATGTTTTCGATGCCTCGGGTAGCGGAAAGACTATCAAACATAGTTTTCAAGTATAGTTCACAGGCAAGAAGAGAAAGCTATCAATTCAGTTGTCCGATATGCACTTCCCTGACTGTCACTTGAATGTACATGTGAAGCAGATTGATATATTCCATTGAACTGCTTCCAAGGTGAGTTATTCCAATTCACATTTAATGTGTTTTTCCTGTCTCGATCTTTTATATCAAGTGGGGCATCCTATTAATTATCATTCGATCTGATTCATGCAGGAACTATATTGTGTAATTAAATATGCGAATAATATTTACAGGTACTTTTACATCTTTACATCAGAGACTGAAATGTTTGGAATTCATTTTGAGATGCCGTCCATATATTTCTCCATCAAGCACTTTTTCTTGGAAGATAAGAATTGGAATAAAGCCAAATCATTGCACACCATGCTGGCAGTGGAAAGATCTTGTTATCTTTTTAAAACTTGCACCAATTTTATTTTATCCTTCAGCATTGAAAATATCAAAAGTCATTTAGTACAATCTCAATTTCAACAGAAACCACTCATTGGGGAAAATATTTTAGATTAAACTCCCAGTTATTACAACCGAATTGGCTTCTTCCTCAAATCTATTTTTTAAATTTCTGGGGAGCGATCGAAAGGCCTCGTCACTCCCACCTCAGTGACACAACGAGGTTGTTAAATCTTGCGGGAGGCCTCTCGCGTGATTTGTGACGCTCGGACACCTCACGAGATCTAATGAGATCTTGCGAGACATTGTGATCTGGATCTCACCCCCGCTGGGCAAGATCCAGATTAACATATTTAAGTAAGCTATTAGGCTCATTTAAATATGTCGGTGTCTGATTCTTCCGAGACACGGGAACGAACGCCTGTGCGTGGGAGACTTGGCACTGTTTAGTAGTGGTCCATACAAAAGTGGCTCAGTTGTAACATCCCCTGGGCGATCTCCCACACCATCGTAGATCCCTGGGTGGTCGGGCTCTGGGCAGGGTGATAACCTGGCATTCTCACTGCCATCCGGACACCTCGGCACTGTTAGACTGGCACCCTGGCAGTGCCACCTGAACATCCTGGCATTGCCAGGGTGCCCATGTGGCATGTTAGGCTGGCAGGGGCACGGCCAGGGTGCAAAGCTGGCAGTGCCAAGATGCCCGGGTGCCAGGTTTCCTTTACCAGGGATCGGGCCTGGGTTGCACTGTTAACTTCCACTGTGTATGACTGCAGATAGCCTTGCAGAATAACTTTGAGCAGTTCTCGGCCTTGAAGACCCGAGTTTAATATAATATAATAATCGTTTATTGTCACAAGTAGGCTTCAATGAAGTTACTGTGAAAAGTCCCGAGTCGCCACATTCCGGCGCCTGTTCGGGGAGGCTGGAACGGGAATTGAACCCGCGCTGCTGGTCTTGTTCTGCATTACAGGCCAGCTGTCTTAGCCCACTGTGCTAAACCAGCCCCTGTGGCCCCAGCCCTGGAGGGTCCCGGCCCCATGATTGTCTCCTTCTCAGGGGCAGAAGCACACTCGGCAGCTTGCGCTGCTGAGTTTGGGGCGGGCACAGGCAGAGGAGATTCGGAGCAGCTGCACACCCTTGGAATGTCCTGAGTCAATGACCCTGGGGTGTCCGGCTTCTGGTCATCCTCCTTATGGATGCCTGAGGACCCCAGCATGACTCCGAGAGGAAATGGGGCACCTGGAGGGAGGTCAATGTGCCTCACCCTCATGTCACCTACATCCTGCAGGCGCCCACCATAGGATGAGTGCCCATGGAGTGCATGGCTGAGCACAAATCTGGCAGGACTTTCTGGACCAATGTCTCCAAGGAGGTCACCAACTGTTACATGACGGCCTAAAGGCGCTCGCATATCAGGGCCATGACATCAGACAGAACACGATGGACACCTCCATCATTTATTCTAGTCTACTGAGTGACTGACCAATCTCTGCCTGATGCTCCGCTGTATGTCATTGCATCTCCACCAGTGAGCTGGCAGGTGCTATCAGAGACTCATCGTCTGACTGGGACTGAGCAGGTGGCTGGTCTCCAACAGCCCTCAAGAGTGCCGGATGCCTTGGCTGTCACTGCCACCGACTGCTGTGGAGACTGTAATGTGCTCTGAAGAAAGTGACCCTGGGTCTAAGTAGAACTATGCCCCACCAAAGTATGTGTTTCTGCGCTGGTGAAATGTGCAGTTGAGCACTACATTTTTGAGTCTGACAGACTGAAAATGAAATGAAATGAAAATGAAATGAAAATCACTTATTGTCACAAGTAGGCTTCAAATTAAGTTACTATGAAAAGCCCCTAGTCGCCACATTCCGGCACCTGTTCGGGGAGGCTGGTATGGGAGTGACCCTGATTGTTCAGATGGTTTAAAGGCTGCAGATGGGAAGAGCAGCCAAAAGACCCCCATCCCATGAAAGATCCCGAGTTAATCCCTTCCTGCTCAGTACAAGCCCCCCCTGACCCAAACCTACCATGTAGGATACCCCTCAGTACCCCAGAGGCAATTGACGGGAGGGTACTCACCCACTTGCCATCTCTTGGACTGCAATGTGTCAGTTTGGCCCTGCCAAGGGACAGGGCTTGAGGGGGGAAAATCGGGATGAAGGTGCTGAAGGAGGGGGTGAATGAGGAAGGACTGAAGGGGGGTACTACATTGTGGGGAGCCTTGCCAGCGATCGGGGGGGGGGTGCAGTCTGCAGCAGCATTCTGAGACTGAGGTACTCTTTAAACATGGCACACCGATTTCTGAGGAGCTGGATCTAGTCAGAGGAATTAGATCTCACACTTCTCAGGTGCAGCGAGAACCCGGTGTGCCCTTGAATGGCACTAAAATCCTTACTGAGGGCAAAGTTGTTTCTAAGTGCCATTGGATGGCATGTCTGGGTCACTTCTAGTTTTCCTGCTGATGGGAGCACTTAGTCTCCAACCAAGAGAATCGCATCCAAAATGTTGAATTCCATCCATTGAAATAGATAGTAAATATCAGAGACCCATGCACTGATTGGATTGGATTGGATTGGTTTATTGTCACGTTTACTGAGGTACAGTGAAAAGTATTGTTCTGCGTACAGTTCAGACAGATCATTCCGCATATGAAAGAAAACATAGGGCAAACAATGTAAATATATAGACACAGGCATTGTGTGAAGCATACAGGCGTGTAGTTCTACTCAGTAGAGAAGATGTATGAAGAGATCAGATCAGTCCATAAGAGGGTCATTTAGGAGTAGCGGGGTAGAAGCTGTTTTTGAATCTGTTAGTGCCTGTTCTCATACTTTTGTATCTTCTGTCCAATGGAAAAAGTGGAAGAGTGAATAAGCAGGGTGGGAGGGATCTTTGATTATGCTGCCCACTTTCCCAAGGCAGCGGGAGGTGTAGACAGAGTCAATGGATGGGAGGTGGATTCACGTGATGGACTGGGCTGTGTTCAGACTCTCTGTAGTTTCTTATGGTCTTGGGACGAGCAGTTGCCATACCAAGCTGTGATGTGGTGAGATAGGATGCTTTCTATGGTGCATTTGTAAAAGTTGGCAAGAGTCAATGTGGACATGTCAAATTCCCGAAATTGCAGTGGATATCTGCATTCTGGGAGTATGGAGTTGATCTGCTTCATAACTGACCTCTCGAAGCACTTCATAATGATTGCTGTCAAGGCCACCAGACGATAGACTTTGCCTAGCTCCTCTTTGGCACCAGTATATTATAATAATAATCTTTATTGTCACAAGTAGGCATACATTAACACTGCAATGAAGTTACTGTGAAAAGCCTTTAGCCGCCACATTCCGGCACCTGTTCAGGTACACAGAGGGAGATTTCAGAATGCCCAATTCACCTAACTGCACCCGGAGGAAACCCATGCAGACACAGGGAGGACGTGCAGACTCCGCACAGACAGTGACCCAAGCTGGGAATCGAACCTGGGACCCTGGCACTGTGAAGCAACAGAGCTAACCACTGTGCTACCGTGCTGCCCATGGTGATCTTCTTAGAGCAGGTGGGGACCTGAGAACGGAGAGGTTGAAGATATCCACGAACATATCTGTCAGCTGGTCCGTGCAGGATCTGAGTGCATGGCCAGGAACCCCAACAGGACCCGTTGCTTTCCGAGGGTTCACTTTCAACAAGGCCAATCGAACTTCGGAACCTGTGACGGTAGGTATGGGTGTGTCCAAGGCTGCTGGGGCAGATGACAGCGGTTTGATGGTTTCCTGCACGAACAGAGCAGTGAAAGTGTTGAATTCATCAGGGAGGGGTGAGCTGCTGCCGGAGATTCGACTCAGCTTTGCTTTGTAGCACGTTATGTTGCTTAAACCTTGCCACAACCGACGAGAGTCCGTGATGTTTGTCTGTGACTCTAGTTAGGTCTGATATTGTCTCTTGGCATCCTGATGAGTTTGGGAAGTTGTATCTGGATTTCTTGTACAGGTCAGAGTCACCTGACTTGAATGCCTCAGAATGGCCTTCAGTAGGGAGTCAATCTCCCGATTAAACCATGGTTTCTGGTTGGGGAGCGCACATACTGCCTTCTTTGGCATGCAGTTTTCTACACATTTGCTGCTAAAGTCTGTGACGGTGGTGGCATATTCATTTAGGTTGATCGCTGAGTTCTTAAATATGGACCAGTCCACTGACTCTAAGCAGTCACCTGGGAGCTCTTTTGTTGCCTTGGACCAGCACTTCATGACCTTCTTAACCAGGTTCTCCCGCTTAAGTTTCAGCTTGTATGCTGCGATTTTCCGAAGTGCAGTCGGGGGATGGAACGGTGGGCGCCCTTGATTTTTGTGTAGCAGTGGTCAAGAGTGTTGGCGCCCTGGTGGGATAGGAGCTACGTTGGTGGAAATTTAGCAGCACACTCTTGGCCTGGTTGAAGTCCCTGGCCATGATGAACAAGGCCTCCGGATGTTCTGTTTCATTGTTATTTATAACTGTGTACAGTTTGTCCAGCGCCTTCGTCACTTCTGCCTGGGATGGGATGTAGACCGCTGTGATAATGGCTGAAGTGAACTCCCATGGAAGGCAGTATGGGCGGCACTTCACAGTCAGGTATTCCAGGTCCGGGGAGCAGTAGGTCGCCAGAGTCACCACGTCCGAGCACCAGGAGGAGTTAGTGAGGAGGCAAACCCCTCCACCCTTCACTTTGCCTGATGATGCCGTGCGGTCCATCTGATGAATCTGGAGAAGCCATCTGGAGAAGCCTTCAGGTTGTATGGCACAGTCCGGTGAGGCTGGAGTGATCCATGTCTCTGTGAAGCAGAACACACAGCAGTCTCCTACTTCCTTCTGAGAGGCAAGTCTCAGATCTTTCTGGTACCATGCTTGTTACAACCTGCAAACCCAAAAATGACTTGTTTATTCCCACTCTGTATTCTGTTTGTTAATTAATCCTCATTGCATGTTAATATATTACTCTCAATCCTGTGTGTCATAATTTGGTGTAATCATAGAATCCCTACAGTGCAGAAGGAAGCCATTCAGTCCATTGAGTCTGTACCAACCCTTCAAACGAGCACTCTACCCATATCCACTCACCCAACCACCCCTCCCTACCCCCGTAACCTCATAACATAACCTGCACATCCCTTGACACTAAGGGGCAATTTAGAATGCTCAATCCACCTAACCTGCACATCTTTGGACTGTGGGAGGAAACCGGAGCACCCGGAGGAAACTCACTCCGACACGGGGAGAATGTACAAACTCCACACAGACAGGGACCCAAGGTGGGAATTGAACCCGGGTCCCTAGCACTGTGAGGCAGCAGTGCTAACCACTGTGCCACCGGGCCGCCCATGACGTGACCTTTTGTGCAGTACCTTATCAAATGCTGTATATGAAATTTCAAATATTCCGACAGTTACCATCTCAGAAAATTCTAACATATTTGTCAAACACAATTTTACGTTCACAGAACCTTGTACTCCTGCCCAATAACATCACGGTTATCTAAGTGCTCTGTTACCATGTCCCTCATGTTGTGATCTCTGTGGAGACTGATAACTTTTAATTAGATTTGAACTTCCAGTCACTAGCTGAAAAAAATGACATGGCAGGGTTTAATGTTTCAGAACTTTTACAATGGCAAATGACTAAAAGTATGATTGGCTGAACACTATTTTATTCTTGGAGGCAACTAATACTTTAAAATATCGAGAGGAACATTCGCATTAATACTTGTCACAATTCCACTCCCCAAGGATAAAATGTCCTTACAGCAAGCTGTCCAGAGTTTCACACAGGTTCCAATGGGCTGATCAGTAACTTTAAGGACTGTTTCCAGGTGCCTTTCTGTTTTCAGAGAGCATCGCAAAGCCACCTCCAGCATTAAAGCTTGGTTTGATGATTCTTCTTCCTCCTGGCCACACCAGAACAACCTCCTGGAATCCTTTGATGGCTACAGGATGCATTTCTTCAACTAGAGAGGGTCTCTACCCTGCATCTGACTGTGGTAGCTTGCAAATCTAAGTAGCATTTTCTCTCTGCTGACCACACCAAACCCCTATGGTCTGTCTGAGATATTTGTTGATTTGTTGAGAAGCCTGTAACCTTATCTCAAAAATGGCTTTCACTGCTCTCTTCTACATGGCAATGTGAAACCTTGCATTTAGGTAGGAATGTTAACTAGCTATCTTTGATTCTAACTTCTCTTCATCTTGTAAGTAAATGGAGATTTTACAGCAAAAGATACCAACAACATTTTCCTGGGACTTTGGGACACTCAAAGTCTACTCTTTGTAAACTCAGAGACTGCTCCATTGTAAATACTTTCTGCCTGCTTCTCAGTTAGCAATCTGAGCCTCCCTTTGATCCCTAACAATCAAAGCATTCAGGTTTACTGTCAGGCAGACTGCAGAACAGATGACAAAACTCCATTCATTTACCCTAACTTTAAAACTAAAGTCTCAAAATGTAACAATTTTTATTAGCCATATAATTGTAACACGAGTAACAAATTCTAGATTTTTTTCCTGCCAATGGTGTCAGACTAACTAGCCTATAGCTTCCAGTTTTCTCCTTTATTGAATAGTGGGTCATTGCTGCCTTCCAATCACTCTGGACTATTCTAAAGCTAAGGAATTTTGGAAGACCAAAACCAATGCATCCACTATCTCCGTAGCTACCTCTTTTATGATGCAAGCCATGAGGACAAAGGAATTTTTCAATGTTAGTCCCATTAAATTCTTGGCTGCATTTCTTTACTAGTACTCATTTCTTTTGGGTTCCTCATTATCGTTAAGACACATTGGCTGGAATTTTGCAGCCTTTGTCGCAGGCGGGATGAGAACATGTTGAGGGCCGTAACAATTCTCCAGATTTACCCATCCCTCCCACAATGATGTTCACCAGTGTCGGGGCTGGAAAATCCCACCCTTAGTTCCTCACTATTTCTGGAAATGTTTGTGTCTTCATTTGGGACAACAGATACAAAATATATGTTTAACATCTCCCCCGCTTCCTTGGTTCTGCCTGCACGGATCCAATATTTAATTTTACTATTTTTATCCTCTTTCCATACCTATTGAAACATTTACAATCTGTATCTGTATCACTTGTTAGTCTATCCTCATTCTAATTTCTTTCTTCATCAATAACTAGGTCATCTGATGCTGAATTTTAAAATCCTCCCAATCCTCAGACTTAATCATCTTTTTACAACATCAGAGCTTTTTCTTTTAATCCACTACTCCCTTTACCTTCTCGTGTTAACCATGGCTGCACCACTTTTCTCATTGGGATTTTATTCCATGAGGGAATGTATATTTGTTACAAAGTGTTAATTACATCTTTAAATGTTTGCAATTTCTGAGTTCCCTTCACTTCCTTCATCTAATTTCCCAATCTACTTTAGCCAACACTGTCTCATACCAACATAGTTTGTTTTGTCAGATATAAGACCTTGGTTTCAACTTAATTAAATCACTCTCAATTTATAATTAACGCATATTGTGATCACTCTTCTCCTGAGTCTCCTCTACTCCAAGGTTATTAATTGCTTCTGTCTTATTGCACAATACCAAATCCAAAATACTTGTCTCCGGTTAGTTCCCAGACATTCTGATGTAGAAAATTACCTTGAATCCTTCCAGCGCCTGCTTGGGTACACAGAGGGAGATTTCAGACTGTCCAATTCATCGAACAAACACGTCTTTCTCGACTTGTGGGCGGCATGGTAGCGCAGTGGGTAGCACTGTTGCTCACAGCGCCAGGGTCCCAGGTGCGATTCCCGGCTTGGGTCACTGTCTTTGCGGAGTCTGCACGTTCTCCCTGTGTCTGTGTGGGTTTCCTCCGGGTGCTCCGGTTTCCTCCCACAAGTCCCAAAAACGTGCTGTTAAGGTAATTTGGACATTCTGAATTCTCCCTCTGTGTACCCGAACAGGCGCGGAATGTGGCGACTAGAGGATTTTCACAGTAACTTCATTGCAGTGTTAATGTAAGCCTACTTGTGACTATAAAGATTATTATTGATTTTTTAAATAAGTTTAGAATACCCAATTTATTTTTTCCAATTAAGGGGCAATTTAGCGTGGCCAATCCACCTAGACTACACGTCTTTGGGTTGTGGAGGCGAAACCCACGCAAACACGGGGAGAATGTGCAAACTCCACACGGACAGTGACCCAGAGCCAGGATCGAACCTGGGACCTCGGCACCGTGAGGCAACAGGGCTAACCCACTGGGCCCAATGCTGCAAGATTATTATTGTTAAGGCTACCTCCCAGCTGCACCCCATCTCACTGATCTATTATTGTTAGCTGTTCTAAAATTCAAGAATTCTGAAATATACTTAATCAAATGTTGTCATTTTGGAACCATGGGCTGGATTATATGCATCCCCACTGGCAGGTTTGAAATGGATGAATGGGGTCATGTAAGATCCAACCTGCACTGTGCCCATCCGCCACTCCTGCCCCCACCCACATTAAAAGGGGGGAGCTGCTGAGTGGTTTGTCCACCCTTGGGCTTATGGGGGCCCTAACATAGCCAATAAATGGCCACTTCAGGACCTTATCGTGCTATTGCTGGTGTTTGTACCCATAGCAGGGGGAGGACCACACCAGTCGGGAAGCCTGGCAGCTTTAGTTGCTGGGGCTGGTTTAGCCCGGGAGTGGGAGGACCTCCTTTCCGAGCCTCCTGGGTCCATCACGATTTTATTGTGCAAGGTGATTTCCCCATTCACCCCTTAGCCCTCCCTCTGACCTCTCAACCCCAGTTTACCCTCCCCCTCACTGGATCCTGCGGACCTAGTCCCTACGAGACCCCAGAGCCGAGACTTAACTGAGTTCCTCAGCATGGTGGGACTAAGTTTATTCCCTGAAGTGACCAGTGTCAACATTAAATGGCTGTGGGGAAGGTGTTGGGATCATGGGCTTTCATCTGACTTTTTAACTGGTGAGGGTGGGGGGGTCGGCAAAGACCTTTAAGTCCAGCTTCATGTCTCTGCAATAACCATTCATACAATGTAATTTATTTATATCTGTGCTGTTAATTCATCTATTGTTGCAAATGATTCAGGAGTAGAGCCTTTAGCTTTAATTATATTCTATTTTTCCCTGATGTTACTTAGTCACTAATATTGTTCTACATTTTTTTACACTCGCTCTTCCTTTTTGACCCTAACTGCTTATTTGTAGTCAAATCCCAAGTCTGCTGTACAGCCTTGATGTTTCGCTTTCTTCTTTTGAATTTACCCTTTCCTGAATCCTCCAGTCCACCCCCTTCATTAATTTAAAGCACGAGCTATCACCTTAGTCATTTGATCTACCAGTGCACTGGGTCCAACCCAGTTTCTGGACTCCAGCCCACTGGATCTGCTCCCTCTTGCCCCAGTACTGCTGCCCAAAGGTCCATGAAACAACACCCTTGCCATCCACACTACTCTTTCAACCATACATTTAGTCTTCTAACTGTGTGGCCTTATGCCAGTTTGCACACAACTCAGGTAACATTACCAGAAGGATGTGGATGCTTTAGAGAGGGTGCAGAGGAGGTTCACCAGGATGTTGCCTGGTATGGAGGGTGCTAGCTATGAAGAAAGGTTGAATAGATTAGGATTGTTTTCGTTGGAAAGACGGAGGTTGAGGGGGGGACCTGATTGAGGTCTACAAAATTATGAGAGGTATGGACAGGGTGGATAGCAACAAGCTTTTTCCAAGAGTGGGGGTGTCAATTACAAGGGGTCACGATTTCAAGGTGAGAGGGGGAAAGTTTAAGGGAGATGTGCGTGGAAAGTTTTTTACGCAGAGGGTGGTGGGTGCCTGGAATGCTTTGCCAGCGGAGGTGGTAGAGGCGGGCACGATAGCATCATTTAAGATGCATCTAGACAGATATATGAACGGGCGGGGAACAGAGGGAAGTAGACCCTTGGAAATTAGAAGATAGGTTTAGATAAAGGATCTGGATCGGCGCAGGCTGGGAGGGCCGAAGGGCCTGTTCCTGTGCTATAATTTTCTTTGTTCTTTGTTCTTAACAATCCAGAGATTAACACCTGTGAGATGCTGCATATTCATTTCAGCCCTAGCCTGTCAAACTCAGTAGAAACCTGTTCCTTGTTTTACATATGTCCTTGGTTGCTACATGGACCAGAGCTACAGAGAACTGTGTCTGTTTCCCTGACCATACTGTCTCTTACCATTACCACATACCACTTCACTCCTCTCAGTTTGCCATGATCTATGTGATGTGTTGGGTGTTCTGGATCACATACAGGTCACCAACACTTGAAGTAGTGCAACACTATTTTATTAAAAGTTTAACTATTTAAACATACTTGAAGTGTGGGTAAATACGATACCAGCTTTAACTAAAGACCTTTGCCTTGTCCTAACCAGTCGATGCACTCAGCACATGGTGAATGTCTGTGTTGCAGGCTGTGAGCTCTGTGCTCCTAGCTAGCTGCTACTCGAATGAGCGGGAACTCTGATGTCCCCTGTCTTTATAGTGCGTGTGCTCTCACTGGTGATTGGCTGCGGTGTTGTGTATGTTGATTGGTCCCACTGTGTGTCTGCACCATGAAATACTGGTGTATATTATGACACTATGTAGAGAGGAAGAACCTTGGGCCGGATTCTGCAGGAATCTGCGGGCAACTCGTGGGGGGGAAGGAGTGGCGTGAACCACTCCGGCGTCGGGCTGCCCCAAAGGGGCTAGCGGCTAGGCCAGCCCCAGAGTGGTTTGCGCCGGCCGGCAGGGAAGAGGCTTGGTGCCACGCCAACCGGCGCCGAAGGGCCTCCGCCGGCCGCCGGCGTGAGTTGGCGCATGTGCGGGAGCGCCAGCGTGTGCTGGCATCATCCCAGCGCATGCGCAGGGGGGGGCTCATCTCCGCTTCGGCCATCGCGGAGGAATAGCAGCCGACGCTTGTCCTCAGGTAAGGCCACCTGCCATAATATTGTTGTCTAGATCAAGCCTTGTCTGGATCAGTCTTTACACCATCGACTGTGAGTAAATTGCCCATGTAAGGAACCTGGTTGACCGGAATCTGCTTTTCACAGGGTTAAGCTTCAGCTGTATGGTTCTGATTCTGTCAAGGATGAGATGAAGATGTGCATCATGTTCTTGCTAGTACGACCCCAAACAAGCATGTCATCAACAATGATCTTGCAAGGTTGATCTGCAAATAACTTTTCCATGCACCACTGGAAATCCCCATTGCCGGTGGAGATCCCATAGGACATATGAGGAAAATGATAGCCGAATAAAGGACACATGAATGTAGTTAGTTCCTCATCCAACAGAATTTGCCAGAACCCACATTTCACATTGAGAACCATACCAATTGGCAGTCTGCTATCACATGTCCCATGATGAGGTTTGAGCAGTACCTTGTTCAATTGGGTTGGGTCAGCACATATCCTGACCATGCCACCTTTCTCTACTGCGGCCACCATTGCTGAAACGCATTCTGTGGCCTCATCTGTAGGAGTTATGACACCTAGTGCTGTCATCCAATGTGCCTCATGAACTACTTTCTGCTTTGTGGCTTCTGGTACTCTCCTCAGAGCACAGGCTGTTGCTGATATCAACATCGAGTCACATGTGGTATGCAGCTGGTTGCTTACCAATAATGTCACAGTTGAAGAGGCCTCTATATGCTGTCATTTCTGGGGCTTGGAGTTGTAGAGCATGGACCAAGTTGAATGAGCCCCAATATAATGCTGCCTCAAGGTGCCGCGGACCCGGGGTCGATCCCAGCCCCGGGTCATTGTCCGTGTGGAGTTTGCACATTCTCCCATGTCTGTGTGGGTCTCACCACAACACCCCAAAAAGATGTAAAGGATAGGTGGATTGGCCACACTAAATTTAAAAATAAATAAATTTTGAGTACACAATTTTTTAAAAATCCAATTAAGGGTCAATTTAGCATGGTCAATCCACCTAACCTCCACATCTTTGGATTGTGGGGTTAAACCCACGCAGACCCGGGGAGAAACCCACACACACACGGGGAGAATGTGCAAACTCCACACGGACAGTGACCCAGGGCAGGGATTCAAACCCGTGTCCTCAGCGCCGTGGTCCTAGTGCTGACCACTGTGCCACGTGCCACCCTGGCCACACTAAATTGGCCCTAAAAAAAGATGCTGACCTGAAGACCTACTAGGGGGTTTACATTCTGGTCAACTGTATGAAACTTGAAATTGCTCTGTGTGCAGGGGAGGGTAGCTACATCTTTGATGCGGATGGCTTCACTGTCAAAAGCCATGAGGTGGTCTGGGTGCTGGGATCTGGTGTTGGATATGGGTCCAGTTCTGGAACAATCGGCTGAATAATACGTTGCACTTTACACTCATGTCAATTGTGATGAATGTAGAAATTGTGATATGTTATATTTTGCATCTGTTGCAGTAATATTTTTTAAAAGCCGAGGTTAAGGTATATATTTGTTGCAGTAATATTATTAAAGAACCTAGATTAAAGTAACTGGACTTGGTGTTTGCTAAAGCTGTAATTAAGGAGTCATAAAAGAGTGAGGCAATTATTGATTTTAACCACTTACTTGGTTACAGATAAAGGACTAAAGAAATTGCGGGAGTTTCCCTGGAGTGCAAATAATTTATGAGGGAGTGGTGTTTAGTCCAAGTTAAGCAGGTCATGGAATTTAGTGGGCTACAGATGATGTAATTAATGGACGATCCAGATCTGTCTGCCATTTCACAATTTGCATCGTGTCTTTGGCAAGACAGAAGTGTTTTGATCTGCTCTTGAAAGGAACTCTCTCCCAAAGTCTCTGCACAGCTAAGCAAATAAACCTGTCTTGTTAACTTTATTTATAAGTAGCATTTGAACTGTATGGGGTGCTTAATTAGTAGTAGGTATAGATAGGGGGCGGGATTCTCCGACCCCGGCCAGAGAAAATCGGTGCCAATGGCGTTGGCGCGGCACCGGTCAGGGCCGCTTAATGCGGCCCCCCCCCAACGATTCTCCCCGCGTGATGGGCCGAGTGCCCGCCGGGTTCGGCTGAGCCCGCCGCCATCGTTCTCATGTGGTCCTACCCGGCGGGACCACAGCGTTCATGCTGTGGGGGGGGGGGGGGGTGGCCTGGTGGGAGGGAGGGGGGGATCCAACTCCGGGGGGGCTTCCACGGTGGCCTGGCCTGCAATCGGGGCCTACCGATCAGCGGCGGGCTTATCCCGGTGGGGGCCTATGTTCCTCCGTGCCGGGCCCCTGTAGGTCTCCGCCATGTTGCGTCAGGGCCGGTGCGGAGACGGCAACCCACATGCATGCGCGAACCCGCGCCGGCCGTGGCGCACATGCGCGAACTCGGGCCGCCCGTGCTGACGCCCGTTTCGGCAGCTGGAGCAGCGGGAGGCTCTCCAGTGCCGTGCTGGCCCCCTGTGCGCCGCAGGATTGCTGATCCTAGGTGCCAGGTGACGCCGTTGTAAAACGCTCCGACGTTTACGACAGCGTCAACACTTAGCTCCAGGATTGGAGAATTCTGTCCAGTAAGTTTAAGTTTTTCCTTGTGTTTAAAAACTGTGTAACTGATAATTGTAAGGCTATTTCTTTGAAGCAGCTGCTTACATAGTAAACAGCTATGAATTCCACAAGATATTAACTCATCAGTGAGAGATCCAAATGCACATTTCTTTGTCAATGTTTTCAGGGTGGTTTAAGATTATTTCAGGGTCCTCTTTTTCCTCCTCTGTTGGAAAACAAATTACTCTCTTTTTGCATCAGCCTCAGGGCCTGCTAAGGTTAATAGAGTGCAAGCCCATACCTTTTTTGACTTGGCAGGCAAAACAGCACCACAGTAAATATGCTGTTCCTTCTCAAACCTTTCCCAACTATCAGCAATATTTTCATCAAAGATGAGTGGGTTGATGTGACAAAGTATTTGTGCCATCCTGCCAACTTCTAACATCAAGTAACTGTTGTGCATTCCCAAATCACTGACAGCAAGGACTTTCAACAAAGAATGGTTTATTCACAAGCTCATCAGCTACTTCAACACTTGCATTCTGCCTGCTCTCCAGGGGGTAACTCCCACTCTTCCACCATGTGACCTCTTTTGTATCCATGTCATCACATTCTCACTTAGGGCGGCACGGTTGAGCAGTGGTTAGCGCACTGCTGCCTAAGGTGCTGCGGACCCGGGTTCGATCCCGGCCTGGGTCACTGTCCGTGTGGAGTTTGCACATTCTCCCCGTGTCTGCGTGGGTTTCGCCCCCACAACCCAAAGATGTACAGGGTAGGTGGATTGGCCACGCTAAAATACCCCTTAATTGGAAAAAAATAATTGGATACTCTAAATTTGTCTTTTTAAAAAATCAAATTCTCACTTAACTACTCGGCCTATAACTACAATTTATTCCCTCATGTGCTGCTCACAAGTCCCTAAATGCTCAGTTCATCCACTCCCTTATTAAACTGTTGTTGCTCAGTGTTCTTGCTCTTTTAAACTGATCAGCTTCACATATGAGCCCAAAAGATGCCACTCACGAAGCGGCCCAAAATGAATCCTCTTTACAGATTGTGGCAAACCACTGTTGCACCTCTATTAGGTGATTTATGGTAGGACCTGTACTACAGGTTTGTCGGTAGTCCCTGCCTGCTAGCTCCACCCAGTAGTCGGAGTATAAATATGTGTGTCCTCCATGCTGCAGCCATTTCACCAGCTACTGTTGGAGGCCACACATCTTAGAGCAATAAAGCCTCAGTTGTAGTAATCTGTGATGCACGATCAATTGCACAACGACTTGAGTTGGGTACAACTGAGGCTTAATTGTTCTAAGATGTGTGGCCGTCCATACACTGCCTTCGAGACAGACGGCCACCTCTATCACTTCCTCAGGGTTCCCTTCGGCGTCACCATCGGGGTCTCGGTCTTCCAAAGGGAGATGGACCGAATGGTCGACCGGTACGGTTTGCGGGCTACCTTTCCATACGTAGACAACGTCACCATCTGCGGCCATGATCAGCAGGACCACGACGCCAACCTTGCCAAATTTCTCCACACCGCCACTCTCCTAAATGTCACCGACAACAAGGAGAAGTGCATGTTTAGCACGACCCACTTAGCCATCCTTGGCTTTGTGGTCCAGAACAGAGTTCTGGGGCCCGATCCCGACCACCAGCGCCCCCTCATGGAGAACCCCTCCCCCACTGCCCCAAGGCCCTCAAACGCTGCCTGGGGTTCTTTTCGTACTACGCCCAGTGGGTCCCAAACTATGCGGACAAGGCCTGCTCACTCATACAGTTAACCCATTTTTCCCTGACGGCCGAGGCACAACAGACCTTCGCCCGTATCTGAGCTGATATCGCCAAGGTTGGGATTCACGCAGTAGACGAGATACTGCCCTTTCAAGTAGAGAGCGACGCATCAGACGTCGCCCTAGCCGCCACCCTCAATCAGGCAGGCAGACCCATGGCATTCTTTTCCCGCACCCTTCAGGCCTCAGAAATTTGGCACTCACCCGTCGAAATGGAGGCCCAAGCTATCGTTGAAGCTGTGCGACAGTGGAGGCATTACCTGGCCGGTGTGGTGTTGGGTGTTCTGACACACAGATGAGCCAACACGGTTGTATATGGTACAACGCTATTTTATTCAAACTTACTATGTACAGTTTTGTCTTTGCACTCTGCACGTGGGGGTTCCCTGCTTGTGATGTTGTAACAGCTCTTCTCTGTTTCTTTGTCCCCAGACCTACTGACCACCAGGTGTCGTGCTCGTGCTTTTTATGTGGTTGGTGTTCTTGTCTGTGATTGGTTGTGGTGTTGTGTGCTCTGATTTGCCTGTTGGTGTGTCCATCATGATGTGTGTGTTTGAATATCATGACATCCCCCCTTTTTACAAAGATATGTGCCTACGTGGTAATAAATATGATCGTGTCGTGAGTGCATCTAAGAGTGTGTGTGTGTCGTGTGCAGCATGTGCATATGACGGAACTATGTACATGGGGCGATGTCGGGTGCGTCACATGAACCAAGTTGTACCATAACATAACATAAATGCGAACGAGAGAAGAAGAAAAAAAAACTTGAACAGTTGTCCAGTCAGACGACATCTGGAACGATAAACAACAACAGGTTATCATGTAAAATTGTGCAACTTGTTAAACATATGAACGGTATTATAAGTCCAGTCTAATGGGCTTGCGACGAGTTCGGGTTGACCGTCAGGGTGGCACACCACTCATCGGCTGGATTGATGGCATTGACCTTGTTGACATCGATGACGGAAACGCGGAAGGCATCCTGGTCATCTGCATCACTTAACTGGAAGTCTTGATGCGTGGGCTGGACGGTCCTGACTTGTCTGCGAGATTGTCGAGGATGCGCCGGATCCATGGGTTGAGCCGATCGACAGTGGGCTGCGTAGTGGCCCATCTTGCCACATCTGAGGCACTGTCGGTTTTTTGCAGGACATTGCCCTTTTAAATGTAGAGCTCCACAATTGCCGCACGTCATGACGTCACGGCGTTCGTTGCGCCACTGCGCATGCGCAGTGCGATCTTGCGGTGGGCGCGCCTGCGCAGTGCGTCCCTCGTTGTGGCCGTTATTTTTGGCGCGCATCTGCGCGGGAGACCGCGAAAAGCGCGGGAAGCGGCCGCTGTCGTCCGGGCCGTGGGTCGGGAAGTAATCGACGGCCTGGATGCGTTCGACGTCGTGGGCGGCCTGGCTTGCCGATTCGACGGCTGGGGACCCCCTCCGTGCCAACTCGGACGCCTGAAATCGGGCAAAACGGCAGGTAGCATTTTCGTGGAGGACACAGGCTTCCACAGCAGACGCTAAGGTGAGGCTTTTTATTTTAAGAAGCTGCTGGCGTAGGCCACTAGAGGCAACGCCAAAAACAATCTGGTCCCTGATCATGGACTCTGTGGTGGTGCCGTAACTGCAGGACTGCGCTAGAATCCGGAGGTGCGTCAAGAAGGGTTGAAAAAGCTCCTCCTTACCTTGCAGGCGTTGCTGAAAGAGGTATCTTTCAAAACTTTCATTTACTTCAACTTGAAAGTGCTGGTCCAGTTTGAGGATGACCGTGTCATATTTGGATTGGTTTTCGCCTTCTTCGAACACCAGTGAGTTGAAGACGTCGGTGGCGTGCTGACCTGCGTAGAAGAGGAGCATTGCAATCTTCGTTTCATCCGAGGCACTCTGTTTTTCGGTGGCACGGATGTACAGGTCAAATCGCTGCCTGAAGAGCTTCCAATTGGTACCTAGGTTCCCCGCGACTTGCAACGGCTGCGGTTTGTCGGTGCGGTCCATGTCCAGAATGGCAGGTTAGTAGGCAGGTATCGATCCACTCCTGTACCATGTGGTGTTGGGTGTTCTGACACACAGATGAGCCAACACGGTTGTATATGGTACAACGCTATTTTATTCAAACTTACTATGTACAGTTTTGTCTTTGCACTCTGCACGTGGGGGTTCCCTGCTTGTGATGTTGTAACAGCTCTTCTCTGTTTCTTTGTCCCCAGACCTACTGACCACCAGGTGTCGTGCTCGTGCTTTTTATGTGGTTGGTGTTCTTGTCTGTGATTGGTTGTGGTGTTGTGTGCTCTGATTTGCCTGTTGGTGTGTCCATCATGATGTGTGTGTTTGAATATCATGACAGCCGGCAGGAGATTCACTCTCCTCACTGACCAACGGTCGGTAGCCTTCATGTTCAATAACACACAGCGGGGCAAGATCAAGAATGATAAGATCTTGCGGTGGAGGATCGAGCTCTCCACCTGCAATTACTGTACCGCCCCAACAAGCTCAACAAGCCCACGAACGCCCTCTCCTGAGGTACATGTGCCAGCGCACAGGTAGACCGACTCTGGACTCTGCACGACAGTCTTTGTCACCTGGGAGTCACACGGTTGTACCATTGCATAAAGGCCCGCAATCTGCGAGGAAGTAAGGACAGTCACCAGGGACTGCCAGGTCTGTGCGGAGTACAAGCCGCTCTTCTACCGGCCGGACCGTGCATGCCTGGTGAAGGTCTTCTGCTCCTTTGAACGTCTCAGCGTGGATTTCAAAGGACCCTTCCCTTCCACCGACCGTAACACGTATTTTCTCAATGTGGTCGATGAGTACTCCAGATTCCCCTTCGCCATCCCATGCCCCGATATGATGTCTGCCACCGTCATCAAAGCCCTCAACACAATCTTCGCTCTGTTCAGTTTCCCCGTCTATATCCACAGTGACAGGGGATCCTCCTTCATGAGTGATGAGCTGCGTCAGTTCCTGCTCAGCAGGGATATCGCCTCCAGCAGAATGACAAGCTACAACCCCCGGGGAAACGGACAGGTAAAGAGGGAGAATGGGACAGTAAGGAGGGCTGTCCAATTGGCCATACGGTCCAGGAACCTCCCAGCCTCCCGCTAGCAGAAAGTCCTCCCTGATGTACTACACTCCATTCGGTCACTACTGTGCACCGCCACTAACAACACACCCCATGAACGCCTATTTGCATTCCCAGGAAGTCCACATCCGGGGTGTCGCTCCCGACTTGGCTCGCAGCTCCAGGACTAGTCCTGCTCCGTATGCACGTCCGACTCCAGAAGGCGTTGGTGGAAAGGGTGCAATTGCTCCATGCCAACCCCCAGTATGCCTACGTGGCATACTCCGACAGCTGCCAAGATACTGTCTCCCTCAGGGACCTGGCACCAGCAGGTTCCACACACACATACCTCTCCGGCCCGGTGCCACCCTCCCCTCCCCCGGCGCTCCCAGCATTAACCCCACCAGGACCATCCGTCCTTCCCCTGCCCACGCCTGAGGATAAAGAGGATTTCGGCAAGCTCCCGGAGTCACCGAACATCGGGTCAGCATCGACATCCCCGCCACCACTACATCGCTCCCAACGGCACATCAAGGCCCCGGACCGGTTAAACCTCTAACTGGGCCACTGGACTTCAAAAGACATTTTTTTTTCTCTCTATCAAATGTCAATGTAAATGTAAAAAGGAAACCATTCATTGTATATAGTTTTCCAGCCCCCCTCCGGACTAAATTTTAACAGGGGGTGAATGTGGTAAACCACTGTTGCACCTCTATTAGATGATGTATGGTAGAACCTGTACTACAGGACGTTGGTAGTCCCTGCCTGCTGGCTCCGCCCAGTAGGCAGAGTATAAATATGTGTGTCCTCCATGCTGGAGCCATTTCGCCAGCTGCTGTGGAAAGCCACACTTCTTAGAACAATAAAGCCTCAGTTGTACCCAACTCAAGTCTTTGTGCAATTGATCGTGCATCACAGATTACTACACCTGGCTACCCAAAAATGTTCTGCTGCCTGCCTCTTCGCCAATCTGATCAATCACTCACAAATCACCCCCAAGTTTCCCTCCTGTCATGAGAAAATCCAGAGAAACCCACACCTCTATGCTCAGTATGGTAGCTCCATCATTCTCTCTCGCACTCTGTCCCCACTTCAATTGGGTCTCTCTCCTGGCCCTGTTAAACAGCATCTTCCTTCCTTTATAGGTTCACTGTCCCTAATATTAGGTCAACCTTGTTTCATTTAAAAATTATACTAAACTGAGATGGAGGCAGTTGAACCTGAGGAGGTAGTCAAGGACTTAGTGCATAAAAATTAGATCATTTATGACCATGGTCGGCGTAGGCAGTCGATGTTGTATACAGGCAGTAGGTGTTGTATACATGGACTTCCGTCAAGCCTTTGACAAGGTACCTCATGGTAGACTGGTCACATGGGATCAGAGGAGAGCTGGCAAGTTGGATACAGAGCTGCCTTGGGCATAGAAGACAGAGGATGGCAGTGGAAAGATGCTTTTCTTAATGGAAGGCTATGACTAGTGGCATTCCACAGGGATCAGTTCTGGGGCCTTTGTTGTTCGTGGTGTATGTGAATGATTTGGAAGAAAATATAGCTGGTCTGATTAGTAAGTTCGCAGACAGCACAAAAATTGGTGGAGTTGCGGACAGTGAAGAGGCTGGTCAGAGGATACAGCAAAATATAAGCTGGTTGGAGTTTTGGGCGGAGAAATGACAGATGGAGTTTAACCCAGACAAGTGAGAGGTAGTGCACTTTGGAAGGTCCAATACATGTAGGAATTACACAATAAATGTTAGAACTTTTGCGAGTGCTGACAGGCAGATCTGGGGTGCATGTCCACAGATCACTGAAAGTGGCAACGCATGTGGATAAGGTGGACAAGAAGGCATACGGCATGTTGGCCTTCATCGGTCAGGGCATTGAATATAAAAATTGGCAAGTCATGTTGCAGCTGTACAGGACCTTAGTTAGGCCTCGTTTGGAATATTGTGTATAATTCTGGTTGCCACACTATCAGAAGTGTGTGGATTCTTTGGCGAGGGTACAGAAGTGGCTTACTAGGATGTTGCCTGGTATGGACGGTGTGGTAGTATGTATTAGGGGTCATGTGGGATTGTGAAGCCGTGATGCTATTGGCTGACAGATCCCGGGTCCTGGTTGGCTGTTGACTCCTGGCTCCGCCCTGAAGGCGGAGTATAAGAACCCGAGCTTCTCCCCGCCGCTCCATTCTGTTGCTGAACTGCTGGGGACAAGTCTCGCTTAATAAAGCCTCATCGACTTCATCTCTACTCGTCTCTCTCGTAAGTCATTGTGCGCTACAATTTATTAAGCGCGCTTAAAGGACTACGGAGCTCCGGATCGCCCCGGAATGCCTGCGGATCAGCCCCCACGCAGCGAACTCGGCAGCAGTTTTTAAACACTGGCAAGCTTGTTTTGAAGGCTACCTCCGAACGGCCCCCGGCCGGATCACAGAAGACCAGAAAATGCAGGTCCTGCATTCGAGGGTAAGCCCGGAAATTTACCCTCTTATAGAAGACGCAGAGGATTTCCCGACGGCGCTTGCAGCACTGAAGAGCATCTACGTTTGCCCCGTGAACCAGGTCTACGCACGCTACCAACTCGCAACGAGACGGTAAAGTCCCGGAGAATCGTTAGAGGAATTCTACGCCGCGCTGCTAATTTTGGGACAGGGCTGCAGCTGCCCGCCGGTGAACGCGATTGAACACACGGACATGCTAATTCGCGATGCGTTTGTGGCAGGTATGAACTCTTCCCAAATCCGCCAAAGACTTTTAGAAAGAGAGTCGCTAGGGCTCTCAGAGGCATGGGCCATTGCAGCTTCCCTAGATGTGGCCTCACAAAACGCCCGCGCCTACGGCCCCGACCGCGCGGCAGCCCCTTGGGCTCCGTGGACCCCCGTCGCGACAAACTCCCCCCCCCATCCCTCACAGGCTTGCGCGGTTAAAGAGCCAGATCATCCCGGGGGGGGCCCGCTGCTATTTCTGCGGGCAAGCGAAACACCCCCGGCAGCGCTGCCCGGCCCGCGCAGCTATTTGCAAAAGCTGCGGCAAGAAGGGCCATTACGCGGCTGTGTGCCGGTCCCGGGGGGTCGCCGCAATCCCCGGAGAAGAACGAGCCCAGCGCATCCCAAACGCTCCCCAACCTCCCCAGCGCCCCATGTGCGACCCGCGGGCGCCGCCATTTTGGGTCCCGGGCACCACGAGGGGAGGATGGGCGCCGCCATCTTGTGACTCCCCAGCCACGTGTGATTCATAGGGGCGGCCATTTTGTCCACCCCCGACCACGTGCGATCCATGGGGGCGGCCATTTTGTCCACCCCCGGCCGCGTGCGATTCATGGACGCCGCCATCTTGGATGACACCAAAGGACCCCAGCATCGACGGCTCCACGGGGTCCGAAGAAGACGCCGAGACACTACGACCACGACTGGCTTCGGTGACGCTGGATCAATCACGGCCCCGGACGCTCCAGACGATGACAACAATGGTGCTGATCAACGGACACGAGACATCATGCCTGATCGACTCCGGGAGCATCGAAAGTTTCATTCACCCCGACACGGTAAGACGCTGTTTTCTGACCATCCATCCAAGTACGCAAAAGATTTCCCTAGCTGCAGGATCCCACTCCGTAGAGATCAAAGGGTTCTGCATCGTGAACCTAACGGTGCAAGGGAGGGAGTTTAAAAACTACAGGCTCTACGTCCTTCCCCAACTCTGCGCGCCCACATTACTGGGATTAGATTTCCAGTGTAACCTGCAGAGCCTAACATTTCAATCCGTCGGCCCAATACCCCCACTCATATCTGCGGCCTCGCAACTCTCAAGGTTGAACCGCCGTCCTTGATTGCAAACCCCACCCCGGATTGCAAACCCTTCGCCACTAGGAGCAGACGGTACAGCGCCCAGGACCGGATATTTATTCGGTCTGAAGTCCAGCGGTTGCTGAAGGAAGGCATAATCCAGGCCAGCAATAGTCCCTGGAGAGCCCAGGTGGTAGTAGTAAAGACCGGGGAAAAGCAAAGGATGATCATAGACTATAGCCAGACCATCAACAGGTACACACAGCTAGATGCATACCCTCTCCCCCGCATATCCGACATGGTAAGTCGGATTGCCCAGTATAAGGTTTTCTCCACCGTGGACCTCAAGTCCGCCTACCACCAGCTCCCCATCCGCCCAGGTGACCGCAAGTACGCAGCCTTCGAGGCAGACGGGCGTCTATACCACTTCCTAAGGGTCCCATTTGGTGTCACGAACGGGGTCTCGGTCTTCCAACGGGAGATGGACCGAATGGTTGACCAGCACGGGTTACAGGCCACGTTCCCGTATCTCGACAACGTAACCATCTGCGGCCACGATCAGCAGGACCACGACGCCAACCCCCAAAAATTCCTCCAGACCGCTAACGCCTTGAACCTCACATACAACGAGGAAAAGTGCGTTTTTAGCACAAACCGGTTGGCCATCCTGGGATACGTAGTGCGCAATGGGATAATAGGCCCCGACCCCGAACACATGCGCCCCCTCATAGAATTTCCCCTCCCCCACTGCCCAAAAGCCCTGAAACGTTGCCTGGGGTTCTTTTCATATTACGCCCAGTGGGTCCCCCAGTATGCAGACAAGGCCCGCCCGCTAATACAGACCACTACCTTCCCCCTGTCGACAGAGGCTCGCCAGGCCTTCAGCCGCATCAAAGCGGATATCGCAAAGGCCACGATGCGCGCCATCGACGAGTCCCTCCCCTTCCAGGTCGAGAGCGATGCCTCCGACGTAGCTCTGGCGGCCACCCTTAACCAAGCGGGCAGACCCGTGGCCTTTTTCTCCCGAACCCTCCACGCCTCAGAAATCCGCCACTCCTCAGTGGAAAAGGAAACCCAAGCCATAGTGGAAGCTGTGCGACATTGGAGGCATTACCTGGCCGGCAGGAGATTCACTCTCCTCACCGACCAACGGTCGGTAGCCTTCATGTTCGATAATGCACAGCGGGGCAAAATTAAAAATGACAAGATCTTAAGGTGGAGGATCGAGCTCTCCACCTTCAACTACGAGATCTTGTACCGTCCCGGAAAGCTGAACGAGCCGTCCGATGCCCTATCCCGCGGCACATGTGCCAACGCACAAATAGACCATCTCCAAGCCCTCCACGAGGACCTCTGCCGCCCGGGGGTCACTCGGTTCTACCATTTTATAAAGTCCCGCAACCTCCCCTACTCTGTGGAGGAGGTCCGTACAGTCACCAGGAACTGCCACATCTGCGCGGAGTGCAAACCGCACTTTTTCAGGCCGGATAGAGCGCACCTGATCAAGGCTTCCCGCCCCTTTGAACGCCTCAGTCTGGATTTCAAAGGGCCCCTCCCCTCCACCAACCGCAACACATACTTCCTGAACGTGGTGGACGAGTACTCCCGTTTCCCCTTCGCCATCCCCTACCCCGACATGACAGCGGCCACAGTCATTAAAGCCCTTGGCACCATATTCACACTGTTCGGTTGCCCCGCATATATCCATAGCGACAGGGGGTCCTCCTTCATGAGTGATGAGCTGCGCCAGTTCCTGCTCAGCAAGGGCATAGCCTCGAGCAGGACGACCAGCTACAACCCCCGGGGGAACGGGCAAGTAGAGAGGGAGAACGGCACGGTCTGGAAGACCGTCCTACTGGCCCTACGGTCCAGGGATCTCCCAGTTTCCCGGTGGCAGGAGGTCCTCCCGGACGCTCTCCACTCCATCCGGTCGCTGCTGTGTACCACCACTAACCAACCGCCTCATGAGCGCCTCCTTGTCTTCCCCAGGAAGTCCTCCTCCGGAACGTCGCTGCCGACCTGGCTGGCGGCCCCAGGACCCATCTTGCTCCGGAAACATGTGCGGGCGCACAAGTCGGACCCGTTGGTCGAGAGGGTTCACCTCCTCCACGCGAACCCGCAGTACGCCTACGTGGCGTACCCCGACGGCCGACAGGACACGGTCTCCCTGCGAGACCTGGCGCCCGCCAGCAACACACACACCTCCCCGACACCGATCATCCCCTCCCTGCCACCGGCGCACCCCGCGACCGCCCCCTTCCCGGGAGGATCGGTCCTCCTCCCGTGTCCGCCCAGGAGTGAAGCAGGAACAAACACCGAAACGCTCCCGGAGACGACAACGCCGGAACAAGCACCTGCACCACCACCGGGGCTGAGGCGATCGACGAGGAAGACCAGACCGCCCGCTCGACTCGTGGCATCGGCGTGACACCAAGAATGTTGTTGGACTGTAACAAAAAAATTTTCTCTTACTAATATTGTAAATAGCTTCACAAACCTTGTACATAGCCCAGTGTCGGGCTAAAACTGTAATGACATGCCCAAACGTTTCCTCCCAGGACCAGCCTTGTAAACCCCTACCACCATGCGAACCACCACCCCGCCGGGTTCATTTTTAACAAGGGGTGAATGTGGTAGTATGTATTAGGGGTCATGTGGGACTGTGAAGCCGTGATGCTATTGGCTGACAGATCCCGGGTCCTGGTTGGCTGTTGACTCCTGGCTCCGCCCTGAAGGCGGAGTATAAGAACCCGAGCTTCTCCCCGCCGCTCCATTCTGTTGCTGAACTGCTGGGGACAATTCTCGCTTAATAAAGCCTCATCGACTTCATCTCTACTCGTCTCTCTCGTAAGTCATTGTGCGCTACAGACGGCATTAGCTATGAGTAGAGGTTAGATAAACTCAGTCTGTTCTCACTGGAACAACGGAGGTTGAGAGGCAACCTGATACAGGTCTACAAGATTATGAGTGGCATGGACAGAGTGGATAGTCAAATGCTCTTACCTCGAGTAGGAGAGTCAAGGACTAGGGGACATAGGTTTAAAGTGCGAGGGGATAAGTTTAGAACAGGTGTGTGAGGCAAGTTTTTTACACAGAGGGTGGTAAATATATGGAACATGCTGCCTGGGGAGGTGGTGGGAGCAGGTACGATAGCGGCATTAAAGGGACATCTAGACAAATATATAAATAGGGTGAGAATTGAAAGCTACGGACTCCGTAAGTGCAGACAGTTTTAGTTTTGGCATGTACCATGGTCGGCGCAGGCCTGGAGGGCCGAAGGGCCTGTTTCTGTGCGGTATTGTTCTTTGTTCTTTCTTTGTTCTTTGAAATTGAATACAGACAGAGGTAAGGTCTTGCACACTTGAAGAAAAAAACAGATGACATGCTTAACAAATAGTGTTAAATTTGCTCGAGGGGAGGATAAAATGCATCAGAGAATGAGTGATAGTTGACTGGGTACAGACCATCACCAGTAATTCGTGAGCAGCAGTCAACAAAGCAAACAAAATGCTGAGCTACATTGACACATCAATCGAGGCTGCTAAGCTGCATCTGGATAGTATTTGACAGGTTGCACTTTTAAATAGTGTTCAGTGCTGGTCACTGAGGCAGAAGTACCTGAACTCTAGCAGTAATGAAGGGTATGGCCATTGGAGCACAGTGGTTGGCATTGTTGCTTCACAGTGCCAGGGTCCCAGGTTCAATTCCCATCTTGGGTCACTGTTGGTGCACAGTCTGCACGTTTTCCCTGTGCCTGTGTGGGTTTCCTCCGGGTGCTTCAGTTTCCTCCCACAAGTCCCCAAAGACTGTTAGATAAATTGGACATTCTCCGTTGTCCCTCAGTGTACCAGAACAGGCACCGGAGTGTGGCGGCTTGAAGATTTTGACAGTCACTTCATTGCAGAAAACCTACTTGTGACACTAATAAAGATTATTATTAGAAGCAGTTCCAGTGCCTCATAGGTCTCACAGTTATGAAATCAAAGGTTCAAAGAAAAAAGTCTTGACTGAAGACAAATGAGGGAATAGTGCTATTGTCGTTACGTTACTGGACTAGTCAACTAGCGGCCTGGACTAGTGATCAGAAAGCATGAATTGAAATCCCATTATGGTGGCAGGGGAATTTAAATTCAGTTAGTTAAACCAAAAGCTGAAATTGAAAAGCTTTTATCAGCAATGGTGACCATGATATAACCAGATTGTCATAAAAATCCATCTGGTGCATAAATGCCCTTTAGGGAAAGCAAATTTCTATATGATCTAGACTCACAGAGATGTGGTTGACTCTTAACTTCCCTCTGAAATGTCCTAACAAGTCAATCAGTCTTATTCAAGAATGAGGCTCACCACCATTTTCTCATGGATAATTAGAGATGGACAATAGATGCCTTGCTAATTTCATCCACATGCAAAATACATTTTTTTAAATAATATACCATGCAGATTAGAAAAGTTTAATCCTCACCATTATTTCAATTTGAGTCACAATTGCAGAACAAGGAAACATCAGGCAGGTCTAGGGTCAGGGTGATGCCAGTAAGCATTTAGTCACAGAATGGTCTTCCAGGTAGGACAGTGGAATCAGTACGAAGTCTTACAACACCAGGTTAAAGTCCAACAGGTTTGTTTCGATGTCACTAGCTTTCGGAGCGCTGCTCCTTCCTCAGGTGAATGAATCCTAGCGCTCCGAAAGCTAGTGACATCGAAACAAACCTGTTGGACTTTAACCTGGTGTTGTAAGACTTCGTACTGTGCTCACCCCAGTCCAACGCCGGCATCTCCACATCAGTGGAATCAGGGAGTTAGATGCTGTGATGGCTGGGGGAATCACAGATCCTTAGGAATGTATCATCTAGATGGGGCAAATAGATCACTTGCAACCACTCTTTGTGAACTCCATAACATATACATTTTTCTCTGCTAGAATAAATACTATCTAAACACTGAAAATGCTGGGAATATTCTGCAGAACAGACAGCATTTGAGAGATAAAAACGGAGTTAACATTTCAAGTTAACATTTCATCAGACCAAGGAAATGTTAGAAATGAAATGAATGAAATGAAAATGTCTTATTGTCACAAGTAGGCTTCAAATGAAGTTACTGTGAAAAGCCCCTAGTAAATGTAATTGGTCTGAAGCAAATGAAAGGGAGAGGGAAGTGGTTAAAAAAACTAAAGGCAATGTCTATGAGTTGGGGGAAGACAGGAGAGTTTAAGTAACAAAAGAGTTGGTGCAACAAGGCCAAAGGGGTGACAATCGGACAAGAAAGGAAAAATGTGTCTGGAGGAGGTTTGAATAGCAGAATGATGAACAGCTGCTGCCCGATTGCAAAAACAAAAGAAAATGAGGATAAAACAAAAACCTTCAAAGGGAGAAGAAACAAAATCAGGGTAGATATTATGGTCTGAAATTATTTAACTCAATGTGAGGTTTTTGGGAAGACCATGTGTTGTGTTATGGGTTTGTTTGGTGTCTCATTGATGTGATCTTGAGACTTGTATGTTTAAATTTGAACCACTTACTGGTAATCTTTAACTATATGCATATCCAGGCTAATGCCATGCATGGTGCTGCTTCCATATAGGTTCCTTCTGGACTGTTTACAGCGTCTATTACCATGTGACTCTGTATATCACACCACAGGCAGTGCGATTACCCAGGCTCATGATAACCCTTGCTTTGCCAAGCACCTTATATTACAATGCAGGCAAACACAACCCAACTCCCCCCCTTTCATCTCAAAGGAAAACCTTCCACTCCAACGGAATATACCTAATTATAATATGCCCTTTACTTGTTATCCTATTTCCCCCAACGCAAGTCTCTGACTTTGTAAATTCAGATAGCATTAAGGCTTCTACTTTTCCTTCCAATGGCAAACTTATTCCTTGATATTCTGGTTCCTGATTTTCATTTTAGCCATTTCATTTTTGACAACTCACTGATTCTCAGTACGTTTGAGATATCCAGTGCTTTTACTTCTTCTGGATCCTTCCTCTTCTGTGGCAGATTTACATTTTCCAATCTGAGTTCTGTCTTTTCTTTCTCTATCCTCAACAGAACTTTGTCCTTGTCCTTCATTTTGACTTTATTGTTGACCAAGTCTGTCCCCGGCCAAGTCTTAACTTGTTTCAGGTCTGAAAATGTGCACCTTATGGCTTCATTATCCACTCACAGCATGGAAAGTTCAACTCATTTCCATTCACTGCCTCCTCCTTTTCATTCAACTAGTTCTTCATCTCTTCAGTCTCTTTCTTGCAGCTTTTGGCTTCCTCGTGGACAATGGAACATTGATGAGTCTTCTCTGCCAACTGGATCTTCAGTTTGCTCAGAGTGACATAAATTAATTTTGCTTCTCTTTGCAATTTACCGGATTAGCAGACCTGGTCTGAGAGGATCCTTGTAGCATTTGAAGACTCTTCAGCAGGTTTTATTTTTATTTGCGATAACTTGAGTTATCCTGTAATTCAATGGAGTCTCTTCTATTTTCTTCTGCTGTGCTTCTATTCTGCTGCTAAGACAGTCTTCATCTCTTTATGTTGCTGAATGACTATGCATTCCTTTTCCATTTGGTCTTGAAGAGAAATTACTTCAACTGTTCATTTTCTTGGTGACCTTTGGCCCCTCACTCTGGGCTTCAGTGCATCATTCCATTGCTACTGACAAAGCATTTGTCCAAAATAATATTTCAGGGGTGGCATAGCGGCATAGTGGTTAGCACCATTGCTCATAGCGCCAGGGACCCGCGGTCAGTTCCCACCTTGGGTGATTGTCTGTGTGCTGTTTGCACATTCTCGCCATGCCTGTGTGGGTTTGGTTTCCTCCCACAGTCCAAAGATGTGCAGGTTAGGTGGATTGGCCATGCTAAGTGTCCCTTAGTGTCCAAAGGGGCGAACGTGCAGGCTCTGCATAGGCAGTGACCGAGGCCAGAATTAAACCTGGGTCCCTGGTGCTGTGAGGCAGCAATTCTAGGCACTGTGCTGACCCAAACATGGTCAGCAACCATCTTGTGATTTACTTGAGTATTGTCTACCTCACTCTGTGATCCTTTGCTGCCCAAAATACTTTATTGGATGATGTACTAGATCTTTTTTCTGGGGACTGTTCTTTCCACAAAGTGGAGTTTGAGATATTTGTAAAAGCCTGTTAAGATTTCATCAAATTTTATCAAATATTGATTGTGGAATACTTCACCCGGAATGAACCAAGAACAAATAAAAACTTATCAACTTATAATTCTTCAGGTTTTCTATTTAATTCTGTAATTCTATCACAAACTACTGGAGCCATCTCAGATGGCCACCTGCAAAGGACCATGGGAATTATGGCCAACCCAGGACTCAAACACACTCAGTGCTTGTGTGTGTATTTGCAACCCAGATAGCTGGACGCGATCAAAACCCCCGCTCGTTTGCATTCTAATGGCCCATTTCCCCAGAACAAAAGGACTGTACTCAGGTAACCGATACAGATGCAGACTAACCAGCGCCACTTCCTTTGGTACGAAAGCCCAAACAGCCAAGGTCAATGACCACTCAGGACACGCCCAGCCATCAAGGCTTTACTGGCCAAAATCAAAGGCAGTGATCGAAGCCTGTCGAATTATTGGGTCCAAAGCTAAGGACCGCCCCAAAGAGCGCAAAATCCCAGAGGGATAAAAAGAGACACAGCCATGTGTTCGGTCTCTCTTGGATCCGGCCTATGCCAACCCAAGTGCAGCATAATGACCAGACAGACAAGTTCAAGACCAGCGATCGCTACCAGACGGATGAGCCCAGCAGAAACAGGGCCACTTCTTCCACCCAGCCACGCAGAATCCAGACAAAGGCCTTGTCCATCTGCATAGAGCTGGTTGCCCTGAAGTTAAGTATAGGTTATTGTAGTTGTTAGGTATAGTTTAACTTGTAGTGTTTTGTATTGCATGTTGAAGTAATCCTTGTGTATAAATAAACTATCTTTGAACTTGAACTTTGGTCTTTGATCTTGTGGTGGTATCATTTGATACTTGGCGACTCTGAAAAGCAATATTATCATTAATAACTGCCATATCTAGTTAATTTGGCAACACTACAAACTCCCACTCTTGGCCATTGCCTTATCTAAAATGGGGTTTCTCGCTCCTAATTTGAAGTCCAGGGCTGTTTTTTGTGTAGTAGATGCAGCTTTAAATGTTGTTGCCCCTTTAAGGCAATAACTATTTGTCCTCATTCAGGCTGTCTGCAGCCTGTCAGTTTGATTTTCACATGCTTTTACAATTTTGGCAGGCTTTTAAAAAAAAATTCAGCTGTCTTCCAGCTTCTGCAATCTGCTGAACCTTGGGACTACAGCCTATTTCATGTAAGTACAGCTTCTTTTTTGTAATTTTGCTCACCTGACTTGTGATCTGACCAGGTTCCTTTCTGTCGCTCAGGGTCTTGCAATGGACATCCACTCGCTCTGCTGGATACCTCAACTTTCAAGTCTTTAGTGAAGCTTCGTCAACTGTTTCGTCAATTTTAGGCGCACAACTCTCTGGCCAGGCTTCAGCTGCAGTTAGTTTTTAATATATTGGAATTTTGTTCAGGGTTCAAAGTTTAAATGCCATCTTTCATACCAACACTAATCACCATGATGTGCTATGGGTTTGTTTGTGTGGTAGCGCAACTGCTTTAAGAGGGTGGACTCAATGGAATACGTGACCATCTTGGGGTCAATGACATGGGATCAAGCAAACCCTGGCCAATAGGGAGTTTACGTCGTGTTACGGGTGCCTGGTCAGCTCTCAACAATGGCTAAGAGATTGAACCAGACGTGTAACTTTGTTTAAGTCTTGAGACTGTGCAGAAAGTTTGATTCATTCCATGATTGATAATCAACGAGAAATAACTTGGTTATTTTATAAACAAACTTTATTAAAACAAAAGAAAAGAAACCATTATTTAAACTTCAAATTAACAGATTACATGCAGATTCTTAACCTTAACACTAGATCCCATCAAACATCATTTTTCATAAATATACAGCTCTCATTCCACTTACACATAAAGGAAAAGGCAACACTTGCATTTGGGAAACAATCTTTCTTCTATTAGAGACAATCATTCAGAACCACTTCCCGAAGCCTTCTCTCTGTGGCTTTTTTCATGACCTCTCGGGTGGCTGCTTATATCCTTCTCTGTGCTGCAGATTTCATATGTCTCATGGCTGCTCACATCATTCTCTTTCTTTGCCTGTTCCAAATTGATTCTTTCCCCCTCTCTAAGCTCCACCCAAACCGTCAAACAAAGGTCCTCTCTGGAATGTCCAGACTGGAACTTATCAACTGTACTTGCGTTGCTTGATTGCCGACTCCCATTTACACAAAAGACCAAGCTCTGCCATTCATATGCTATGACCTTCCATTGATGGACAAATTGGAGATCAGAATCTGTAATAGGACAATGGCTGGTCATGCAGGGATGTCCTGAAAGACAATGGGTCTTGGGTGAATCACCCTATGCATTCCCTAATGAACTTAAGTCTGAATGGGACCATGTGACTCAGAGAGGTGTGGGCATATCCTTTTGAGTCCAGACTAACAGTATTTTCCTTCAATATGTTTAATCCTTAAGTTGCCTGCTACACCCTGAACCCAATTGCTGGACCAAAGTTCCTAATATCTCCCGCATCTTGGACCCCATTTCTGGACCGGATTTCCCAGTATCATGACAATGGGGATCTGGGAGCAGGACACTGAGCAAGAGCTGAACTGATTAGACCTGTTATATTAAGATCTGTGCTCATTACCTATCTGACTTTACCTTTCATTAATTACTCCCTTGTTAACTACAGGAAGCCTCCAGTTTATGTCTAGAGTCACCACAGTTTGCTATTTCATTGATGAGATCTTGCGACTTGTATGTTTAAATATGAACCATTTATTGGTAATCCTTAAATATGCAGGGTGCTGGTCACATGCAGCTTTCTGTGAGACTGTTCTCAGATGCATTGCTGAACAGCTTTATATTCCACAGTCATGCAAGCTTCCCTGGACCCAAGAAAATAAAGTCAGATTTTCTTTTAAATTGGCCCTCTTGCATAGAAAGTCAAGGGTGGGTACAATTGGATTTTGGAGAGAGGCAGGGGACTGAGCCATCCTGCGCTGGAGGGCACTGTGAGAATGAGCCGACAATTATTCTGATACACTGATTTAGATGTCACACAGGGATGTTTTCCCATGTACTGGTGGGTCCACCATGATGGCTGGTGGCTTGTACCACAGAAGATTCATAGTACAGTAGTAACATTCGTGCTACTAAAGTGCCAGACAATGCCCATCTACAACAATGAAGAATCTAATCATTGCCTCATGACATTTAATGGTATTACCACTGCTGATTTACCCCATTATCAACACCCTGGGAGTTATCATTGACCATAAACTGAACTGGACGAGCCATTCTTGTGTAAGGAACTGGCTAAATCCTTGTCTGTTTTGTGTTTCTCTTTTTACTCCATGTCCTGCAATATTGCAGACTTTGTTCTTAACTGCAGATGTTGGTGAAACTGAAAACACCCCTGGTCTAATGTACCGGCCCTGGTTTCCCCTTAATGCTCTGTAGCATAGCCTGTGATGGCATTCTGTTGGACTTGGCAAGCAGCCAATCAGTGTTTCTGAAATACTGGGACATCTCCTGTTCTTGATTGCAATCAGTGAAGCCATTCAGAACCTTCTGGAAGAAAGGCTGGTCAGAAGGCAAGCTCCTTTTTGTTTCTCAATTCTGTACAGACCTGGAAAGCAGCATAGCGCAAGACTCCCTCTCTATCAGCTTTCGGCCTGCGGATTTGAATTCTTTCAGCCAGCCTGGGAAGTAATTTCTGTCTTAAATGTCTCCAGCCAGGTCGGTGAAAGTGTAAAAGTCTGTTTGAAAAGCCTGTCGACTTAAATGCTTCCAACTAACCTCTGAAAATGACCTGTGGGAGGAGCTGTGGGCAAGTAGACATTTCTGTCTTAAGAACTGTGAAGCCAGTACTCCAGATTCTCCCTCCCCTATTGGATTATTCCAGCGGGCTCAGAACAAAGCGAGGTGCTGTTTAAAAGCCCACTTAAAATCCTCATGCTGAGATCTGTAGTTTCAAGTCAGTGAGGCTGACAATCCATTTGTTGGACATAAGCTAGATTTGCCTGAGGGGAACAGTCGGTGTGAGACTGAGCCAAGTCAAGTGGAAAGAACCTCTCAGAGAGAACTCAGCATCCTGCCGCGTCTAATTGAAGCCAAACATTAGAAAATCCAAACCAACCGATGTATGCAATGCAATGCTTTGCATCCAAGGAAGATACCGCCCATGAAGACCGCTACCTCAGCAGCAAAGAATCATCTCAGGCGCTTTTAGTCCCTGTTATTTTCAGTCATTTCCCTCGTCCCATCATATATTTGTCTTGTGTATGCCTGGGTGCAGGGTGGGATGGGGTTTGGCGAATAGTTAGGTTTGCAGACCATTGTTCCATTCTTGCAATTATATATTTAGCTTTCTCCTTGCTGCAAAACAGTTTTTTAATGTTTTAATTATCAATCTGATGCCTGTAACATATTGGAGGAGTCAGGGGTTAAAGATCTCAGGAAAATACACAAATAATTGGTTAATTTACTTGTGATGGGACTCATAGAATCGTAGAGCTTACAGTGCAGAAGGAGGCCATTTGGCCCATCGAGTCTGCACTAGCGCTTAGAAAGAGCACCCTACACAAGCCCGTACCTGCAATCTATTTTCATAACCCAGTAACCCCGCCTGACCTTTTTGGACACAAAGGGGCAATTTAGCATGGCCAATCCACATAACCTGCACAACTTTGGACTTGTGGGAGGAAACCGGAGTACACGGAGGAAACCCATGCAGGCATGGGGAGAATGTGCAGACTCCGCACAGACAGTGACCCAAGCCGGGAATTGAACCTGGGACCCTGGACTGTGAAGCATCTGTGCTAACCACTGTGCTACCGTGCCTCCCAATCTGTGGAGCTGGAATTGACCATGCACTTGCCTCGGGTGTCGTAATACTTGGAAAAGTTAAAGGCAATCAGGCAGAGTCAACATAGTTTTGTGAAGGGGAAATCATGCTTCACCAATTTATTGGAGTTTGAAGGAGTCACATGTACTGTGGATAAAGGTTAACCAATGGATGTACTATATTTAGATTTCCAGAAGGCATTTGATTGCGTGCCATATCAAAGGTTATTGCATAAAATAAAATCTCAAATTGTAGGGAGGTAACATATTAGCATGGATTGAAGATTGGCTAGCTAACAGGAAAGAGGGAGTTGGCATAAATGGATCTTTTTCTGGTTGGCAGGATGTGACGAGTGACATGTCACAGGGGTCAGTGCTGGAGCCTCAAAGTTTTACAATTTAATGTAAAGGACTAAAGGTATAGTTGCTAAACTTGCTGATGACATGAAGAAAGGTAGGAAAGTAAATTGTGAAGAGGACATAAGGAGACTACAAAGGACCATAGTGGGTTCAGTGAGTGGGCAAAGATTTGGCAAATGGAGTATAATGTGGGAAAATGTGAAATTGTCCATTGTGGCAGGAAGAATAAAAAAGAAGCTCATTATCGAAGTTGTGAGAGATTGCAGAGTTCTGAAATTCTAAAGGATCTGGGTGTCCTGGTTTATAAATCACACAAGCAATCAGGAAAGCTAATAGAATGTTGTCATTTGTTATGAGGGGAATTATGACTAAAATGGGGAGGTTATGCCTCAGTTGTACAGGGCATTGGTGAGACCACATCTGGAGTATTGTGGACAGTATTGGTCTCCTTATTTAAGGAATGATGTAAATATGTTAGAAGCAGTTCAGAGAAGGTTTTCTAGACTCATACCAGGAATGGGCAGGTTATGAAGAAAGGTTGAAGAAGTTAGCATTGTATCCACTAGAGTATAGATGAGTAAGAGGCGACTTGGTCAAAATCTTTAAGATCCTGAGGGGTAATGACAGGGTGGGTGTGGAGCGAGTTTTCCCTCACACTGGAGAATCTAGAACTAGGGGCCATTGTTTAAAAATAAGGGGTCGCTCATTTAAAACAGAGATTAGGAGAATTTGTTTCTCTCAGTGGGTCATGAGACTCTCAAACTCTCTTCCTCAAACGGCAGTGGAAGCAGAATCGTTGATTATTTTTAAGGCAGAATTAGATATATTCCTGAGTAACGAGTGGGTGAAAGGTTATCGGGGTAAGCAGGAATGTCGTTGAAGTTACAATCAGATCAGCCATTGGTGAATGGTGGAGCAGGTTCCAGGGGCTCAGTCGCCTACTTCTGCTCCTAATTTGTATGTATTGGTATGTGCAAGAGCAGGTCAGAGGTTAGAAATCTTGTGGCGAGTAACTTATCTCCTGTCTCTCCAAAACCTGTCTACCATCTATCACGGAATCACAGAATTCTTATAACGCAGAAGAAGGCCATTTGGCCCATTGTACTCTCCAAATGAGCATCATGGCTTATTGCCATTCCCCAGCCTTTTCCCCATACCCCTGGACAATGTTTCTATTCAAATAATTATCTAATGAACCTTTGATTGTGTCATGTGAGAGTACCTTTAAGAAATGGGTGTTTATAAATGGGTGTGTATATAAATATCTGTAATGAGAGTACTTTTAAGAAATGGGTGTTTATTACTGCAGTGATGTCAGAGAGTGGGTGGAGCTGGACTGTCTGCCAGCTTTTTACTTTTGTTTTAGGCTGTTTGCTGCAGGGTGTGTTTTAGTTTCGTTTTCAGAGCTGGATAGCTGCAGTCACAGCCAGAAGGGGTATTAGTCTCTCTGTCTGTAATCTAAAAATTGTAAATCGATCCTTTGGTGATTTAAAACTAATAACTGCTCTCAGTAGTGACTTTAACCTGATGTGCTTCTGTTAAAGGATTTGTTTTTTAAGTCTTATAGATGTTGAAAGGAAAGCTTAAAGGATTACTTAGTGTTGTGGTCTTTGGGGGTTGTATTTGAATTAATGGTTGCTAAGATGTTCACTGTATGTTTTAAAAAGGTTAACTTGAGTTCATAGAATAAACATTGTTTTGCTTTAAAAAATACTTTTCCATTTCTGCTGTACCATACCTGTAGAGTGGGCCGTGTGTTCCCCATACCACAATCTATTAAAAGTTGTGGGTCAGGTGAACTCCATGATACACTTTGGGGTTCTCTAAACCCTGGCCCATAACAATTGACTCGATTGAACCTGCTTCCACCACACTTCCAGGCAGTGCATGCCAGACCTGAACCACTTGTGCAAAAAAGTTTTTTCTCAAATCACATTTTCTTCTTTAAATCACTTTAAATCTGTACCCTCTCGTTCTTGATCCTTTACGAGCAGGAGCAGTTTTCCCCTTTTTACTCTGTCCAGCCCTTCATAATTTTTAACATCACTATCAAATCTCCTCTTAGCCTTCCTCTCTCCAAGGACAACAGTCCCAACCTCTCCAATCTATCCTCATAATTGAAGTTTCTCACCCCTGGAACCACTTTTGTAAACTTCTCCTGCATTCTGACCAATGTGTTCACACCTTTCCTATAGTGTGGTGTTCAGAACTGTATACAATATTCCAGCTGAGGTCTAACTAGTATCTTATACAAGGTCAGCATAACCTCCTTACTCTTGTACTCTATGCTCCTATTAATAAAGCCCAGAATACCACAAGGCACACGTCAAGAATGTTATGAAATACTCTCCACTAGCTTGGATGACTACATCTCCAACAACATTCAAGAGCAACACCATCCAGGACAAGGTAGCCCACTTGATTGGCAGCCAATCCACAAAGATTCACTCCCTCCAGCACCGATGCACAATGGCAGCTGTGTGTATCATCTACAAGATGCACTGCATGAACTCACCAAGGTTTCTTAGACAGCACCTTTCAAACCCATGACCGCTACCAGCTAGAAGGATGAGGGCAGCAGACACAATGGAGCCCCACCAACTAGATGTTTCCCTCCAAGTCACTCACCAATCTGACTTGTCAATATATTGCCGTTCCTTCAATGTTGCTGGGTCAAAACCCAGGAACTGCCTCCCTAATAGCACTGTAGGTGTACCTACACCACATGGACTGCAGTGATTCAAGAAGGCAGCTTACCACCTTCTTGAGGGCAATTAGGGATGGACAATCAAAAATGAATTTTTAACAAGTTTTTAAAAATCTGGCTTCTGTGGGTCTAAGCTTCAAGGTCACTAGTAGTTGTGATCACTTACATAAAGAATGGCACAGTGGCCAGTGGAATTTCAGGATGTAAATCTCCAGAAGAATGTGGGACAATTTGTATAACAGCTCAATTACTGTAGATCAAAGGCAGAGCATTCACCTATAAAAAGCAATATCTTTTATTTCTTCATCAAAATTCTTACTTCATGTAAAAATTTCCCATTCACAGGAGTGCCATCACACTTCAATATCACACCGCATTGGGTAAACTTCTGTGTCGCACCTCGATCAAATTTCACAGCATCACAGATACCCACAGATAGGGTTTAACAGAAGCTGCTATTTTACAAGCTTTCAGATTTGGCCCGGAGCCTCACCCTCTTGGAGTAAAAATCAGTGTCTCCTTCGCCCTGTGATACTTCACCCATTAATTTTTTATGTTAACACTTGGTGGGGGATCCTCTGCCTCGGGAGCATGAACATGTTAAATTACTCCTCATAAGTGTTGAACTGTGAGAGGGACATAGTGCAAGACACACAGTGACCTCAAAAACCCACAGAAGAGTCTCCTGTCATAAATATGATTGGAGGTGATTCCCATTGACTCCCGTTTAGCTCAGGCTCCTTGATGCCACACTCGGTCAAATGCTGCCTTGACGTCAAGTGCTGTCACTCTCATCTCTCCTCTGGCATTCAGCTCTTTTGTCCATGTTCGAACCAAGGCTGTAATGAGGTCAGGAGCTGAGTGATCCTGGCAGAACCCAAACTGAGCATCAGCGAGCAGGTCATTGTCGAGTAAGTGCTGCTTGATAGCACTGTTGGTGACTCCTTCCATCCCTTTGCCGATGATGGAGAGTAGACTGATAGGGTGGTAATTGGCTGGGTTGGATTTGTCCTGTTTCTTGTGCACAGGACACACCTGGGAAATTTTCCACATCGCCGGATAGATGCCAGTGTTGCAGCTGCACTGGAGCAGCTTGGCTAGGGATGTGGATTCTGGAGCACAGGTTTTCAGTACTATTGCGGAATATTATCAGGACCCATAGCCTTTGCAGTATCGAGTGTCTTCAGCAGGTCCTTGATATCACGTGGAATTTCATAGAATTTACAGTGCAGAAGGAGGCCATTCGGCCCATCGAGTCTGCACCGGCTCTTGGAAAGCGCACCCTACCCAAGCCCACACCACCCTATCCCCATAACCCAGTAACCCCACTGAACCAACACTAAGGGCAATTTTGGACACTAAGGGCAATTTAGCATGGCCAATCCACCTAACCTGCACATCTTTGGACTGTGGGAGGAAACCCGAGCACCCGGAGGAAACCCACGCACACACGGGGAGAACGTGCAGACTCCGCACAGACAGTGACCCAGCCGGGAATCGAACCTGGGACCCTGGAGCTGTGAAGCAATTGCGCTAACCGCTATGCTACCGTGCTGCCCACGTGGAGTGAATCGTATTTGGCTGAAGACTGACATCTATGATGCTGGGAACTTCTGGAGGAGACCGAGATGGATCATCCACTCGGCACTTCTGGCTGAAGGTTGTTACACATGCTTCAGCCTTGTCCTTTGCAAATATGTGCTGGGCTCCTCCATCATTGAGGATGGGGAAAATTGTGGCACCCCCTCCAGTGAGTTGTTTAATAGTCCAGCACCATTCACGGCTGGATGTGGCAGGACTGCAGAGCTTCGATCTGATCTGTTGGTTGTGGGATCACTTAGCTCTGTCTATTACTTGCTGCTTATGCTGTTTGCCACACATGTAGTCCTGTGTTGTAGCTTCACCAGGTCGACACCTCATTTTTCGGTGTGCCTGATGTTGCTCCTAGCATTCTCTCCTGGACCCTTCATTGAACCAGGGTTGGTCCCCTGGATTGGTGGTAATGGTAGAGTGAGGAATATGCCGGGCCATGAGGTTGCAAATTGTGGCTGAATACAATTCTGCTGCTGCTGATGGCCCACAGTGCCTTATGGATGTCCAGTCTTGAGTTTCTAGATCTGTTCAAAGTCTATCCCATTTAGCATGGTGGTAGTGCCACACAACATGATGGAGGGTATTCTTAATGTGAAGACGGGACTTTGTCTCCACAAGGACTGTGTGGTGGTCACTTCTACCAATACTGTCATGGACAGATGCATCTTCAGCAGGCTGATTTGTGAGGATAGGGTCAAGTATGTTTTACCCTCTTGTTGGTTCCCTCGCCACTTGCTGCAATCCCAGTCTAGCAGCTATGTCCTTCAGGACGCGGCCAGCTCGGTCTCTGGTGGTACTACCAAGCCACTCTTGGTGACAGACATTGAAGGCTCCTGCCCAGATTTTGCGCTCTTGCTATCCTCAGTGCTTCCTCCAAGTGGTGCTCAACATGGAGGAGTCCTGATTCATCAGCTGATGTTGGCAGGTAGGTAGCAGGTGGTTTCCTTGCCCGTGTTTAACCTGAAGCCATGAGACTTCATGGGGTCTAGAGTCGATGTTGAGGACTCCCAGGGCTCCCTCCCGACTGTGTACCACTGTACCACCACCTCTGCTGGGTCTGTCCTGTCGGTGAGTCAGGACATATCCAGGAATGGTGATAGTGGTAGCTCCTATTGTCTGAAAGGTATGATTCTGTGAATATGAACAAAGAACAAAGAAAAGTATAGCACAGGAACAGGCCCCTTGGCCCTCCAAGCCTGCACCGACCATCCTGCCCGTCTAAACTAAAATCTTCTACACTTCCGGGGTCTGTATCCCTCTATTCCCATCCTATTCATGTATTTGTCAAGATGCCCCTTAAATGTCACTATCGTCCCAGCTTCCACCACCTCCTTCGGCAGTGAGTTCCAGGCACCCACTACCCTCTGTGTAAAAAACGTGCCTCGTACATCTCCTCTAACCTATGCCCCCCTAGTAATTGACCCCTCTACCCTGGGAAAAAGCCTCTGACTATCCACTCTGTCTATGCCCCTCATAATTTTGTAGACCTCTATCATGTCGCCCTTCAACCTCCGTTGTTCCAGCGAGAACAAACCGAGTTTATTCAACCTCCCCTGACTATGTCAGGCTGTTGCTAACTTGTCTGTGAGACAGCTCTCCCAACTTTGGCACAAGCCTCCAGATGTTAGTAAGGGGGACTTTGCAGGGTCGATAGGGCTGGGTTTGCCATTGTCGTTTCCGGTGCTTGTTTCGATGGCGGGTGGTCTGTCCGGTTTCACTTCTTTTTTGTGTTTTTGTGGCAGTTGAATACAAATGAGTGGCTTGCTGGGCCATTTCAGACTCAACCACATTGGTCTGGAATCACATGTAGGCCAGACCACGTAAGGGTGGCAGATCTCCTTCCCAAAAGGACATTAGTAAACCAGATGGGTTTTGCCAACAATCGACAATGGTTTCAGAGTCATCATTAGACTTTTAATTCCAGATATTTTATTGAGTTTAAATTCCATCACCTGCCATGGTGGGATTCGAACCTGGGTCCCCAGATCATTATCCTGGGTCTCTGTTAGATTACTAGTCCAGTGACAATACCACTACGCCACCGCCTCCCCTAGGCCGAACCAACTTCAGCTACTTCATCAATGATCTGCCTACCGTCATAAGGTCAGAAGTGGGGATGTTTGTGGATGACTACACAATGTTCAGCACCATTCGCGACCCCTCAGATAATGAAGCAGTCTGTATCCATATGCAACAAGACCTGGACAATATCCAGCCTTGGGCTGACAAGTGGCAAATTACACTTGCATCATACAAGTGTCAGGCAATGACCATCTCCTACAAGAGAGGATCTAACCATCTCCCCTTGACATTCAATGGCATTATCATCGCTGAATCGCCCACAATCAACATCCTGTGGGTTACCATTGATTAGAAATGGAACTGGACTAGCCACATTAATACTGTGGCTACCAGGGCAGGTCAAAGGCTAGGACTCCTACAGCGAGCAGCTCAGCTCCTGACCCCCAAAGCCTGTCCACCATCTACAAGGAACAAGTCAGGAGTGTAAAGGAATACTCTCCACTTGCCTGTATGAGTGCAGCTCCAACAACACTCAAGAAGCTCGACACCATCCAGGACAAAGCAGCCCGCTTGATTGCTCCTCCTTCCACAAACATTCAAACCCGCCACTACCGAAGAACAGTGGCAGCCGTGTGTACCATCTACAAAATGCACTGCAGTAACTCACCAAGGTTCCTTCGACAACACCTTTCAAAACCACGACCACTACCATCTAGAAGGACAAGAGCAGCAGATACCTGGGAACCCCACCACCTAGAAGTTCCCTCCAAGTCACTCACTACCCTGACTTAGAAATATATCGCCATTCCTTCGCTGTTGCTGGGACAAAATCCTGGAACTCCTTCCCGAACAGCACAGCGGGTGTACGTACACCTGAAGTACAGCAGCGGTTCGAGAAGGCAGCTCACCACCATTCTGAATGGCAACTAGGGATGGGCAATAAATGCTGGCCTAACCAACGAGGCACACATCCGTAAATGAATTTTAAAAAGGAACGGCAGAATCTTCTGGAAAACACACAGATCCCAATGTTCCAGTGTCAGCATTGTGTTATTGAGATTTTGTGGTTTACCCGATAAGAAGCAGAATCTTCCCCTGTCCTTTATTTGGGCAATAATAGAGATTTTACACATTATCAAAATTCATGAGACAGGGGTGCATGAGAGTTCAGATGCACCTATGGGACACGTTTCAATGGAAAAGTTTCTAAGTATGGTAGCGAGCGGTGGATGCCGGATGCTCCCCGATGCTCAGCCTAGCAAGGCCTTTCCCGGTATCAAACATTAATTGGACCCTTTAACGAGGCCCCAAGGGCTTCACGCCACAAATGATGGTTGGTCCCACCAGCTGATTCGCCGGCAACGCACCCGCCAGCTCCCCGCCAACAAGGGGAGCGTCACTTCAACTGATGCCTCAGAGCAACCCCAGACAGCAGGCAGCTATGCCACTGGATCCCACACCCTGTTACGCCGGACACTGCACGTAACGTTACCTGGACCCAGTGCTCGGGGGGGGGGGGGGGGGGGGGGGGGGGGGGGGCAGGGGGGGAGGTGGTGGAATGTGTGGGGGAGCCACTGTGGGGAGCAGCCTCGGTTGGGGGTCATCAGTGGGGGGCTCGTCCCTGGGTTAGTGGGGTGGTGGGTGTATCAGCTAGTCCTCTCCCTGGTGCACACACCCATCATCTGGTCTCGGAAACATCCCCGGTGCTGGGGCTCAGCCGCCTGGTGTTCAGAAGATGGCCGTTGCATCCACAATCTGATTGAGATGCTGGGAAATAATTCCACATGCCACATGATATGCCTACCCACAGAAATCCACTTGGGAGGTGTAAGGTGCTCACTTAACTACAATTCCCTATGAGCAATAGCCTTCAGCCACGCGGCCAGAGGCCTCCACGGTCAGTGAGAGTTATTGGTCGGTGGGACAGAGAGGCCGGGGCTGATGTTGCTCCAGGGACGGGCACTCACGATCCAGAGTGGCATGGCGGACCCGCGAGCGCTGAGACATCCACCACCCCCCAGAGTCCAGGGGAGAACCCCCACCGATTCTCTCCGCCCAAAGCACTGGGCAGCAACCCCAGTGCTCCTGGGCTCATTGCCCGAGAGCGAAGATGGCTACTCACTTCCTCAGATCCCCATAGCAGCCATTCCGCCAGCTTCACGTTTTTAAAAAGGTGTAGTGATCGGCGCCTGCTTGACCACTTGCTGGGGAGGCGGTTTGATTATGGGAGGACGTGAGATAGGGGGGGTTGTTCCAGTTAATTGTTTGGAGATTGGCTTTAGGTGGTGATTATTGGTTTCTCGCTATGCCACGGCGGGATCCTGAATTCACCAACAGGAGCGGGCTGGTTAGATCGCAAACCGATCAGTGCCTGGCAATTTTAGTCTCTCCCGCAGTCTTAACGGCCACGCCGTGCTCTCTCAAGCAAGACACGGCCGTAAAATCACACCCATGATCTTTCTTATATATTATCTATCTCTGAATAATTTCATGGCAAATTTATCAGCAAAATATGAGAGAATATTCCAGCAATTATGCCATTCACATGAAGATATTTTCATGAGGTAAATGTCACACACGAGAGCTATGTGCAGCTTATTTATATTTATGTTCTGACTTTTGTTTTAAATCGGAAATATTGATGTCAATATGTAGTGTTGAATATAAATTGACTGATGCACGATCAATTGCACAAAGACTAAGGTTGGGTACAACTGTGGCTTTATTGCAGTTTGATGCGTGGCCTCCTGCTGCAGCTGGCGAAATGGCAGCTGAATGAAGGACACGCATATTTATACTCCTCCTACTGGGCGGAGCCAGCCGGCAGGGGCTACCGGCAAACCTGTAGTAAAGGTCCTAACTTACATCCCCTAATACAGGTGTACAGTGGTTCACCACATTCACCCCCTGTTAAAAATGAGTCCGGCAGGGGTGGTGTGGAACTATATACAGTGTAGAATATTATTTACAGTGTCGTAGAAACAACATGAAGAGAGAGAATTTTTTTTTCCATTTTGAAGGTCCAGTTAAAGGTTCAATCTGTCTGGAGCCTTGATGTTCCGCTGGGAGCGGCGTAACGGTGGCGGCAACGGCGGTGCTGGTGGTGCTGGCCTGCTGTTAGATGACACCGGGAGCATGCCAAAATCTTCATCGTCCGCTTGCGTGGGCAGGGGAAGGAGGGATGGGCCTGGTGGGGACAATGTGTGCAGGAGGGTTTCCTGACACAGTATGTAGATAGGCCAACGAGAGGCGAGGCCATATTGGATTTGGTACTAGCTAATGAACCAGAACAGGTGTTAGATTTGGAGGTAGGTGAGCACTTTGGTGATAGTGACCACAATTCGATTACGTTTACTTTAGTGATGAAAAGGGATAGGTATATACCGCAGGGCAAGAGTTATATCTGAGGGAAAGGCAATTATGATGCGATGAGGCAAGACTTAGGATGCACCGGATGGACAGGAAAACTGCAGGGGATAGGCACAATGGAAATGTGGAGCTTGTTCAAGGAACAGCTACTGCGTGTCCTTGATAGGTATGTACCTGTCAGGCAGGGAGGAAGTGGTTGAGCAAGGGAACCGTGGTTTACTAAAGCAGTCAAAACACTTGTCAAGAGGAAGAAGGAGGCTTATGTAAAGATGAGACATGAAGGTTCAGTTAGGGCACTCAAGAGTTACAAGTTGGCTAGGAAGGACCTAAAGAGAGAGCTAAGAAGAGCCAGGAGGGGACATGAGAAGTCATTGGCAGGTAGCATCAAGGATAACCCTAAATCTTTCCATAGATATGTCAGGAATAAACGCATGTCTAGGGCATGTCAAGGACAGTAGTGGAAAGTTGTGCTTGAAGTCCGAGGGGATAGGAGAGGTGCAAAATTAATATTTTTTGTCAGTATTCACACAGGAAAAAGACAATGTTGTCGAGGAGAATACTGAGATTCAGGCTACTAGACTAGAAGGGCTTGAGGTTCATAAGGAGGAGGTGTTAGCAATTCTGGAAAGTGTGAAAATAGATAAGTCCCCTGGGCCGGATGGGATTTATCCGAGGATTCTCTGGGAAGCTAGGGAGGAGATTGCTGAGCCTTTGGCCTTGATCTTTAAGTCATCTTTGTCTGCAGGAATAGTGCCAGAAGACTGGAGGATAGCAAATGTTGTTCCCTTGTTCAAGAAGGGGAGTAAAGACAACCCAGGTAACTATAGACCAGTGAGCCTTACTTCTGTTGTGGGCAAAATCTTGGAAAGATTTATAAGAGATAGGATGTATAATCATCTGGAAAGGAATAATTTGATTAGAGAGAGTCAACACGGTTTTGTGAAGGGTAGGTCGTGCCTCACAAACCTTATTGAGTTCTTTGAGAAGGTGACCAAACAGGTGGATGAGGGTAAAGCAGTTGATATGGTGCATATGGATTTCAGTAAAGCGTTTGATAAAGTTCCCCATGGTAGGCTACTGCAGAAAATACGGAGGCATGGGATTCAGGGTGATTTAGCAGTTTGGATCAGAAATTGGCTAGCTGGAAGAAGACAAAGGGTGGTGGTTGATGGGAAATGTTCAGACTGGAGTCCAGTTACTAGTGGTATACCACAAGGATCTGTTTTGGGGCCACTGCTGTTTGTCATTTTTATAAATGACCTGGAGGAGGGCGTAGACGGATGGGTGAGTAAATTTGCAGATGACACTAAAGTCGGTGGAGTTGTGGACAGTGCGGATGGATGTTACAAGTTACGAAGGGACATAGGTAAGCTGCAGCGCTGAACTGAAAGGTGGCAAATGGAGTTTCATGCAGAAAAGTGTGAGGTGATTCATTTTGGAAGGAATAACAGGAAGACAGAGTACTGGGCTAATGGTAAGATTCTTTGCAGTGTGGATGAGCATGTATATAGGTGTCCATGTATATAGATCCCTGAAAGTTGCCACCCAGGTTGAGAGGGTTGTTAAGAAGGCGTATGGTGTGTTAGCTTTTATTGGTAGAGGGATTGAGTTTCGGAACCATGAGGTCATGTTGCAGCTGTACAAAACTCTGGTGCGGCCGCATTTGGAGTATTGCATGCAATTCTGGTCGCCGCATTATAAGAAGGATGTGGAAGCATTGGAAAGGGTGAAGAGGAGATTTACCAGAATGTTGCCTGGTATGGAGGGAAGATCTTATGAGGAAAGGCTGAGGGACTTGAGGCTGTTTTCGTTCGAGCGAAGAAGGTTAAAAGGTGACTTAATTGAGGCATACAAGATGATCAGAGGATTGGACAGGGTGGACAGTGAGAGCATTCTTCCTCGGATGGTGATGTCTGGCACGAGGGGACATAGCTTTAAATTGAGGGGAGATAGATATAAGACAGATGTCAGTGGTAGGTTCTTTACTCAGAGAGTAGTAAGGGCATGGAATGTCCTGCCTGCACAGTAGTGGACTCACCAACACTAAGGGCATTCAAATGGTCATTGGATAGACATGTGGATGATAAGGGAATAGTGTAGATGGGCTTTAGAGTGGATTCACAGGTCGGCGCAACATCGAGGGCCGAAGGGCCTGTACTGCTCTGTAATCTTCTATGTTCTATGAAGCGCCGGGGAAGGAGAGTATGGCGCCGGGGCGGGGGAGGAACCTGACGGTGCCAGGTCCCTGAGGAAGACCGTATCTTGGCAGCCGTCGGGGTACGCAACATAGGCATACTGGGGGTTGGCGTGGAGCAAGAGTACCCTATCCACCAACAGGTCCGCCTTGTGGAATCGCACGTGCCTACGGAGCAGGACCGATCCTGGAGCTGCGAGCCAAGACGGGAGCGACACCCCGGATGTGGACTTCCTGGGGAAGGTAAAAAGACGTTCATGGGGTGTGTTATTCGTAGCGGTGCACAGTAGTGACCGGGTGGAGTTCAGTGCATCAGGGCAGACCTCCTGCCAGCGATAGGCTGGAAGGTTCCTGGACCGTAGGACCAGTTGGACGACCATCCAAACTGTCCCGTTCTCCCTTTCTACCTGCCCGTTTCCCCGGGGGTTGTAGCTGGTCGTTCTGCTGGAGGCGATACCCCTGCTGAGCAGGGACTGACGCAGCTCATCACTCATGAATGAGGATTCCCTGTCACTGTGGATGTAGGCGGGGAAACTGAACAGAGCGAAGATTGTGTTGAGGGACTTGATGACGGTGGCGGACGTCATATCTGGGCATGGGACGGCGAAGGGGAACCTGGAATACTCATCGACCACACTGAGAATATACGTGTTACGGTCGGTGGAGGGGAGTGGCCCTTTGAAATCCACGGTGAGGCATTCAAAGAGGCGGGAGGCCTTCACCAGGTGCGCATGGTCCGGCCGGCAGAAGTGCGGCTTGCACGCTGCACAGACCTGGCAGTCACTGGTGACTGTCCGTACCTCCTCGACGGAGTAGGGCAGGTTGCGAGCCTTGATGAGATGGTACAGTCGTGTGACCCCCCGGGTGACAAAGGCTGTCGTGTAGGGCCCGGAGTTGGTCTACTTGTGCGCTGGCACATGTACCTCAGGAGAGGGTGTCTGGGGGCTCGTTGAGCTTGCCGGGGTGATACAAAATCTCGTAATTATAGGTGGAGAGCTCGATTCTCCACCGCAAGATTTTATCATTTTTGATCTTGCCCCGCTGCATGTTGTTGAACATGAAGGCTACCAACCGTTGGTCAGTGAGGAGAGTGAATCTCCTGCTGGCCAGGTAATGCCTCCAACGCCGCACAGCTTCAACGATACCCTGGGCCTCTTTTTCGACGGATGAGTGCCGAATTTCAGAGGCATGAAGGGTTCGGGAAAAGAACGCCACGGGTCTGTCTGCCTGATTGAGGGTGGCGGCACGGGCGACATCTGATACGTCGCTTTCTACTTGAAAGGGCAGTGACTTGCCTACAACGTGCATCCCTGCCTTGGCTATACCAGCTCTGATACGGGTGAATGCCTGTTGTGCCTCAGCCGTGAGGGGGAACTGGGTGGACTGTATGAGAGGGCGGGCCTTGTCCGCATAGTTTGGGACCCATTGAGCATAATACGAAAAGAACCCCAGGCAGCGTTTCAGGGCCTTGGGGCAGTGGGGGAGGGAAAGCTCCATGAGGGGGCACATGCGGTTGGAATCGGGCCCCAGAACTCCATCCTGGACCACATAGCCGAGGATGGCTAAGCGGGTCGTGCTGAACACACACTTCTCTTTGTTATAAGTAAGATTGAGGAGAGTGGCGGTGCGGAGAAATTTAGCGAGGTTGGCATCGTGGTCCTGCTGATCATGGCGGCAGATGGTGATATTGTCTAGGTACGGAAACGTGGCCCGCAAACCATACAGGTTGACCATTCGGTCCATCTCACTTTGGAAGACCAAGACCCCATTAGTGATGCCAAAGGGAACACTAAGAAAATGGTAGAGACGCCCTTCCGCCTCGAAGGCAGTGTATGGGCGGTCGGATTTACGGATGGGGAGCTGCTGGTAGGCGGATTTTAGGTCAATCGTTGAGAAGACCCAGTACTGCGCAATCTGATTGACCATATCAGATATGCATGGGTGTGGGTACGCGTCTAGCTGCGTGTACCGATTGATGGTCTGGCTGTAGTCCAAAACCATTTGGTGTTTCTCCCCAGTTTTAACGACTACCACTTGGGCTCTCCAGGGGCTGTTGTTGGCCTCGATGACCCGCTACCGAAGCAGCCGCTGGACCTCGGACCTGATGAAGGTCTTGTCCTGGGTGCTGTACCGTCTGCTTCTGGTGGCGACAGGCTTGCAATCTGAAGTAAGATTGGCAAAGAGGGAGGGGGGGGTCGACCTTTAGGGTCGTGAGGTCACACACAGTGAGGGGTGGAAGGGCCCCGCCGAATTTGACGTGAGGCTCTGGAGATTGCACTGAAAATCCAGGCCTAGCAATAGTGCAGCGCAGAGGTTAGGAAGGACATAGAGACGAAAGCCGCTGAACTCTACGCCCTGGACTGTGAGAGTGACTGTGCAGAACCCTCGGATCGGGACAGAGTGGGACCCGAGGCCAGGGAAATCCGTTGATTGGCAGAGTGGACCGCGAGAGAGCAGCACCTTACCGTATCCAGGTGTATGAAGCTTTCGGTGCTCCCAGAGTCCAGCAGGCAAGAGGTCACGTGGCCGTTGATTTTCACCGTTGTCGAAGCGGTGGCCAGGTTGTGCGGGCGAGACTGGTCCAGCGTCATCGAGGCGAGTTGCGGGTGATCGTCACTGGTTTCAGACAAAGAGCGTTGGGAGCTCAGGTCATGGAAGGTCGTTCGCGTCCATGCCCCGTGGGGAAGGCAAGATGGCGGCAGCTGGAGATCCTGCGGGGAACAAAATGGTGACGCCCATGGGCTGCACGTGGACTGAGGGGGAGAAGATGGTGGCGCCCACTGGCTGCGCGTGGCCCCAGGAGGTGAAGATGGCGGCGCCCACTGGCCTGTGGTCTGCGGGGGTGAAGAGAGCGGCGCCCATTGTGCATTTGGCAGTGGGGGAGGGGGTGATAGCGGCGACTGCGCGAGCCTGGTACACTGCGGCGAAGTGGCCCTTTTTGCCGCAAGCCTTGCAGATGGCGGCGTGGGCCGGGCAGCGTTGGCGAGGGTGCTTCTGCTGACTGCAGAAATAGCATCGGGGACCCCCGGGGCATGTGGCGCAGGCGTATTGGCTAGGCAGGGCCCCAGCTGAGGCGGTCGATTGCGGGGTCCAGGAGGGATAGGAGGGGTGGGCCGCGCGGCAGGAGAGGTAGGCCTGAACATTAAGGGTGGCGACCGTCATGGAGAGCGCTAATTTTTTTGTCTCCGCTAGGTCGAGTGTGGCTCTTTCCAGCATTCGTTGTCGGATGAGGTCCGACCCAATCGCCGTTAGGAAAGCATCGCGCATGAGGAGATTAGAATGTTCGGCGGCCGTAATGTCGTGACAGTCACAGTCCCAGACGAGTGGGATTCGGGCCTGCCAGAAGTCTTCGATGGGCTCACCAGGGAGTTGAGAGCGAGTGGCGAGTACGTGCCTGGCGAAGTGTTTGTTCGCTTTCTGCACGTAGTTCTCTTTGAGGAGTGCCATGGCTTCCGCGTAAGTCGGGGCATCCTGGATCAGCGGAAAGACGCTTGAGCTCAACCTGGAATACAGGACCTGTATCTTCTGAGCCTCCGTTGGTGGGGTGGTCACTGAGTTAATGTAGGCCTCGAAACAAGCTAGCCAGTGATTAAAGTCTTTTCTAGCATCGGTCGATTGCGGATCCAGCTACAGGCGATCTGGTTTGATACGGATCTCCATCCGATAGAAAATCTGACTGCAATAAATTGATGCCCGATCAATTGCACAAAGACTAAGGTTGGGTACAACTGTGGCTTTACTGCAGTCAGATGCGTGGCCTCCTGCTGCAGCTGATGAAATGGCAGCTAAATGGAAGACACGCATATTTATACTCCTCCTACTGGGCGGGGCTACCAGCGAACCTGTAGTACAGGCCCTACCTTACATCCCCTAATACAGGTGTACAGTGGTTCACCACATTGACGTTTTGTCTCTTTGACATCATGACAATCAGAAAATCGAATGCTCTGCATTCCCATAGCCACATAATGTCGAACCTAGGCAGAATTCATCCTCTGCCAATGACTTTCAGCATTGTAACTATTGGAATCGATATCTGGTGGCCTGAGTTTGGATAGTGGCAGCTGACACTAATCCAACCCTCATGCATTTTACACCTTCAGCATTGAGATTATGGGGCTGAATTTCTGTATGTGACATCTGGGTGTATTATTGGGCCTGGGTGGAGTATGTGGTGGGGAAAATTGTACAACTATTTGACTACAGTGCACTTCTCCCTCATGCTCATGAGAGATCAGACAAAGACTCTTGGAGTTAAGAACAAGACCTTGATTATGGCTGGTGGCATATGCAGTTCGCACACCAGGCAGCTCTGCTTCCTGCCCTGCATACTTCACATTAAGTTAAAGAAATTAGCTTCCACCAATCACTTGTTACTATTTATCTATGTCCAATCATGACGATCGATCAGGTTTACATCATGCATAGTATTTGAGAATAATGAATCATTCACATCAAAGGTTCTCGTGTTTATTTAAACTATCCAATCAATACAAAGTACTTAAGTTGTCTTGCAATTATTGATATCGGTGGTCTGGGGCGTCATTCTCCGACCCCCCCCGCCGGGTCGGAGAATGGCCATTGGCCGCCGTGAATCCCGCCCCCGCCCCCGCCGAAGTCTCCGGTACCGGAGATTGGGCGGGGGCGGGAATCAGGCCGCGGCGGTTGGCGGGACCCCCCGCTCAATTCTCCGGCCCGGATGGGCCGAAGTCCCGCCCAGAAATTGCCTGTCCCGCCGGCGTAAATCAAAGCTGGTATTTACCGGCGGGACCAGGTGGCGAGGGCGGGCTCCGGGGTCCTGGGGGGGGGCGCGGGGCGAACTGACCCTGGGGGGTGCCCCCACGGTGGCCTGGCCCGCGATCGGGGCCCACCGATCCGTGGGCGGGCCTGTGCCGTGGGGGCACTCTTTCCCTTCCGCCTCCGCCACGGCCTCCACCATGGCGGAGGCGGAAGAGACTCTCCCCACTGCGCATGCGCGGGAAACTGTCGGCAGCCGTTGACGCTCCCGCGCATGCGCCGCATTTCCGCGCCAGCTGGCGGGGCAACAAACGCCATTTCCGCCAGCTGGCGGGGTGGAAATCCCTCCAGCGCCGGCCTAGCCCCTCAATGTTGGGGCTCGGCCCCCAAAGATGCGGAGCATTCCGCACCTTTGGGCCGGCGCGATGCCCGTCTGATTGGCGCCGTTTTGGGCGCCAGTCGGCGGACATCGCGCCGTTGGGGGAGAATTTCGCCCCAGATATCTGGGGCGGAATTCTCCCAGCCCTGCGCCGGGCCGGAGAATCCCCGCGAACGGGCCACGACGCCCCGACGGCAGCATGCGATTCACTGCAGTGCGGAGAATCAGTGGCATTGTCGCCAACGTGGTTGGCGCTGGTCACGGGCCGCTCTACGCGGCCGGCCCACCAATTCTCCGGCCCGGATGGGCTGAGCGGCCGTAGGAAAAGAGCCGTGTCCCGCCGGCGCCGTTCTAACCTGCTCTGGGCCGGCGGAACCTCAGCGTGTAAGGGTCGGGTGGCTGCCTATGGGGAGGGACGGGGATCCGACCCCAGGGGGGGCCTCCGATGTGGCCTGGCCTGCGATCGGGACCCACCGATTGGCGGGCCGGCCTTTGTGGCTGGGGAGCCTCCTTTCATACGCGCTGGCCCCTGTAGCCCTGCGCCATGTTGCGTCGGGGCCGGCGCGTTGAAGGAGGCCATTGCGCATGTCCTTGTTGGCGCCGGTGCAACTGCGCATGCGCGGATCCCGCGTCGCACAGTTCACGCCGGGATCTGCAGCTGGAGCGGTGCAAACCGCTTCAGCGCCGTGCTGGCCCCCTGTAGGGGCCAGAATTAGACGTGGGAGCAGCCTGTTCACGCCATCGTAAAACGCGACGGCGCTTACAACGGTGTGGAGACTCTGCCGCGGGATTGGAGAATCCCGCCCCTGGTGTGTGGCTACCAATCACTCCCCTTATTGGGATCCTCCCTGCTGTTTAATGACTGTCTCAAGAAATGGATGATGTCCATCACCCCTCTCTATCATTTTCGGTAGACATCCTGGAGCCAGAGCAAATGGCAGACTGTACCACATTGTTATACAGGCCTTGAGTTTTAATACCTGTGCAGCTTTTGCTTGAGAGCTGGCTCCACTGACAGATTGTGTCCTTGTAATATCTTTTTACAATTGGACGTTTGTCTCTCACAGCCAGAAGTTTTTAAAAGAACAGAAGTTTTTAAACTGATTGCAGTGTAATGTCTAAAATCTTAAAAATGCCCTTTTCAAGAACATTGCGTAGCCATTTTTCCAAGTTTGCCTCAGCTTGACCAATGTAGTTATGTTGATTAAACATTAGAATTCCAGAAATCCCTATAGTGCAGAAGGAGACCATTCAGCCCATTGAGTCTGCACCAACCCTCCGAAGGTGCACTCTACCTAAGCCCACTGCCCCGTCCTATCCCTGTAACCCCACCTAACCTGCACACCTTTGGACACCAAGGGGCAATTTAGCATGGTCAATCCACCTAACCTGCTGATCTTTGAACTGTGGGAGGAAACCGGAGCATCCGGAGGAAAGCCACAAAGATTCAGGGAGGAAAGAGAAAATGCTGGAAAATCTCAGCAATTCTGGCAGCATCTGTAGGGAGAGAAAAGAGCTAACGCTTCGAGTCAGATGACTCTTTGTCAAAGCTCAGATGCTGCCGGACTTGCTGAGATTTTCTAGCATTTTCTCTTTCGTTTGAGATTCCACCAACCGCAGTAATTTGCTTTTATAAAGATACAGGGAGAACTTGCAAACTCCACACAGTCACCCAAGGCCAGATTTGAACCAGGGTCCCTGGTTCTGTGAGGCAGCAGTGCTAATCACTGTGCCACTGTGCCACCCCATCCTTCATTCTTTCGCAGGATGTGAGTATCATCATTTGTTGTCTATGCCTAATTGTCCTTGAACTGAGTGGTTTTCTCGACCATTTCAGAGGGCAATTAATTACTATGGGTCTGAAGTCACATGTAGGCCTGACCAAGAAAGGACAGCAGATTTCGCCTCCGAAAGGGCCAACAGTTAATCTGATAGGTTTTAGAATCTTCGCCCCAACCTTGAGAATTGAAAAAAAATGTCAAACTTTTACTGACAACACTGCGCAGGAAAATAGCTCATGGTGAAGCATCAGAAACAATGAGTCAACCTGCCACAGCACACTTGATAATAATTGGTTCTCGATGACTTAACATTTGGCAATTAAACATCTTGCTTTCTCCCTGGCTAGGTGAACAATTAGGTGAAATAGATAGAAAGCAAGCGTCAGCTATAACCGAGGATCAACCGAAAATAATGCCCGAGTGCACTGTTTTGATACAAAATATTTAATTATTCCAAATGGAGATTGAACTGTCCTCAAACAGATGGGAGGATTTGCAGGCAAATATACATCCTACTACTTGATTGGTGTTGAAGTAGAAACTGGATTTGAGATGTTCAGAATCCCAGAATCTCAGATTGTAATGAAGCACAGCCTGGTCGTGATAATGTTCTTGGAGCAGTGAATACCACCTTTGGAAGCTACAGCTCAGAAATGTGATACAAATTGTGAAATTTCAGAAGTCAGTGTTAACATGAATCCATTACAAACCTGTCTACGCACACATTGCCTGATTCATTATGTCGCATATCTGAGTGCAAGTCAATTAGTGCCATACTGTTTCCCAATAGAAATGTTTTTTCTCTATAAAAGGGGTGTTTTTGTGTGTATTCAACCAGGTGCAAGATTGTGTGTGTCTGTGCATATGTTTAATAAGGTGAGAGATATTGATACTGTATCCTGTGTGTTTATTCAGGAAAGGGAGAGATATTGGTAACCTGTGTCTGTATGAACATTCAATGAAATGAGATGTCATTGCTGTGTTTGTTTAACAAAATGGAAGATGTCACTATTATGTCTTTCTGTACATTCAGTGAAATGAGCGATGTTCCATTCTGTTGGTGATGTGTTGGGTGTTTTGGATCACAAACAGGTCACCAACACTGGAAGTGGTGCAACTCTATTTTATTATAAGGTTAACTATATTAACATACTTGAACTGTGGGTAAATGCAGTACCAGCTTTAACTGTTGACCCTTGCCTAGTCCTAACTAGGTGATGCACTCAGCACATGGTGAATGTCTGTGTTGCAGGCTGTGAGCTCTGTGCTCCGAGCTGGCTGCTACTAGAATGAGCGGGAACTCTCCTGTCCCCTGTCTTTATAGTGCGTGTGCTCTCACTGGTGATTGGCTGCGGTGTTGTGTATGCTGATTGGTCCCACTGCATGTCCATCAGTGTGTGTGTGGCTGCACCATGATATACTGGTGTATATTATGACATTCCCCTTTTATATAAAGAATATGTGCCTGCGTGACAATAAATATTGTGTAGTGAATGTACCTGACTATGTGTGCATGTTATTTACATGACTATGTACATGAGGCTAATCTATTTACACGGGAAGGGGCCTGGTGCCGAGAAATAGGGTGTCACACCAACAGTGAAATGAACATTATATACAAACTACTGGAACGATGAAACAGGATAACAGAACAGATCAAAGAGTCCAACATCGTAAAACTCATAAGTCAAGTCTTTGAGGTGGGCGACGAATTCTGGTTGACCGCCTCAAGGGTGGGTCAGGAGCCACCGGCTGAGGAACGGGCTGGGCCACGGCAGAGTGAGGAGGATGCAGAGTATTCGGAATCTCCACATAGTCCAGGCTGGGGACAACAGGAGGGCGTGGCACCGGTGGAGGATCACGTAGCGAGCATGGAACGAGACGAAGGGCACGCCGACTGCGGCGGCGAATGGAACCATCTGGCAGAAGAACCAGGAACGAGCGGGGAGACACCTGCCGAAGAACCACAGCAGTTGCAGACCAGCCACCCTCTGGAAGATGGGTGCGGACGTTGTCATCCGGCGCCAGAGCAGGGAGATCAGTCGCCCGAGCATCATGCGCCGCCTTGTGTTATGCACGAGACTGTTGCATCCGCTGAAGGACCGGAACGTGGTCGAGGTCTGGGACGTGAATGGACGGCACCGTGGTCCTGAGGGTGCGACCCATGAGCAGCTGGGCTGGCGACAGGCCCGTCGAGAGTGGGGCCAAACGATAGGCCAGCAAGGCGAGGTAGAAGTCGGATCCTGCATCGGCAGCCTTGCAGAAGAGCCCTTTGGCTATGTGGATGCCCTTTTCCGCTTTGCCATTGGATTGGGGGTGCAGGGGACTGGATGTCACATGCACAAAGTTGTATCTGCTGGCAAAGTTGGACCATTCCTGGCTCGCAAAGCAGGGGCCATTGTCCGACATCACAGTGAGTGGGATGCCGTGACGAGCAACGGTCTCCTTGCAGGCACGGATGACCGCCGATGATGTGATGTCGTGCAAGCGTACGACCTCAGGGTAGTTCGAAAAATAGTCTACAATCAGAACATAGTCCCTGCCAAGTGCATGGAACAGGTCAACGCCTACCTTAGACCAAAGGGACGTGACCAACTCATGGGGCTGTAGGGTCTAATGTGGTTGGGTCGGCTGGAACCGCTGACAGGTGGGGCAGTTGAGCACTGTGTTGGTGATGTCCTCATTGATGCCGGGCCAGTACACAGCCTCTTGGGCCCTCCGTTGGCACTTCTCCACGCCAAGATGGCCCTCGTGTAGCTGTTCCAAAACGACCTGGCGCATGCTGTGTGGGATCATGATGCGGTCCAGCTTCAGGAGGACACCATCGACTACTGCCAGATCGTCTCTGATATTGTAGAACTGCAGGCATTGGCCCTTGAGCCACCCGTCCGTCATGTGGCGCATGACACGCTGTAGTAGGGGGTCAGTCGCAGTCTCGCGGCGAATGTGGATAAGGCGTTCATCCGTGGCCGGCAGATTGGAGGCCGTGAAGGCCACATGGGCGTCAACCTGGCAGACGAACCCCTCTGGACAGAGCGTCGGCTATGATCAGGTCCTTGCCCGGGGTGTATAGGAGCTGGAAATCGTACCGCCGGAGTTTAAGCAGAATGCGCTGGAGGTGAGGGGTCATATCATTCAGGTCTTTTTGTATAATGTCGACCAGTGGGCGATAGTCGGTCTCGACAGTGAATTGGGGGAGGCCATACATGTAATCATGAAATTTGTCGACCCCAGTCAACAGGCCCAGGCACTCCTTTTTGATCTGCGCTGTTCCGTGGGGGTCATGGCACGTGACGCATATGCAACGAGAGCCCATGATGAGGCCTCATTGCGTTGCAGGAGCATCGCCCCAATGCCGGATTGGCTGGCATCTGTTGAAATTCTGAATGATTTTACTGGCATCAGCAGGTAGAGTTTCCCCATGGTGCTAAAGCTGGCAATGATTTTTCTCTTTGCTAAAGGAATGGAAGCTAGTAACTTGGAATTTGTCAGGTGAGATTACTGACAGGTCCCTTCATTTTTTTGCAGTTAAAAAACCAATGCTGGAACGGAAATGTCCGATCCTGCAAGCAGAGCCCAGGCGGCGACAGGAACAGGCATGTGCTGAGGCTGGCTGATTAGAAGGCCTGCCTCAGTTCTCTGGGACATTCGAATGTGTAAAATAGGAGCAGAAGTAGTCCATTCGGCCCTTCAAGCCTGTTCTGCCATTCAATAAGATCATGGCTGAATTGTTTGTGTTTCGAATCCCATGCACACCCGATAACCTTTGATTCCCCTGCCTAACAAGAATCTATATACCTCTGCCTTAAAAATATTCAATGCTGCTTCTCCAGCAACCCCCCCCCTCCCCCCCACCGCCCCCCCCCTCCCCCCCACCCCCCCCCCCCCCCCCCCCCCCCCCCCCCCCCCACCCCACCCCCGGCATCTCCTTCTGAGGCAGAGTTCCAAAGTCGCACAAATTTCAGAGAAAGAAATTCTCCTCATCTCCGTCCTAAAACGGTGACCCTTAATTTTAAAACAGTGGCCCCTATTTTTGACACCCACAAGAGCAAACATCCTTTCCATGCCCACCTTGTCAAAACCATTCAGCATCTTATATAGTTCAGTCAAGGCAACCTGCACTCTTCTAAATTCCACTGAAAATAAGCCCAGTCTGTCCAACCTATCCTCACAAGACAATCTCCGCATTCCCGATATCAGTGTAGTGAACTGCCTCCAATGCATTTACATCCTCCCTTAAATATGGGGCACAATTTACCAGCCTCATTGTGCATGAATTGGTAACGCGATGAGGCCTTTGAATTTCGCGATAAGCTTCTCGTGAGATTCGTAGCCCTTGGTTCAGCCATACCGCGCGAGACTCCATGATCTGAGTCTCGCCCTCACTCCAGATCAGCATATTTAAATGGGTCATTAGGGTCATTTAAATATGTCTGCACCACATTCTCTCGCCTCCCAGGACGTAATTGTCTCCCCAGTGAGGCCTGGACCAGGCGTCATTTAGTGCTGGTCCACACAAACATGAACCAGATGTAATAGCGCCTGGGGGGGAGGGGTTCCCAGGCCATTGGAGACCCCTGTGTGGTCAGGAACAGGGCAGGATGGCCCCCTGGCTTTCCCAATGGTATCTGGGTACCTTGGCAGTGCTAGCCTGGCACCTCAGCACTGCCAGCATAGCACTGCCAACATGCCTGGGTGTCACTGCCAGATTGGCAGGGGTAATGCCAAGGTGCCCAGATGGCAATACCAGGGTTCCCAGCTGCCAGGGCAGCACTGCCATGCATCTGGGCCTGAGGGGAGCCATGCGTAAGACAGGGTGAATGAGGTGAGTATGAAGGTAGGGGGGGTGAAGGGTGGGTATGAAGGGCCCTCATAAATGTTGGGGGGTTAAGGATGGGGGTCCTGAAAGGGGGGGTCCAAAAAGGGGGGTGGGGATGCCTTAAAAGGCAGGGTTCTCAGTGACCCCAAAGTGGGGTGTCCTCACTTGGGAGTGTGTGGGGTGATGCCCATGTGCGGAGGAGGGTGACATTGCCCATGGTTGGGGTGTGGGGGACCCTCAAGCTCACTCTGAGATTGCGGCACCCTTTCAAAATGGTTATTCCTGTCTGGTCATTTTCTCTACCTAGTGGTGGAGGCAACATTATTGCAAAATGTTAAATAATTCCTCGGAGACAGTATTGCTATGGTTACTGATTGAGCTTATTGCTTTTGAAGACTTTTGTAGTGAATCTATTTTAGTCTTTTGCAAATATATCTTGAGCATTGGTATTCCTTATCCATTACTCAGCAATGTATTAGCAAGATAACAGGATAATATCTCAAATAGATTACTTTTCAGAATTACTTGAAATAATGTATTGAGACCAGTGGCCTGATTTTCCATGGTGCTAAAGTTTGATTCATTCTTTCTCAGCATATGAGTGCTTCTTGGAAGGCCTATACCTAGTTTCCTCAGAGATATGGGCTGCGATTCTCCTTTCTCTGGCGTTGCGATTGGGAATCCCGATCAGGCGGGGAATAGAGTGTCGGCTGAGAAACTGGATCGGCGCTGGGTGGCAAACCCCGCCCTCCGTCTAGCGATGCCACCCGTAGCGGACTACCCGCCCCATGCCGCTGATAACAAGTAAACCGCTGATTTGCCGGCATTAGCATGCAATTAACAGGCTGGAAGCCCAATTCTAGCCCCCCCCCCCCTCGCCGCATGTTGCTACAAGTATCACAGCAGGAAATCCACTAGGTGGGCTTTATAACCGCAGAAAGTGCTTAGCAATATTGAAGTGGTCAGACGCTGTCAATCATAACAAGAGTGTTTATAAACATTGTGGTTCGGATCATTGGCGGGTCCTTGAGATGCATTCAAATGTGAAGGGAAATAAAAATAAACAAACGGCTGAGCCTGAACCATTAAGCTGCAAATCACAGGTTAGTGAAAGGTATTGCTCTGTTTAATCAAATGGATTCTTAGCATTTCAAAGAACCTCTGGGCTTTCTAGGAAGACTCTGACACTTCAAAAAGCTGCAGTTCAAAGGCATATGTTTGAGGGAGCAGATGTTAGGAAAGGCAAAGAGCTTCATCATTTATTTTTCACTAAACTGCCTGGGCTGCTCTTCAGCTGTTAGGCAGAGAAATTTGTGGTGGGGGGTCAGATCACCCTCATGTGTGCGTTTGGCGTGGCAGGCCTGACCCATTATTTCCATGGTGGGGAGGGAGGATTTCCCCCCTTGCTGAGGGGCTGGAGTGCTCCCTTGTCAGCGGGGGAATCAACATTTGTTCTGTGGTGAGCAGGAGGACTTGTTACTGGAGGCTGGGATCAGGGGACCTCAGACTGAGAAGGGAAACCGCTGCACTTGCCGCTAATCTTAAATTTGCATGGCAGAAGAATGAATGGGCTGCCACAGAATAAAGACACGATAGCGAGCATTGACTGGCATGATTCGCTGCCGAAGGTCACACACCAACTATATTTTGAATGAGTTGATTAAACCTCCATAACATCCCTTACAGAATGGTGGATGGCAAGCTGTGAGATGTTACACATATCTCCAGCTCCAGCCTGGAAGAAACCAGATGCATAAACGTTTATAGCCATGGTCACCTTCTCAGTCAGTGGCAATGCTGTCCTTGCCCAGCTCTGAAGATTTATTTGTGGCTGCAATATTTTGCAGATTTCAGGGAAGTCCACCTCAGTGAAGCATAGACATTTCCCCCACTGAGACTCGGGTGGAGAATTGCTTCTTGTACGACCTGAATGGATATGGCCTCCTGTGGAGAACCAGCTCCCCACATTCTCCTCCTCCTCCCTCTTCAGCAGCTCGTCCTGTTCAATGTGACTTTTCCTCATTCTCCCAGTAATGCAGTAATTCCAAGGGTAATGGATACATGGCGGGTTTTGCTGGGAGTTTCGCCCCAACTCTGTTGGCAAGTTTCCTACCACTATCTAACCACACTTAATGCATGATCTACCCGAATGGGAGCGCGTTTAGCTGGGTGTTTCCCAGCACTCAGAGCGCCGAGAAACATCACATTATTAAACGCTCATTCGGGTAGACATGGGGCCTCAAAGGGGAATGCCCTGTTTTCTGTACTGAGGAGCTCCGCTCACTGGAACTCAGTGCAGAAGGAGATCGGAACGTCGTTTTTAAATGGTGTCCAGATCTCCCGACCCCCGACGTGACCCCCGAACCCCCCCCCCCCCAAAGCCCCAACTCACCGAGAAGGGAGTCCTCAGGGTCCCTGCACCCGCATAGGGCACTCCTGGGCCCTATCCCAGTCGCAGGCTGGCAGTGCCAGAGTGTCTGGCTGGCAATGCCAAGGTGCCCAGGTGGCACTAGCAATACCAGGATGCCCACCCTTCCCAGAAGGCAAGCACTTGGGTCCTCCAATCCGCTGGAAGACCCCCACATGTACGTTCCATCTGGTCCCCATTTGTGAAGACCAGCAGTGAACAGCGTTCGCCTGAGATCTTCAAGGTGAGGGGGTTAGATCCCAAGCCTTGGGTAGATCATGGGAATGCGTATTAGTGTAAGATTAGCTGTCTCACTCCAATATGCAGATTTGATAATAAATGATCCCACCCACAATGAACGGGATTCACATTTCGAAGTCTCACAAGATCACTTTAGATCTCGTGAGCCCATTAGATCCTGGAAGAGAGATCTCCTGGCACCTAACGGCCTTGCTGTGCTGCCTTTCGGATGCGACACACAGTACTTTCCTGGAGCCATTGGAAGCGGCGCCGTTGCCAGTGCCCGCAATCCCGACCTCCTAAACGAGCCCACCTCTATCTTTACCCACAGAGCTTCCCCATCCATGCTCCAACTCCGGACCTTCTCCGCATTCGCCGCCCAATAATTATACAGCAGGTTTGGGGGGCCTAACCCTCCCGCCCCCCTGTCTGTCGTCCTTTCTGCATTCTCATCCTCCTAATCCTGGCCTCCTCCCTGCAAAATGAACGAGGAGATCAACTTGCCCACACCACTGAAGAAGGCCTTAAATAAAAATACCAGCAGACATTGAAATAAAACCAAAAACCGCAGCAAAAAGTTCATTTTAACTGTTTGCACCCAGCCCGCCAACGACAGAGAGAGATTGCCCCACCTCGACAAATCGACCTTCACCCTTCCCACCAAACTAGTGAAATTATATTTTCAGAAACCTCCCCAATCTTGGGCCATCTGCATCTCATTTACCTCAAGTGGATTGCCTCCAAGCGGAATGGCTGTCCCCCCACCACTGCCCGTACTCCCGGCGAGAAGACCATAAAATACTCGCTCTTTCCTAAATTCAATTTATACCCTGAGAACACCTCAAATTTCTGAAGCAGTTCCACTATACTCCCCACAGACGTGCTCAGTTCCGAGATATACAGCAGCAGAAAATTGGCGTATAGGGGCACCCGATGTTGCACCACCCCTTCACTATCCTCTTCCGCAGCCCCGAGCTCCTTAGCGCAATGGCCAAGAGCTCGATAGCCAATGCAAACAACAAGGGGGACATAGGGGGCGGGATTCTCCACCCCACGCCGAAGTGCCCATGCCCTCGTGAACGCCGGCGAGGTTCACAACGGCGCGAAATGGCCCCGATCCCGACCGATTCAGGACCCGACAATGGGCTAGGATCGGGGCCGCGTCATCTACATGCACCAGGCCTTGTCGCCGCGTAAAGGCGGCGTCGCATAGATGACGCGGCCGGCGCCGCATAACTGGCATCACCCATGCATGCGTGGTTGCCATCCTCTCTGGGTCCGTCCTGCAAGAAGATGGCGGACGGATCTTGCGGGGCCGCGGAAGGAAGGAGGTCCTCCTTCAGAGAGGACGGCCCGACGATCAGTGGGCACCGATCGCGGGCCACCCCACATCTGAGGTACCACCCGGTGCAGGATCCCCCTCCCTCTCCCCCCCCCCCCCGCAGGCCGCCCCCCCCCCCCCAGCGTTTCCGCGCTGTTCCCGACGGCTGCGACCAGGTGTGGACGGCGCCGGGGGGGGGGGGAACCCGCCATTTTGGCCTGACCGCTCAGCCCATCCGGGCCTGAGAATAGCGGGGGTGCCGGAGAATCACCATTTTGGGTGTCTCCGGCGATTCTCCGGCCTGCCGCCCGTGGAACTCGACGGGGCCGTTCCCGCCGCTTGGGAGAATCGCGGGAGGGCGTCGGACTTGCCTCCCGGGAAATTTTGGCTGCCCAGGCGATTCTCCCGATCGGCGCGGGAGTGGAGAATCTCGCCCAGGGCACCCCAATCTCATAACCCAGTGCAGTGCAAAGTACATCGAGTTTATACTGTTAGTATGAACACTCGCCATCGGCTCCTTGTGCAACAGCCGCACCCGTGTCACAAACCTCGGCTCAATTCCAAATCTCTCCAATGCCGCCATTAAGTAACCCCATCCTACCTGATCAAAAACCTTTCTGCGTGCAGTGCCATCCACCACCTCCCATCTCTTTTTGCCTCAGACGGAGACAAGACTACATTCAACAATCTCCTCACGTTTGAGGACAACTGCCTTCCGTTCACGAATCCCGTCTAATCCTCCCCAATCACCTTCGGGAGACATCCTTCCAGCCTTGACGCCAACACTTTTGCCAATATTTGGCTTCTACATTCAGCAGAGAAATGGGCCTGTACGACCCACACTCCATCGAATCATTATCCTTCCATAGCAGTAACAAAATAGAAGCTTGCTCCATTGTTTGCAGCAAAACACCCCTACCTATCGCATCCTCAAACATTTCCACCATCAACAGTGCCAACTTGTCCTTAAATTTCTTATAAACTTGAACTGGGCACCTGTCAGGTCCCGCAGCCTTCCCTGCCTGCATCCTCCTAATCGACTCCTTCACCTTCTGTTCCCTCACCAGCTCCTCCAACCCATCCAGGAACTCCCTCATTCCCGCTCCTCGCCTGGTGACTCCTACCTGTACCGATTCTTGTAAAACTCCTCGAATACGTTTTTTAAAATAAATTTAAAATATCCAATTCATTTTTTCCAATTAAGGGGCAATTTAGCGTGGCCAATCCACCTAGCCTGCACATCTTTTGGTGTGCAGGCAAAACCCAAGCAAACATGGGGAGAATGTGTAAACTCCACACGGACAATGGTCCAGAGCCGGGATTGAATCTGGGACCTCGGCGCCATGAGGCAGCAGGGCTAACCCACTGTGCCACCGTGCTGCCCCTCCTCGAATACTTTAATATTCTACTCCGGGGCCACCACCAGCTTCCCCATCCTCTCCTGTACACAAACTATCTCCGTCACCGCTGCCTCCCTCCGGAGTGGCCAACCAGCATACGCCTTGCCTTCTCCCATGTTCATCGACCGCCCCCTTCACCCTTCTCAACTGGAGTACTGCTTTCCCTGTGGACGATTGGTCGAACCTCGCCTGCAACTCATTGCTTTTGGCCAAGAGACCCGGGTCCAGTTCCCCCGCATACCTCCCATCAACCTCCAGAATCTCCTCAATCAGTTTTTGGCCCTCCTCTATCCCCTCCTTGATCACCTAAGCCTTGAACAAGATCACTTCCCCCCTCACCACTGCCTTCAGAGCCTACCAAACTACAACTGCGAAACCTCACCCGTGCAGTTAAACCCCACTTATTCTTCAATCACCTTCCCAATCTTATCACAAAAGCTCCAGTCTGCTCACAACCCTACATCCATTCTCCACCCCGGCCTCTGGGCCATCCCCTTCTGCAAAACCACACCCACCCAATGCAACGCATGATCCAAAATCACAATTACTGAGTACTCCGAACTCCTAACTCTGGCCAATAGCACCTTCCCAAAATGAAGATGTTTGTCTTTGAGTACACCTGTTAAACCGGGGAGCAAACCAATATTCCCATTCCCCTGGGTGTAAGAACCTCCACGGTCCACTCCTTCCATCTCCCTCATGAGCCCAGCTACCGCCTCGCCGCCCCCCCCTCCCTCGCCAGGGCCAGTGAGAGACCTGTCCACTTTGGTCCTGCACAATATTCCAATCTCCTCCTAAGCCTCACCTGGTCCCTCACACTCAAATAGTCTCCTGCAGCACCATCCCGTTGGCTTTTAACCTCTTCAAATGTGAAAAAGCCCTTGGTTCCCCTAACCCCCTCACATTCCCATGTTACTATTCTGACCGGGGGTCTCTCAGCTTCCCGCCCCTCCTTTCTGCCATCATCATAACCCTGGGCACTGCTCCTCAGGAGTGATCCACTCCATCCTTTTGTTACTGTCGAAACCCTCCCTCCCAGAATCCCCCCCATCTACTTCCTCTTGCAAGCACCTCTCCCAGTAACGATCCCATCCCCCCACTTTTACACCTCCAGGCCCATTGAAGCTTGTTTGACCAGGTTCCAACAACCGCAGCCCCACCCCCGCACCACACTCCCGTTCAGTAGCCAACCGTCGCTTGCTAGTGTGGAGACCCTTCCCAGGCCCCTCCGCCAAATTCCCTCCCCAAGGCCCAGTCCCTGAAAACAAAAACAAACAAACAAAATTAGTGGGGAACCACACCCCAGAGACCCTCCATAACCCCAAAGCCCAATATACTTGTAACCAACTATAATCAAAGGAAAGCTACCCTCCCCCATTCACCCAACCCAAAAACCCAGCTGTTTCCCCCACAAATGCATAATGGGCAGCATGGTAGTACAGTGGTTAGCACTGTTGCTTCACAGCTCCAGGGCCCCAGGTTCGATTCCCGGCTTGGGTCACAGTCTGTGTGGAGTCTGCACGTTCTCCCCGTGTCTGTGTGGGTTCCCTCCGGATGCTCTGCTTTCCTCCCACAGTCCAAAGATGTGCGGGTTAAAGTCCAAAAACCAGAGCCTCTAACAGGAGCCACCGGAAGTCTTCAACCACAATTCTAGGTCTGCACCCTTCATCTTCTCAAATCGTTTCTTTCCAGCATTCTTAGGATTTCCCAAAGCACTTCACAGCCAATGAGTTACTTTGTAAAGCCCGGCTACTGTGATTTTGAAGGCAACACAGCATACAGCAAAGTCTGACAAGCAGCAAGACAGATAAGCCAACAGTTATAATTGTGACTTCTCTTAATTAGGTTAAAGCACGAGGGAAGATTTTCCTTGGTCTGTACTGAAGCATATAGATCACTTGGGCTCAGTGAATACTGGGAAGTCAGACCGGTTGGAGTTCATGCCTGTAAAGGAATCTGCCAGATTTTCCTCCATATAAATGAATGGAGAAAAATTAGGTGGATTCCTCAGCAAGTTCACCCAAATTTGCAATAACAAAGTATCCAGTGTACCTGGGTGTAGACCCAACGATGTCTCCCATTGGAGTAACAAAGATATGAGTTTTAATAATGCAAGACCAGTCCACTCTGCTAGTACCTTTCTGCCTTAAGTAACCCCCTGCCATTAGGAAGAGATAGTCATTTTACTCTCTGTGATCCCTGAAATGGGTCTTTTTCTGGTTGGCAGGATGTGACCAGTGGTGTGCACAGGAATCAGTGCTGGGGCTTCAGCTTTTTACAATTCATGCAAATGACTTGGATAAAGGGACTGAAGGTATTGTTGCTAAATTAGCTGACAACACAAAGGTAGATCGAAAAGTAAATTTTAAAGATGACGTAAGGAGACATAGATAAGTTAAGTGAGTGGGCGAAAATCTGGCAAATGAGTACAATATGGGCAAATGTAAAATTGTCCATTGTGACAGGAAGAATAATAAATACGTTTATTATCTAAACGGTCGGAGATTACAGAGATCTGAGATTCTGAGTGATCTGGGTGTCCTGGTGCATGAATCACAAAAGACCAGTATACAGGGACATAAAATATTTGGGAAATCTAATAGAATATTATTGTTTATTGTGAGGGGAATTGATTACGCAAGTATGGAGGTTGTGCTTCAGTTGGACATGAATTGGTGAGATCACAGCTGGAGTATTGTGTACAATCTCCTCATTTAAGGAAAGATTTAAATACTTTGGTAGCAGTTCAGAGAAGGTTGACTGGACTAAATTCCAGGAATGGGTGGATTGTCTTGTGAAGAAAGAGTCGAGAGGCGAGGTTTGTATCCACTCAATCTCAGAGGTGACTTGATCAAAACCTTTAAGATACTGAGTGGTCTTAACAGGGTGAATGTGGAGTGGATGTGTATTCTCTTGTCGCAGAATCTTGTCGCAGAATCTAGAACTAGTGGTCACTTTCCAAAAATTTGCGGTCGCTTATTTAAGACCAAGATGAGGAGAATGTCTTTTTCTCAGAGGGTTATGAGTCTCTGGAACTCTCTTCCTCAAAAGGCAGTGGTAGCAGAGTCTTTGAATGTTCTTCAGGCAGATCTGGATAGATTCTTGATTAAAAAGGGGATGAAAGGTTTTTGGAGGTAGGCAAGATTGTAGGGTTGAGGTTAGAATCAGATCAGCCATGATCTTATTGGCGGAACAGGCTTGAGGGGCCGAGTGGCCTACTCCTGCTTCTAATTCGTATGTTTGCATGGCCTAGTCTAATGTATTATCACAGCAGTCAAACCTGGATAGCCCTATCACTTAAAGTTCATTTTATAGCAAGCTTAAAACATTAAATTGCAAAATGTGGAGCTCACATGCTTTGCTACAGAAGCAAATTTAACTGAATTGAACCTTGTGTCAGGTTTTCAATTCTCCCAAACTATTGTGTCACGGGATGGAGATAAAGGGCTCCACCCAGTGGCCCATCTAAGAACTGACAGAAATCACTTCATTGTCTCAGGCGAAACCTGAATTCAAAATTGCCTTTTAATTTGATATAATTATACATTCCCTTTTTTTATTAAACTTAAGTACTTTTTAGAAAATTGTGCAGAGATAAAGACCTATAGGTGCAACTGAATTGTTGGTAACAATTCAATAAGTGTCTCTGACCCTCTATGTTTGAGTGGAAACTTGAGCATGTTTATTTTAATAACTGTAAAAATAATGGAAAGAAGATTAAATTATGAGGCTCTGGGATATGACAAAAATAGAGAGGAAAGTGGCCACAAAGAGATTTGAAGACAAGAATGCAAATTTAAAAATCAATGCATTGCTGGACTGAGAGCCAGTGTAGGTTAGCAAAACATAATGGTCTAAGTTAAGGATTTCACCACAAAACTGTTACTGCAGCTTGATGATTACCTTAAATTAAGGGGAACAGCTTTTTCCTATCCACACTGTCCATGCGCCTCATAATCTTGTACACCTCAATCAGGTCACCCCTCCAATGAAAACAACCCAAGCCTATCCAACCTCACTTCATAACTTAAATGTTCCATTCCAGGCAAAATCCTGGTGAATCTCCTCTGCAACCCCTCCAGTGTAATTACATCCTTCCTATAATGTGGTACCGGGATTGAACACAGTACTCCAGCTGTGACCTCACCAAAGTTCTATAAAACTCCAACATGTCCTCCCTGCTTTTGTAATCTATGCTTCGATTGATAAAGGCAGGTGGCCCATATGCCTTTTTCTCCACCCTATTAATCTGCCCTCCTGCCTTTAGAGGTCTATGGACACACATGCCAAGGTCCCTTTGCTCCTCAGAACGTACCAACATCATGCCGTGCATTGAATACTTCCTTGTCAAATTGCTCCTTCTAAAGTGTATCACCTCACATTTTTCAGGGGTAAATTCCATCTGCCACTTATTCGCCCATTTGACCATCCGGTCTATATTTCCTGTAACCCAAGACACTCAGTCTCACTGTTGACCACCTGGCCAATCTTTGTGTCATCCACAAACGTATTGATCTTAACCCTACATAGTCATCTATGTTGTTTGTATAAATGATGAATAATTGGGGACCCAGCACAGATCCCTGCAGTACGCCACTGAACACAGGCTTCCAGTCACTAGAGGAGCCATTTGTCATCACTCTCTGTTTCCAACAACTAAGCCAATTTTGAATCCAGCTTATCAAATCACCCTGTATCCCATGTGGGTTTGCCTTTTTATAAGTTCCCTAGGTATTGCCAAAGGCTTTGCTGAAATCCATGTAAACTACATCAACTGCACTACCCTCAACTACAGTTTGTTAGGCATGCCTTCCCTCTGACAAAGCCATGCTGACTATCCCTGATCAAACCTTGCCTTTCCAAGTGGAGATCGATTCTCCACTTCAGAATTTTCTCCAATAGTTTTCTTACCACTGGTCTGTAGTCCCCTGGCTTTTCTCTACAACCTTTCTTAAATAGTGGAACCACATTAGCTGTTCTCCAGTCCTCTGACACCTCCCACTTGGCCAGAGAGGAATTAAACATTTGCGTCAGAGCCTTTGTAATCTGCTCCCAGGCCTCCCACAGCATCCTGCCATAGGTGTACTAAAATCAGCCAATCAGCAGCAGATTGTTGGTGCAAAGACATCCTGCAGGTTCCCCATTCCTGAAGAAAGTGTTGACGTCGGGCAGGATTCGTGGACTTCTACGACAGGAAAACTGGCACCGCCCCTGGACTGATTCAGCAACTGTTGAGGGGCTATGACTGTGGAACACGACCAACTCCAATGAAAAACAGTGTCTGATTCGCCAGGTCTGTGATTGATACTCAGGAGGCTGACAAGCTGCAGCCACATATACACACTTCGCTCCCCAAGCACACGCATCCAAGCCAATCAGATGGCAGTGGTTGCACTGGGGCATGCCGATGGGTCGGCTGGGGCCAGAGGGAACCCAAGGGGGTGCCCTGGGGGGACACGCAAACAACCTGTAGCGTTACGTTCACAGTGAGCAGTCAGCATTGTGCGCTGCTGTTTGGCTGCCTTGCAGGCTGCGGCAATGATGTTCTGTGCCCGTCCAACACGACCCCACAGCCCACATCCTGGCCACCCCCACGCTAGTATCCCCTGGCAGAAGCCCCCCCGACCAGTGGCACAAATGCCAGCACACTAAAGTGAGGTTGGGCATGTTCTGTCCTCCCTCTCTCCCCCTCGGCAGCCACGGCGCCTGTCTCACGATTTTTGAAAGCACAAGTGAACCTCGTTGTAGGAATTCCACCCCCCACCCCCAGTGGAGGCAAAGAATCGAGATGATGTGCAAATAATGTTTACTGTACGTGCGGAGTAGAATCATTGACACCACTGTTTAGCGATTTAGCGTGAGTTGCGATTTAGCGTGAAACCGCCGCCCACCACGATTTCGGCGTCAAAACCGAATCTCCACCCAATCGCCTTTCTCGATTTCGGCATCGGCCGATGGAGAATCCTGCCCATCATGTGCAGAAATTGTAGGGAAAAGGGCCACATTGAACACACATGTTGGAAAAAGAAATAAACTTCAGGTAAAAGTTGCAAAAAGCAAGGGCCGAATAAAGCAAATGACAAACAGAATAAAGGAAAAAGTACCAATGTGGTACAAAAAGGATGTGAGAAGAGGCCCGATTCACAGCCCGAAGATAAGTTGTCATTAAATGTACTAGTCTTTGCTGGTGCTACAAATCGGTACTGGATCACTCCATTACTGGATGGACTGCAGGTAAAAATGGAGGTGGACACTGGGACAGCAGTCTCACTGGTGCCAGAGACTGTTTATATAAAAAGCTTCAACATATCTCTCTAAAACCCTCAAAGGTAGTGTTAAAAACATACACTGGAGAAGTGAGGGGCCATAGTGATGGAGCAGTACAATTGAATGGACAGACAGCAGATTTGTCCTCTAACATGGTCAAAGGAAAATATCCGGCACTAATGGAAAGAACTTGGTTGGAAAAGATCAGGTGGAATTGTGCCGAAGTAAACTTCATGACAGATTCTGAATCAGGTCTTACCAAAATCCTGAAGAAACACCCTATTGTTTTCAACGTTGATCTGGGGTGTATGAAGAGTATCTCAGTAAAGTTGAAGATCAAAGACGAGATCAAGTGAAATGTCTAAAGGCTTAGTTGGTGCCTTATGCAATTAGACCTAAAGTAGAGGCAGAATTGGAATGACAGATCAAGTCAGAAGTCCGGGAATCTGTTTATGTGAGTGAATGGGCGACACCAATCATGCCAGTAATGAAAAACAACGCATCCATACAGATTTGTAGTGATTTCAAAGTAACTACTAATTCTGTACTCCATGCAGAACAATACCCTCTACCCTGATTGGTGACTTGTTTGCAGGATTGGCTGGAGTAGTAAGTACTTTAGTAAGATCGACTCAGTCAAGCATATCTACAAATTAATGTGGATCAGGATTCACAACAATTCCTGATGATTGTGACACATAAAGGGTTATTTCAAACAAAGGATTACCATTTGGCATCAATTCAGCTTTGATATTGGGCTATGGATCAGATTTTAAGTGGGTTAAATGGAATCCAGTATTACCTGGATGACATCCTGGTGACTGATAAGAACAAAAAAGAATTCTCCGCAACCTAGATGCCACAGTTCAGAGATTAGAAGATTGTGGGTTAAGAGTCCAAAGTGACAAATTTTCCAATCTTCAATCTGGGACATGTAATCAACACCTAAGGGACTGCATAAGCCACCTTTAAAAGTCAAAGCCAATACCGAGGTACTCGCACCTCCAGAATGTTAACCAACTTCGCTCTTTCTTAGGCTTACTAAATTACTACGAAAGATTTGTCCGCAATCTGGCAACTGTAGCCATCCAAGATGGCCACCTGCAAAAGACCATGGGAATTATGGCCAACCCAGGACTCAGACAGATACAGAGCCTATGTGTATCTGAAACACAGGTAACCAGGCCTGATCGAAACCCCCGCTCGTTTGCATTTTAATGGTCCATTTTCCCAGGACAATAGAACTCCAATCAAGAAGCCGGTACAGCCACAGACTAATCGGCACCACTCCCTTTACTCAGAAAGCACAACTGCCAAGGTCAATGACTGCTCAGGACCCGCCCAGCTACCAAGGCACCCGCCCCTTTATTGGCCGAAATCGAAGACAGTGATCAGAGCCCTGTCGAACTATTGGGTCTAAGGTTAAGGACCGCCCCAAAGAGCGCGAATTCCCAGAGGGATAAAAGAGAACACAGCCATGTGTTCTGTCTCTCTTGGATCTGGCCTGTGCCAAACCAATTGTAGCAGGAACAGCCAGCCAAGTTTAAGACCAACGATCGCTACCTGACGGATGAGCCCAGCAGAGACAAAGCCACTTTCTTCGATCCAGCCAAGTGAAATCCAGATAAAGACCTTATCCATTTGCGCAGTGCTGGTCGCCCTGAAGTTAAGTATAGGTCATTGTAGCTGATAGGTGTAGTTTAACTCGTAGTAGAGATAGTGTTTGCATATTGAGGTCACTCTTGTGTATGTAAATAAACCATCTTTTGAACTAACTAACTGTTGTGTGGTCATTTGATCGATATAAGGGAATGCTTGTGGTTCACCAATATTATCATTAATATTAGCAACAGTATTGGCGATGCTTTTGGGATCAAATAGAGCAACACAACTATTCTTAAACCCTTGAATCATTAAATGTGTCAAAACAAAAAGTGGAAGTGGGCGATCAATGTGGGAAAGCATTCATGCAAGCTAAGGAGGCGCTTCTCAAGTCAGAAGTCCTGACACATTTTGATCCAAACCTACCACTGCAGTTGCCGTGTGATGGATCACTCTATGGTGTTGGAGTGATGGTTTCCCACATCATGCCTACAGGTGAAGAGAAGCTTTGTCAAGGGTATGATAAAGAGTTATCCAGACTCGAAATGTTAGCTCCGTTCTCTCTCCACAAATGCTGTCAGACCTGCTGAGATTGCCCAGTATCTTCTGTTTTTGTTTTAAAAAAAATATTTTATTTAAGCATCTGGATGGAAATAGCGAGGCATCTGGATGGAAATAGCGAGGCATCTGGATGGAAATTGTCCCATTGGACAGACGCAGCATGGGTTCATAAAGGGCAAGTCGTGCCTAACTAATTTAGTGGAATTTTTTGAGGACATTACCAGTGGGGTAGATAATGGGGAGCCAATGGATGTGGTATATCTGGATTTTCAGAAAGCTTTTGACAAGGTGCCACACAAAAGGTTGCTGCATAAGATAAAGATGTATGGCATTAAGGGTAAAGTAGTAGCATGGATAGAGGATTGGTTAATTAATAGAAAGCAAAGAGTGGGGATTAATGGGTGTTTCTCTGGTTGGTAATCAGTGGCTAATGGTGTCCCTCAGGGATCAGTGTTCAACCTACAATTGTTCACAATTTACACAGATGATTTGGAGTTGGGGACCAAGTGCAATGTGTCCAAGTTTGCAGATGACACTAAGATGAGTGGTAAAGCAAAAAGTGCAGAGGATACCGGAAGTCTGTAGAGGGATTTGGATAGTTTAAGTGAATGGGCTAGTGTCTGGCAGATGGAATAAAATGTTGACAAATGTGAGGTTATCCATTTTGATAGGAACAACAGCAAAAGGGATTATTATTTAAATGATAAAATATTAAAACATGCTGCTGTGCAGAGGGACCTCGGTGTCCTCGTGCATGAGTCGCAAAAAGTTGGTTTACAGGTGCAACAGGTGATGAAGAAGGTGAATGGAGTTTTGTCTTTCATTGCTAGAGGGATAGCGTTTAAGACTAGGGAGGTTATGCTGCAACTGTATAAGGTGTTAGTGAGGCCACACCTGGAGTATTGTGTTCAGGTTTGGTCTCCTTACCTGAGAAACTAGGTTAACTAGGTTAATCCCAGAGTTGAGGGGGTTGGATTACATGGAGAGGTTGAGTAGACTGGGACTGTACTCATTGGAATTTAGAAGGATGCGGGGGGATCTTATAGAAACATATAAAATTATGAAGGGAATAGATAGGATATAGGTGGGCAGGTTGTTTCCACTGGCGAGTGAAAGCAGATCTAGGGGGGCATAGCCTCAAAATAAGGGGAAGTAGATTTAGGACTGAGCTTAGGAGGAACTTCTTCACCCAAAGGGTTGTGAATCTATGGAATTCCCTGTCCAATGAAGCAGTTGAGGCTCCTTCATTAAATGTTTTCAAGATAAAGATAGATAGTATAGCGCACAAAGACTCCATGAGACGAATAGAGTGAAGTCGATGAGGCTTTATTAAGCGTGTCTGTTCCCCCGTAGCTCGATAGTAAACTGGCCTGCGGGGGAAGACTCCGGCTTCTTATACTCCGCCTTCAGGGCGGAGCTTGAGGTCAACGGCCAACCAGGACCCGGGATCTGTCAGCCAATGACATTAGGGCTTCCAGTCCCACATGACCCCCAATACATACTACCACATTCACCCCTTGTCAAAAATGAACCCGGCGGGGTGATGCTTCCTATGGTGGTAAGGGTTTACAGGGCTGGTCCTGGGAGGACAAAACATTCACATGGCAATACAGTATTGGACAATTTCGTCCTGTTGCAACTATTTACAGAGGGTATAGGAAGAAAAGCAAAATGTTCTTGTGAACAGTCCATATTTGTTTTACATCGACGCCACGAGTCGGTCGGGCGGTCTGGTCGTCCGTGTCGATCGCCTCGGCCCCGGCAGTGGTGGTGGTGCTTGTACTAGTGTTGTCGCCTCCAGGAGCCGTACGGTTTCAGCTCGGGTTTGATTCTTGGTCGGTGCTGAGGGGAGGGGAACCGATCCTCCTGGGAAGGGGGCGGTCGCGGGGTGCGGCGGTGGCAGGAAGGGGGGGGGGTTGGGTTGATGGTGTCGGGGGGGGTGCGTGTTGCCGGCGGGCGCCAGATCCCGCAGGGAGACCCTGTCCTGTCGGCCGTCGGGGTACTCCACGTAGGCGTACTGGGGGTTCGCGTGGAGGAGGTGAACCCTTTCGACCAACGGGTCCGCCTTATGTGCCCGCACATGCTTTTGGAGCAGGATGGGTCCTGGGGCCGCCAGCCAGGTCGGCAGCGACGTTCTAGAGGAGGACCTCCTAGGGAAGACAAGGAGACGCTCATGCGGCGTTTGATTAGTGCTCGTACATAATAACGACCGGATGGAATGGAGAGCGTCCGGGAGGACCTCCTGCCACCTTGAAACTTGGAGGTCCCTGGACCGTAGGGCCAGTAGGACGGCCTTCCAGACCGTGCCGTTCTCCCTTTCTACTTGCCCGTTCCCCCGGGGGTTGTAGCTGGTCGTCCTGCTTGAGGCTATGCCCTTGCTGAGCAGGAACTGGCGCAGCTCGTCACTCATGAAAGAGGACCCCCTGTCGCTGTGGACGTATGCGGGGTAACCGAACAGTGTGAAGATGCTGTTCAGGGCTTTAATGACTGTGGCCGCGGTCATGTCAGAGCAAGGAATGGCAAAAGGGAAGCGGGAGTATTCGTCCACTACATTAAGAATATATGCGTTGCGGTCGGTGGAGGGGAGGGGCCCTTTGAAATCGAGACTGAGGCGTTCAAAGGGGCGGGAAGCCTTAATCTGGTGCACTCCATCTGGCCTGAAAAAATGCGGCTTGCATTCCGCGCAGATGTGGCAGTCCCTTGTGACTGTACGGACCTCCTCTAAAGAGTATGGGAGATTGCGGGACTTGATGAAGTGGTAAAACCGAGTGACCCCCGGGTGGCAGAGGTCCTCGTGGAGGGTTTGGAGGCGGTTAATTTGTGCGTTGGCACATGTGCCGCGGGATAGGGCATCGGACGGCTCGTTCAGCTTTCCGGGACGATACAAAATCTCATAGTTGAAGGTGGAGAGCTCGATCCTCCACCTTAAGATTTTGTCGTTTTTGATTTTGCCCCGCTGTGCACTATCGAACATGAAGGCTACCGACCGTTGGTCGGTGAGGAGAGTGAATCTCCTGCCGGCCAGGTAATGCCTCCAATGTCGCACAGCTTCCACTATGGCTTGGGCTTCCTTTTCTACTGAAGAGTGGCGGATTTCTGAGGCATGGAGGGTCCAGGAGAAAAAGGCCACGGGTCTGCCCGCTTGGTTAAGGGTGGCCGCTAGAGCTACGTCGGAGGCGTCGCTCTCGACCTGGAAGGGGAGGGACTCGTCGATGGCGCGCATCGTGGCCTTTGCGATATCCGCTTTGATGCGGCTGAAGGCCTGGCAAGCCTCTGTCGACAGAGGGAAGGTCGTGGTCTGTATTAGGGGGCGGGCCTTGTCTGCGTACTGGGGGACCCACTGGGCGTAGAACGAAAAGTACCCCAAGCAGCGTTTCAGGGCTTTTGGGCAGTGTGGGAGGGGAAATTCCATGAGTGCGCGCATACGTTCGGGGTCGGGGCCTATTATCCCATTGCGCACTATGTAGCCCAGAATGGCTAGCCGGTCGGTGCTAAAAACGCACTTGTCCTCGTTGTACGTGAGGCTCAAGGCTTTGGCGGTCTGGAGGAATTTTTGGAGGTTGGCGTCGTGGTCCTGCTGATCGTGGCCGCAGATGGTTACATTGTCGAGATACGGGAACATGGCCCGCAACCCATGTTGATCAACCATTCGGTCCATCTCCCGTTGGAAGACCGAGACCCCGTTTGTGACGCCAAAAGGGACCCGTAGGAAATGGTATAATCGCCCGTCTGCCTTGAAGGCTGTGTACTTGCGGTCACTTGGGCGGATGGGGAGCTGATGGTAGGCGGACTTGAGGTCCACGGTGGAGAAGACTTTATATTGGGCAATCCGATTGACCATGTCGGATATGCGGGGGAGAGGCTACGCGTCTAGTTGTGTGTACCTGTTGATGGTCTGGCTATAGTCAATGACCATCCTTTGTTTCTCCCCTGTCTTCACTACTACCACCTGCGCTCTCCAGGGACTATTACTGGCCTGGATTATGCCCTCCTTTAGTAGCCGCTGGACTTCGGACCGAATGAAGGTCCGGTCCTGGGCGCTGTACCGTCTGCTCCTAGTGGCGACGGGTTTGCAATCCGGGGTGAGGTTCGCAAACAAGGACGGGGGTTGCACCTTGAGAATTGCGAGGCCGCAGATAGTGAGTGGGGGTATGGGGCCGCCGAATTTGAACGTAAGGCTCTGTAGATTGCATTGGAAATCTAATCCCAGCAAGGTGGGGGCACAGAGTTGGGGAAGGACGTTTAGTTTGTAGTTTTCGAACTCCCTCCCCTGCACCGTTAGGGTAACTATGCAGAATCCCCGGATCTGTACGGAGTGGGATCCTGCAGCTAGGCAAATCTTTTGTGCGCTGGGATAGGTGGTCAAGGAACAGCGTCTTACCGTGTCGGGGTGTATAAAGTTTTCCGTGCTCCCGGAGTCGACTAGGCATGGCGTCTCGTGGCCGTTTATTAGTACCGTTGTCGTCGTCGTCTGGAGTGTCCGGGGCCAGGCTTGATCGAGCGTAATCGAAGTGAGCCGTGGTTGTAGTAGTGGAGTGGGGCCCGTTGTTGCCGCCCAAGATGGCGGCGGGGATGAACAAAATGGCCGCCCCCATACATCGCACGTGGCTGGGGGATCACAAGATGGCGGCGGGGGTGGACAAAATGGCCGCCCCATGCGTCGTACAGGTCTGGGGCGGTCCAAGATGGCGGCGCCCCTCCTCCCCTCGTGGTGGCCGGGACCCAAAATGGCGGCGTCTGCGGGTCGCACATGGTGTGCTGGGGGTGCTGGGAGCGCTAGGACCGCGCGGAGCTCCCTCACCACGAGAGCTAGGACCGCGAGCGCTAGGACCGCGCGGAGCTCCCTCATCGGGGACAGCGGTGGTCGGGGCCCAAGTCGGCGGCGCCGGCGGGTCAGGTGTGGGGTTGCGAGCGCTGGGACCGTGCGGAGCTCCCTCGCCGGGGACAGCGGTGGTCGGGGCCCAAGTAGGTGGCGCCGGCGGGTCAGGCGTGGGGCACGGGGTGGGGGTTAGGGTGGCGTTAGGGACGCGGAAAACTCCCTCCTCTCCGTGGAGAGTGTTGGCCGGGACCCAAAGCGGTAGCGCCGGCGGCGGGTCATGCATGGGCTGCGGGGAGGGGGGTTGGGGAGCGTAGGCGGCGTGCAGGGCTCCCGGGACCGCGATGGTCGGGACCCAGAGCGGCTGCGCCTGCGGGTCGTACATGGCGTGCTGGGGGGGTTGGGGCGCGTAAACGGCTTGCAGGGCTCCCTGTGCTCCCGGGACGGCGGCGACCTCGCGGGACCGGCACACAACCGCATAATGGCCCTTTTTCCCGCAGCTTTTGCAGATAGCTGCGCGGGCCGGGCAGCGCTGTCGGGGGTGTTTCGCCTGGCCGCAGAAATAACAGCGGGTGCCCCCGGTGCGACTCGGCGTTTGGACCGCGCAAGTCTGTGGTGTGTCCGGGGGGGGGGGGGTAGGGGGTTTGCCGCGACGGGTACGTACAGGGCCCAATGGGTTGCCGCGCGGTCGGGGCCGTAGGCGCGGGTATTACGCGCGGCCACGTCTAGGGAGGCTGCTAAGGCCCGTGCCTCTGAGAGTCCTAGCGACTCTTTTTCTAGAAGTCTTTGACGGATTTGGGAGGATTGCATACCTGCCACAAAAGCATCGCGCATTAACATGTCCGTGTGTTCGTTTGCGTTCACCGACGGGCAGCTGCAGGCTCGTCCCAAAATCAGCAGCGCGGCGTAGAACTCGTCCATCGATTCTCCGGGAGCTTGCCGTCTCGTCGCGAGCTGGTAGCGAGCGTAGATTTGGTTAACTGGGCGAACGTAGAGACTTCTCAGTGCTGCGAACGCCGTCTGGAAATCGTCCGAGTCTTCGATGAGGGAGAGAATCTCCGTGCTCACCCTCGAGTGCAGGACCTGCAGTTTTTGGTCTTCTGAGACTCGGCCGGTGGTCGTTCTGAGGTAGGCCTCGAAGCAAGTCTGCCAGTGCTTGAAGGCTGCTGCCACGTTCACTGCGTGGGGGCTGATCCTCAGGCATTCCGGAATGATCCTGAGCTCCATAGTCCTTTTTAGGCACGCTTAATAAATTGTAGCGCACAAAGACTCCATGAGACGAATAGAGTGAAGTCGATGAGGCTTTATTAAGCGTGTCTGTTCCCCCGCAGCTCGATAGTAAACTGGCCTGCGGGGGAAGACTCCGGCTTCTTATACTCCGCCTTCAGGGCGGAGCTTGAGGTCAACGGCCAACCAGGACCCGGGATCTGTCAGCCAATGACATTAGGGCTTCCAGTCCCACATGACCCCCAATACATACTTCCACAGATAGTGTTTTGAAGAATAAAGGAATAAAGGGTTATGGTGTTCGGGCGGGAAAGTGGAGCTGAGTCCACAAAAGATCAGCCATGATCTCATTGAATGGTGGAGCAGGCTCGAGGGGCCAGATGGCCTACTCCTGCTCCTAGTTCTTATGTTCTTATTATATAAACAAACATCAAACAAAATAAAAAAGAGCCTAAGTAAAATTGTACAACATGACAAATAATCAACACCCACTGCCCCCCTGCCCTACCTCTCCTCCCACCTGCCTTCCTCATTATAACCCCATTATTCCACCCCCCCCCTCTTTCCCCTCTGCTGACATCTCAATCCTCCTTAAAGAAGTCAATGAACGGCTTCCACCTCCAGGTGAAGCCACCGACTGACTCCCTCAAGATGAACTTGATCCTCTCCAACCTCAGGAATTCCACAAGGTCACTCACCTGTGGTGATATGCATCACTGTAAATACACAAGGAGTTAATGTAAATACACGTAGACAAGATAGACACTAGAGGGAGCACCAGAGACATGACATACAGACAGTCAACCAATAGGTCAGTAAGATAGGACACGACCAATGGGCATTCACGATACACACAGAGGTGACACTACCACAGGAGGGCATTACACCAACCCATATAAAAGGACTCAGCAGACATGCTCAGTCTCTTTCCAGTGGAGACACTCAGTGAGTACAGACACAGAGTTGATCACGCCCACCACGTGGATTGTAGCAGACTGGTATGTCAGTCTGAGTAGCTAAAGCAGGATTAACAGGAGAATCAATTCCAAGTAGGAGAATTGTTAACAGTTTAATAAATGTGTTAAAGCTATCTCCAAGTCTGAACCGTCCTTTGTCAGAGTGCACATCAAGGAAGCAGCTTATGCTAGGTCAAGAGCATAACAAAACATGGTACCCAGGAGTGACCTGTTCAAATCCATATAGTTACAACTCAGCAAACAGTGACAACCAGCAACAGCAGCCAGGCAAGATGATGTTCGGGATTCTGGTTCCACAGCAGCTCAGGTACCAAGGCAATCTCAGTGAAAACTGGTGTTGGTTCAGGCAGAGATTCGAGATCTACTTGGTAGCGTCCGACCTAGATGGTGTTGCGGATGCAGAAAAAATAAAGCTTCTACTTACCATCGCGGGTCCAGAAGCAGCTGAAATCTTCCAGGCCTTCAAATACTCAAAGGGGCAAAATAAGAATGATTTTCAGGCAGTCCTAGACAAATTCCAAGAATTCTGCGAGGAACATACAAGAATACACAGTAAAAGAGGCGCCAGAACGCACCACGACGCAAAGGTAGGCTTTCCATTGACAAAATCTGCAGTTTTGATTGGCGGCCATCTTGGAAAAGGTGCCGCACATGCGCGAAGAGCACACAGAACGGGAAGGTCCGCTTGCGCATGCGCGAGAAGCTGTGCATGCGCAATTGCGAAAAAGGCGCCCAGTAAAGGAACAGTGATATGCGCATGTGCAATCGCTTCCTACGACCTACGTCACACACTTTGTGATGTCAGAGGCCCCGGACCACACCCACTTAAAGGGGAAATGTCCCAGAACAAGAAAAAAAATGTTAAAGCCTTAAAACAAGATTCTTTCACCTGGAACAACAGCACAATACCTGAAATTCGACCAGTCGCTGAAAGTAACCTCCGCAGAACCCTGCAACAAGCAGTTAGCACCGCCCGAGAAGATTATATGTTTTTTGTAGAAAACGACTCAGACGAAGATTTCACCTTGGGAGGTGGCTACCCCAGTACCAAATCCGAACTGCAACTAGAGGTGTTGTACATTGAAGACCCCGACGACGAGTCCTTCGGATTGGGGAATCTTCGGCCCAGCAGTTATGACATCCCGGCTCGTGAGTGCAGGATTATGCTGCGGCCTGATGCCAAGAGACAGAGAGCGGTACAAGCCCACAGAGAGCGGCCTGCTGCCACACACAGCGTGTTCCACGCACCGCGAAGAGGTCCTGACTCCACACAGAGAGTGGTCCACGGACCACAAAGGGTCTCATCCTCCACACAGAAAGACTATGACAGTCTGTCATGCTCAAGTGCTCAGCAAGAAGACTATGACAGTCTACCACGCTCACGTGAACAACAAAGCAACTATGACAGTCCACCCAGATTATTTGAGCCATCAGAAGAAGACTCTGACAATCTACCCAGCTCAAGTGAATGACAAGAAGCCACTGAGGCTCTACCCACTGTATGTGCGACAAGTGACGACGGCCTCCCACTTCCCATACAAGATGTGCAACGTGACGGACCTCAGCTAGAATGTACAGAGGCACTCGACAATCACAGTGAGACTACTGGTGACTCCGGTGACACCACGTTACTTCAAACTTCATTCGCTCGAGCCTCTCCACAAGCAAATGCATTCCTGAAAGTTTTGACTCCGGTCGGGGAGCATCACAAAACCTCAGCTGACTTACATGAACCTGAAATGACTCCGGACAGGGAGCATCACAAAGCCTCAGCTGATATAGGTGAACCAGAACGGACTCCAGACGGGGAGAATCGACAAGCCAAAGCTGATTCAAGTAAGCCGGACATGACTCCAGACGGGAGCGCCGCGAACTCAGTGACGGCAAGCTCAAGAAAACAGCAGATGCCACAAAGCACGCTGACAGGAGTAACTGTGTGAAGGACTCGTATTATCCACAGAGTGTGGTCCTTGAGCGCTGCAAACACAACAACAGAACCATCCAACACAAACAACAACAACATCAAAGACAGCAAGAAGTGTACCAAAGGCAACAGCGTCGACAACAAGCATGATAAAAACAACACCCATGGAACAACGACTGGTACGACATGGTACAACTCTGCCCATGAGGGACACTGTTACTGCTCAGCTCAGTACACTGACATACCATGGCAGGACGACACAGATTGCATACAACGCTACCACAAGCATCGAAAGAAAGAATGAGTCCACATCAGACAATAAAGTGATTTGACCACTTCTTGGTTCCTTGCGCATAGGGACACTGATGGTGTTCACAAGGATATGCCACCATCAACATCGCCAACTCACCAACCAAACAAGAAAGACACTCGACCATAATATTTAATGAATCTTGAACTCGTGCATATGATTTGAACTTATTGTTTAATGATCACTGTTATCATAACTTGTACAGAGCATAACTTATTTACCTGTTTTCGTTCAATTTTCCATAACACTGTCCAGAAAATATGCAACACGAAAAAAGGGGGGATGTGGTGATATGCATCACTGTAAATACACAAGGGGTTAATGTAAATACACGTAGACTAGATAGACACTAGAGGGAGCACCAGAGACATGACACACAGACAGTCAACCAATAGGTCAGTAAGATAGGACACGACCAATGGGCATTCACGATACTCACAGAGGTGACACTACCACAGGAGGGCATTACACCAACCCATATAAAAGGCCACAGCACACATGCTCAGTCTCTTTCTAGTGGAGACACTCAGTGAGTACAGACACAGGGTTGATTGAACATCACACCCACCACGTGGATTGTAGCAGACTGGTTCGTCAGTCTGAGTAGCTATAGCAGGATTAACAGGAGAGTCGAATCCAAGTAGGAGAATTGTTAACAGTTTAATAAACATGTCAAAGCTATCTGCAAGTCTGAACTTTCCTTTGTCAGAGTGCACATCAAGGAAGCAGCTTACGCTATGTCAAGAGCATTAGAAAACATCACCCACACTCTGCTTTCAGCGGCACCGAGTCCCTCCACTCCAGGCTGTCAGGGAACAAAGGCCTAGACATCGGCCTCTCTCACCCCTGGACTCCTGGGTCTTCTGACACCCCAAATATTGCTACCTCTGGACTTGGGAGCCACCTTCACCCCCAATACCACGGACATTATGTCCGCAAACCCCTGCCAGAACCCCTTCAGTTTAGGACATGCCCAAAACATGTGGCTATGGTTCGCAGGCCTCCCCACGTATCACCCACACCTGCTCTCTACTCCCTCAAAGAACCTACTCATCCGAGCCACCATCATGTCCGCCATGTGGACTACTTTAAACTGGATAATACTGAGCCTTGCACATGACGATGTTGCATTCACTCTCCGCCGGACCTCCTCCCACGTCGTGGCCTCCACCCCCACCCCGCCACCCCCCCCCCCCCCCACGCGCGCCCCCCCCCACACCCCACCCCAGCTCCTCCTCCCACTTCTGTTTAACATCCCCCATTGCGACTCCATCAGTCTTTGTTGACCTTGGACACCTTCCCCTCCCCTCCACCTCCCTCAACAACACTTTACATTCCAACCCCAGGAGTGGCAACCCGGGAAAGGAAGGCACCTCGCTCCTCATAAAATCCTGGATCTGTAAGTGCCTAAAACCATTCTTTCTGAGAAGCTGATGTCCCTTCTCCAGGTCCTCGAATTTTGCAAAGCTGCCCCCTACAACAGCTCCCCAAATTGCTCAATCCCTGCCTGATGCCACCCCCGAAACCTCGCATCCATCACCCCCTCTGTTGCAAACCAATGATTATCACAAATCTGTGCCCAATCCGAGGCACCCTCCAGTTTCAAATGCTGCCTCCACTGCCCCCATACCCACAAGGTCGACACCACCACTGGGCTCACGGAGTACCTGGCCGGCAAGAATGGCAGAGGCGTTGTCAACAATGCACCCAAGCTCATTTCCCTACATGAAGCCACCTCCATCCACCCCCATATTGACACCCCCCCCACTACCCATTTCCTGATCATAGTGATGTTAGCCACCCAGTAGTAGTTCATTATATTCAGCAGCCCCACCCCCCCTCTCCTCGCCCATGCTCCAAAAAAAAAAACTCCTTGACCTGCAGTGTCTTCCCTGCCCATAAAAACCCAGAGATCAACGCATTAACCTTTATTGGCCTTTTAAAAAAATGACGTTGGGACAAAGATCGGTGGTTCGGAAATACAAATAGGAACCTTGGCAGCACCATCATCTTCACTGTCTACACCCGTGCCACCAATGGCAGTGGCAGCACGTCCCACCTCTTAAAATCCCCCTTCACCTGCTCCACCAAGCGAGTCAAATTTAACTTATGCAGCTGCACCCCACCCCGTGTCACCTGGGCCCAGGTATTTAGGGGCAGCATGGTAGCACAGTGGTTAACACAGTTGCTTCACAGAACCAGGGTCCCAGGTTCGATTCCGGCTTGGGTCACTGTCTGTGCAGAGTCTGCACGTTCTCCCCGTGTGTGCGTGGGTTTCCTCCGGGTGCTCCGGTTTCCTCCCACAGTCCAAAGATGTGCAGGTTAGGTGGATTGGCCATTCTAAATTGCCCTTAGTGTCTAAAAAAAAAAGGTTCGGTGGGGTTACTGGGTTACGGGTGTGGGCTTAAGTGGGGTGCTATTTCCAAAGGCCGGTGCAGACTCGATGGGCTGAATGGCCTCCTTCTGCACTGTAAATTCTATGATAAACTCTTTGATCTAAAGCTTACCCCTACTACCTCAAACAGTAGCTCTCCCAATCTCCTCTCCTAGCCTCTGGTCTCAATCGGGAACACCTCGCTCTTTCCCATGTACCCGGAGAATTGATCAAGTCCTCCAAAATTGCCACAATGCTGCCAATGCCCCCCAGTGGGTCCGAGATATGTAACAACAGGCCGTCCGCATACAACAAAACCCTGTGCTCAACGCCCCCTCAGACAATCCCTCTCCAGTCCCTCAATGCTCTCAGCGCCATCGCCAATGGCTCCATAGCGAAGGCAAAAAGCAATGGTGAGAGTGGGCACCCCTGCCTTTTCCCATGGTGCAGCCCAAAATTTGCCGAACTCACCTGGTTCATCCGCACACTTGCGACCGGCGCCTTGTTCAGCAACCGGACCCAGTCCACAAACTCCTGCCCAAACACAAACATTCCCAACACCTCCCACAGATACTCCCATTCTACCCGGTCAAAAGCCTTCTCCACGTCCATCGGCACTGCCACCTCCATTTCATGCCCCTCGGGGGGCATCACAATCACGTTAAGCAAACTCCTCATATTTTCCGACAACTGTCTTCCTTTCACAATCCCAGTTGGTCCTCACCTATAACCCCCGGGGCACAGTCCTCAATTCGTGAAGCAAACACCTTTGCCAACAACTTAGCATCCACATTCAGCAACGATATCAATCGGTACGATCCACACTGCACCCGATCTTTAGCATTTTTCAGTATCAGGGAGATGGAGGCCTGCAATAGTGTAGGGGCGAGTTCCCCCCTCTCCCTAGCCTCATTATATGTCCTCAGTATCAACGGTCCCAGGCACCCCGCAAACCTTTTATAAAACTCCACGGGGAACCCACCCAGACCTGGGTCCTTCCCTGTCTGCATCGCCCCCATGCTCTCCATCACCTCCCTCAACCCAATAGGGTCTCCCAAACATTGCACCAACTCCTTGTCCACCCAGGAAAACTCCAATCCCCACAATTGCTGAATAATCCGAGTCGACCACCCCCACCAACAACGCCGTATCCACCACAAAAAAGTCAATCCGGGAGTACACCCTGTGCACACAGGGAAAAATCCGAAAAATCCTTCACCCTCGGCCACCCAAACATCCACAGGTCCACCCCCCACCCCCCCCACCCCCACCCCCCAATATGGTCCATAAGGCCCTTTAGCTTCTTTGCCACTGCCATCACCCTCCCTGACCTCTGGCTCGACTGGTCCAAACTTGGACCAATGACCGTGTTAAACACCCCTCTCCCCCGCCCCAATGATCAACCGGTCAGCGAGTCCAGCTCAGAATCCGCCCCAGCACCCGTCTCATAAACTCCACATTGTCCCAGTTTGGGCGTAAACATTTACCAGGACCACGGGCAACCCCTCCAGCTTCCCACTAATCAGCACGAACCCCCCCCCCCCCCCCGCCCCCCACCCGCCCCCGAATCTGCCACTATGTTCCCCACCTCGAACGCCAACTGCTTGTTCACCAGCACCTCTTGTCAGCATGTTCAAACCCGAATGGAACGCCTGCCCTACCTATCCCTTCCTCAGCCTTGTATGATCCCGTATATTTAAAAAAGCTATGTACACCTTTCGACTCCACAGGTGTGTAAAAATACGTGACCATTTGACCGGCCCATTCGGCCCTTTCATTCCACGGATCGAGCCGGGTTGGGTGGTTCCCCGCCCCCTCTCTCCTGCCGATCAACTATGTCCTTTTCTGATCCAGCCCCCAGCCTGCGTCACGTGACCCTCCAGGGTGCCTCGGATGTCCACCATCATCACTCCCTTTCCTGCTGCGCCACACCAACCGTACCCTTGTCAGCACCTCCCCTCCCCCAAAAAACAACAGCCCCATCCCCCTTCCCTGCACCAACCACCTGACTGCCCCCACTGTGCTCCCATTAACTAACCCGCCCATCTAGCATGGCAGCCTTCGCCCAAGGCCTCCAACCCTTCTACCCCCCCCCCCCCCTCCCCCTGATTTATTCCCCCCTCTTCCAAAACTCCCTCAGGAAACAAAGAAACACCCTTGACGCTCCCCAAGCACCCCGCCACCAAGCCCAACAAAAGATTCAAAGGAGAAAAAACTCTCCAACAATCACCAGAAAGAAACACCACCTCACACATCCTCCAAAGTTCCATGTCCTTCTTCTCCTGCCAGCCCATTGTCTCTGAAAAACTCCATCACCTCTTCTGGCGTACCAAATTATTCTCGATTCCAGAAAGTCACCCAGAGGCTGTCCGGGTACAGCGCTCCAATATTCATCCCCTTCTTGAAGAGGGCAGTCTTGAAGAGGTTAAACCCGACCCTCCTATTCGCCAGTTCTGTGCCCAGGTCTTGGTACCCCCACAGCTTCTTCCCCTCCCAAGTGCACTTCCCTGTCTGCCTCGCCCACTGAAGAATCTTCTCTTTGGCCAAGAAACGGTGCCACCTCACCACCGTTGCCCTCGGCGGCTCGCCGCCTGTGGTCTCCTCATCAGCGCCCTGTGCACTTGGTCAACCTCCAGAGACCGATCAAAGGCCCCCTCCCTCATCAGTTTTTCCAGCATCTTGGACACATACGCGCCGTTCTCTGCTCCTTCCAGGCCTTCAGGCATCCCCACAATCCGCAAGTTTTGCCTTCTGGAGCGGTTCTCCAGATGCTCCACCTTCGCCTTCAGCCTCTTCTGGGTCTCCCGCATCACCCCTACCTCATCCACCAACAAGGCAAGCTGCTCCTTGTGCTCCCCCACCGTCTCCTCCACTTTCTGGATCGCTTGACCTTGGGATTCCAGCCTCTGCTCCACTCGGTCCATCCCTGCTTTGAACGGCTCTACCACCATGGCCTGGTCCTCCAGGGCTTCCGTTCTCTGCTGGCTGAACTTCTCATTTAAGAAGTCCGCCAGCTGTTCCATTGACCACTGGACGGGCAGAACAGCCCCTTTGCCCTCCGCCATCTTGACTTGTGGCGCACAAAGATTCTCCTGCTCCACCAGCTCCCCTCTTCTCGACCCACTCCTAGTTCGAGGATCCAACCACCAGCCACACCAGAGGAGTTGCACTTTCTCCTGGCACTCCTACACCTCTTTCCATCCAATGTTCCATCCCTCAAATGGGGAAAGGCCCCAAAAAATCCACTTTGAGTGGGAACTACCAAATGTGCGACCGCTCACTCCACGGAAATCTTCTCTTTTTGTTTCTATCAGTTCCTGTGCGGGAGGAAATTTGCATTACTGACGGACCATCGTCCAGTAACGACAACCCTTGGACTACATATCGGACTCTATTCCTGGCAGTGAGCAGGTGCAGAGATGGACATTGTTGCCAGCACACATGTATACTATCAAGTATAATCAGTCAAGCCTTCATGGTAACGCAGATGAACTTTCCTCAGTACCTTTACCAGATAGTTTGTTGATAGATAGTTTGTTTGGAAACAATTTCTACTTCGAGCCAGTCGATAATACTCCTGTAACAGCAAGACCAGTGATGAAGCACACCCAAAGTGATCCAGTACTTTCCAAGCTAATGGACATGGTGCTTTGAGGCAAGACCTCAGGAGTAAACCCTGAGTTAAAGCCGTATTAGACTTGAGTCTGGGGAATGAGTCATCATTCCACCACTGTTATGATAATAATAATCTTTATTATTGTCACAATAAAGCCTTACATTAACCCTGCAATGAAGTTACTGTGAAAGTCCCCTAGTCACCATATTATGGCACCTGTTCGGGTACACAGAAGGCGAATTCAGAATGCCCAATTCACCTAGCAAGCACATTTGTCGGGACTTGTAGGAGGAAACCGGGGTACCCGGAGGAAACCCAAGCAGACATGGAAAGAACGTGCAGACTCCGCACATATAGTGATCCAAGCCGGGAATCGAACTTGTGTCCCTGGTGCTGTGAAGCCACAGTGCTAACCACTGTGCTACTATGACGCCCTATTAAGAAAACATGCATTGAATCAATTACATGAAGGCCACTGTGGTATTGTGAGAATGAAGGAGCTAGAGAGGAGCTATTTCTGGTGGTTTGGTTTAATTGCCGAAATGGAAGAAAAGGCGGGAATCTGTTCATCTTACGCAAAAGTGTGAAACCTGCCACCATTAGCACCTTTATATCTGTGGGAATGGCCAGAAGAAGCTTGATAACGGGAACACATTGATTACGCAGGACGGTTTGAGGGGCACATGTTTCTCATTCTGGTCAACACTCATTCAAAATGCCAGAAGTTGCCATCATGAAATCAATGTCATCGGAGAAGACAATTGAGAGATAGGGAGACATCAGCAGCAGATTTGGTTACGCTGTACAATTGAGTGATAATGGACCACAGTTCAAAACTCAAGGGTTTGAAAACTTCTTGAAGGAGAATGGAATACAACACACTACGTCAACACCATACTATGCTGCTATGAACGGACAAGCAGAATGTTTTGTGCAAACATTGAAGCACACATTAAAGGTAACCAGAGAACAAGGTTCATTAGCCAAATACTTGAGTCAATTCCTGCTCATGTACAGGAATACTGCTCTCCCAACAACCCAAGTTTCTCTGGTGTTGCTAATGATTAAATATCAACCACGTATAGCAGTAGACTTATTAAAATCACCAAACATACAAGACATTGTCCAGCAAAAGCAACAGGATCAGGTCATATGGAAACAAAGTGAAATGCCACTTTCTCACCAGGGACAAGAGGTCTGGCAAGAAACTATGCTCCAGGTGAAAAATGGATTCTTGCCACCATCAGAGCACAGCCGGACTGGTCTCCTACCCTATCCAAACCTGAGACAGTGTCATCTGGAGGTGGTTCACAGATCAACTTTTGATTGGCAAGAACTAATCTGCCAGAGGCAGAAATTACAGTCCAGATCCAACTGTGCTGAGAGACGACCTCGGCCTTCTCAAAAACCTGACACTAACAGAAGTAGTTGGGGAAAATAACACCTCAATTGCCAATCAAATACTGGGTCAAACTCCGATCATAATGCCGACTCCAGCTAAAACATCCACTGATGACATTCACACCAAGCCAAAGACACCCGAGGTTGCAACAAGTGCTAAGAAGCAAGTGCCGGAGGTTCACCGACAACCAATCAGAGAACAACAACATCCAAAACATCTGACTTATTGACTGTTGTTAATTGATTGTTTGTGTTTTAATGTTTAATGTGTTGGAAATGTTTGATTTAAAGGAGGAGGAAATGTTGTGTATTGTCACAACAGCCTGGGCTCATTGGGGGGGGGGTTTAATTCCAGCCTCACTTGACCTGGAGTCGCAACACAAGTGAAATTAAATGTTATTTTAAAATACCTGTGGACCTTGGCTGAGCCCAATAAACTGTAGTCACCAGGTTTGTAAACTTCACACAAATAATCTTTTATTATTCAACATAATTAAACTGAAAAAAATTTCACCGTCTACTTAATACCCCTTACCTAATTTCCCCCACCCCCTTTCCCAACTCATTCCATTCTAAACATACACGCCACACACACACTACACACCATAGAAGGAAAGTGGTAGAGAAGCGAGAAAAGCAATTTTAAAGTAAAAAACATAAAAGATTTTCAATGCACTATTATGGTTTTCAGTGAAAGTCTTTCAGGAGATTAAACGTTCGCTTTGATGCTTCTTCCTTCTTTGCTTGAGTTTTCTCTGGCAAGGCTGTCTACTTTCTTTGCAGATTCAAGAAAATATCAACCAAATAGTAAAGATGTGCCAGGCACGCATTCGTTTTAAAACAATAAAGCTGTCGTTTACTTCAGAAGAGAGACAGCGAAAGAGTTCCTTCTTCATTCAAGGTCTAATCACTTCTGACCAGCTCTCTCAGAAACATCCTGCAGGAACCGATCACTGATTATTGTCAGCCAGAACACTGTCCCTGACAACCCACAGGTCTCCAGCCAGCCAATCGAACCAACCTCTTCCAAAGCTGGTTCTTCAGATTCCCTCAGTGCTGACGAGTCTTATTCTCCTCTCCCAAAAAAAATCCTGGAACTCACTGTGCTGACTAGCAAACTGGCTGACCTTAAGACCATTGCTTAAAGGTGCATTCCGATTATGAGTCCACAGACCAAAAATAATTAAATAAAACCAAAGAAATGGGAATAAAGGGAAATCAAAAGGAATGACTCTAACAGTATATATAGTATTTCCACCGATCCCTTCCCAGCAGTTTTACAGCTGAACGGGGCACTTTAAGAGAATGTTTGTATTGATGGCATCGGTCTTTTGGCAGGGAGCTAGACAGAGTACCATTTCAACCTGTAGTGTTAACATCTCCTGAATAAAGCTCTTAGTTTTTTCGAACTTCCATGGCCTCCTGAAGTCAATCCTGTGAACACTACACAATATACGTGGGAGGGTTGCATTTGCGCGAAGAGATGCAGGGCTAAAAGAAATTGTGCAGATATGGTGGACGAAGACTGCAGATAAGGCTATCATTGTATGAAGGAATGGGACGACACAGATTTGTAAACAAGGAGTCGGACGTTGAAGTTGATGCTCCTAGGAAGTGGAGGGAGAAAGTTGGCAATGATGAGACCGATGGTGTTTATTTTAAGGGTATTGGAGTACAGGAATAAAGAAGTAAAGACGTCTTGCTACAGTTCCACAGGGCTGTGGTGAGACCATACCTGGAGTAATATGTGCTGCTTTTGTCTCCATATAGAACCACAGCAAAGTTACAGCACAGAAGGAGGCCATTCAGCCCATCGTGCCCATGCCAGTCCAAGGTCATCCAGGTGCCCTTTCTAACCCAATCTTCCTGCACCAAGTCCATAGCCATGTAGCTTACAGCACTTAAGGTGCAGATCCAGGTACTTTTTAAAGAGTTTCTCGCCTTCACCACCAACGCGGGCAGCGGATTCCAGACTCCCACTGTCCCCTGCATAAAAGGTTATTCCTCATGTCCCCTCTGCACCTTCTGCCGCTTATCTTGAACCTATGTCCCCTGGTTCTAGGAGTCTCCACTAGGGGGAACAATTTTATCCTGTCCTCTCTATCTCTTCCCCTCATAATTTTGTACAGCTTAATTAAGTTACCTCTCTGCCTTCTTTGTTCCAAGAAAAATAACCCCAACTTATCCAATCTCCCCTCGTAGCTACATGTTTCTAGTCCTGGCAACATTCTTGTAAACCTCTGCACTCTCTCCATTGCAATAACGTCCTTCCTGTTATATAGTGACTAGAATTGCACACAATACTCCAGTTGTGGCCTCACCAGTGTTTTATACAATTTCAACATTATATCCTTACTTTTATATTCTATACCTCTGCCAATGAAGGATAGCATTCCATACGCTTTCTTTACAACCTTGTGTACTTGAACTGCTGATTTCAGGGACCTCTGTACTTATATGCCAAGATCTCTCACTTACCCCTTTTAGTATATTCCCATTTATTGTGTACTTCCTATAACTGTTTGCCCTCTTGTGGTAGTATGTATTGGGGGTCATGTGGGACTGGAAGCCCTAATGTCATTGGCTGACAGATCCCGGGTCCTGGTTGGCCGTTGACCTCAGCCCTGAAGGCGAAGTATAAGAAGCCGGTGCCTTCCCCCGCAGGCCAGTTGACTATCGGGCTGCTGGGGAACAGACACGCTTAATAAAGCCTCATCGACTTCACTCTTTTCGTCTCATGGAGTCTTTGTGCGCTACACCTCTCTAAATGCATGACCTCACACTTCTCTGTGTTAAATTCCACCTGCCACTTTATCGCCCACTCCATCAACCAAAATCTATCTAATTTTGGAGATTATAGCTATCCCCTACACTATCCACCTCTACACACAAGTTCCCTTCTTCATCTCTGATAGGTTCCACTTTTTCATGAACTAACCTTTTACCATTAATATATTGGTTAAACATCTTTGTGTTTTCTTTATCTTTACCTGCTAATCTTTTCTCATGCCCTCCCTTCAATTTCCTTATTTCTTTTTTTACTTTGTCCCTGCACTTGCTTTACTCATCTAGGCTATCTGCAATGCTTAGTTCTTTGTGCCTATAATACGTTTATCTAAGAGGTGGTCAAGTGAAGGTCACTAGATTGGCTTCTATGATGAGGAACTGAGTAAATTGGGACTGTTTTCTCTGGAGTTTAGAAGAATGAGAGCTAATCTCATAGAAACATACAAGAATCTAGAATATGGGGAAAATTCTAAGAATAAAGGGCATTGAAATGAGAAGACATTTCTTCACTCAGAATATTGATCTCAATTGCTGAGAATATTCACAGGGGGAATAGATAGATTTTTGGTGTCTCAGAGAATCAAGAGATATGGGGCGGGATTCTCCATCAATCGGCGCGATGGCCCGAACCCGGCGCCAAAAACGGCACGAATCACTCCGGCGTCAGGCCCCCGTAACGTCGCAAATTCTCCGGCACGGAATGGGCTAGTAGCGGCGTGACGCCACAAAAGATGCCCCCCACCCCCCGGAGACCCGGCAAAATGGCCACCCGCCACACAGCGCCAAGTGAGACCCCCCACTGCCTACTCCCCTTTCCCCCTTCCACCATCTCCCCTTCCCCCATATCCCCCTTCCCCTATATCCCCCCTTACTCCATATCCACCTTCCCCCTTCCACTATATCCCCTCTTCCCGCATATCCCCCTTCCCTCATTTCCCCCTTCTCCCCTATCCCCCTTCTCCCATATCACCCCTTCCCCAGATCCCCCTTGCCTCCATATCCCCCCATATCCCCTTCCCCAGTTTCCCCCATCCCCCATATCCCCATTCCCCATATCCCCCCTTCCCCCATATCACCCATATCCCCCTTCCCCTATAAACCCCCTTCCCCCATATCCCCCCATATCCCCTACCCCCATAACCTCCTTCCCCCAACCCCCCTTCCCCCATATCCCCTTCCCCCATACCCACTTCCCCCATATCCACCCTTCCACAGTATCCTCCTTCCCCCATATCCCACCTTCTGCCATATCAACCATATCCCCCCTCCCCCCATATCCCCCTCCCCCATATCCCCCCATATCTCACCTTCCCCCATATTCCCCCATATCCCCCCTTCCCCCATATCCCCCCTCCCCATATTCCTCCTTCCCCCATATCCCCCCTTCCCCCATATCCCCCCATTTCCCCTTCCCCATATCCCCCCTTCTCCCATATCCCCCTTCCCCATATCCCCTTCCCCCATATCCCCCATATCTCCCCTTCCCCCATATTCCCCCATATACCCTTCCCCATATTCCCCTTCCCCATATCCCCCCTTCCCCATATCCCCTTCCCCCATATCCCCCCTTCCCCATATCCCCCCATACCCCCTTCCCCCATATCCCCCATTTCCCCTTACCCATATTCCCCCTTCCCCATATCCCCTTCCCCATATCCCCTTCCCCCATATCCCCCCATATCCCCCTTCCCTCATATCCTCCTTCCATCATTACCCCCATATGCCCCCTTCCCCCATACCCCCACTTCCCCTATAACCCCTATATCTCCCTTCCCCCATAATCCCCCATACCTCCTTCCCCATATCCCCCTTCCCCATACCCACTTCTCCCATATCCTCCTTCCCCCATATCCCCCTTCCCCCATATCCCCTATATACCCCCTTCCCCATATCCCCCATTCCCCTTCCCCATATCCCCTTCCCCCATATTCCCCCATATCCCCCTTTCCCCCATATCCCCCCTCCCCATATTCCTCCTTCCCCCATATCCCCCCTTTCCCCATATCCCCCCTTCTCCCATATCCCCCTTCCCCATATCCCCTTCCCCCATATCCCCCCATATCTCCCCTTCCCCCATATTCCCCCATATCCCCTTCCCCATATCCCCCTTCCCCATATCCCCTTCCCCATATCCCCCTTCCCCATATCCCCCTTCCACATATCCCCCATACCCCCTTCCCCCATATCCCCCATTTCCCCTTACCCATATTCCCCCTTCCCCTATCCCCCTTCCCCATATCCCCTTCCCCCATATCCCCCCATATCCTCCTTCCATCATTTCCCCCATATGCCCCATTCCCCCATATCCCCACTTCCCCTATAACCCCTATATCTCCCTTCCCCCATAATCCCCCATACCCCCTTCCCCATATCCCCCTTCCCCATACCCACTTCTCCCATATCCTCCTTCCCCCATATCCCCCTTCCCCCATATCCCCTATATACCCCCTTCCCCATATCCCCCATTCCCCTTCCCCATATCCCCCTTCCCCCATATCCCCTATATCGCCCCTTCCCCCATATCCCCCCATATCCCCTTCCAGCATATCCCCCATATCCCCCTACCCCCCATATCCCCCCTTCCCCATATCCCCCCTTCCCCCATATCGCCCTACCACTATCCCCCTTCCCCCATATCCCCTTCCCCCATATACTGTCTGTGCGGAGTCTGCACATACTCCCCGTGTGTGCGTGGGTTTCCTCCGGGTGCTCCGGTTTCCTCCCACAGTCCAAAGATGTGCGGGTTAGGTGGATTGGCCATGCTAAATTGCCCATAGTGTCCAAAATTGCCCTTAGTGTAGGGTGGGGTTACTGGGTTACTGGATTATGGGGATAGGGTGGAGGTGTGGACCTTGGGTAGGGTGCTCTTTCAAGAGCCGGTGCAGACTCGATGGGCCGAATGGCCTCCTTCTGCACTGTAAATTCTATGATCACCCTTCCCCCATATCCCCCATCCCCCATATCGCCCTTCCCCCATATCGCCCTACCACTATCCCCCTTCCCCCATATCCCCTTCCCCCATATCCCCCCATCCCCCCAATTTTTCCCCTTCCCCCATATCCCCCGTTCCCCCATTTGGGGTGATATGGGGGAAGGGGGGATATGGGGGAAGGGGATATGGGGAAGGGGGATATGGGGGAAGGGGGATTTGGGGAGAGGGGGGATATGTGGGTAGGGGGGACAGACCCGGCCCATCAGGCATACAACGCCCCCAGGATTTTCCAGTGCGGCCACGAGCTAGGGACAGACCCGGAGCACCAGGCGGATGCCGCCCACATCTAGCGCGACTGCAGCGACGCCGCGGGCCACACCCAGCGACGAGGAGGGCAGCCACAGCAACAGGCCCCCGTCGCAGCCGACCCAGGACACTGACACACAGGACACTGACACACAGGACACTGATGCACAGGACCCTAACACACAGGACACCGACACACAGGACCCTAACACAAAGGACCCTAACACACAGGACACCAACACACAGGACCCTAATACACAGGACCCTAACATACAGGACCAGAACACACAGGACACGGACGCCCAGGACATTGACGCACAGGACATTGATGCACAGGACCCTAACACACAGGACCCTAACACACAGGACCCTAATACATAGGACCCTAACATACAGGACCAGAACACACAGGAACTGACGCACAGGACACTGACACACAGGACCCTAACACACAGGACCCTAACACACAGGACCCTAACATACAGGACCAGAACACACAGGACACGGACGCCCAGGACATTGACGCACATGACACAGATGCACAGGACCCTAACACACAGGACACCGACACACAGGATCCTAACACAAAGGACCCTAACACACAGGACCCTAACACACAGGACACCAACACACAGGACCCTAACACACAGGACACTGACGCACAGGACACTGACACACAGGACCCTAACACACAGGACCCTAACACACAGGACACCGACGCCCAGAACATTGACGCACATGACACCCATACACAGGGGATGGATGGACAGGAATCACCACTCCAGGGGACCCCGGACTTCGGGTCGGATGAGGAACATGCCATTACGCCACTGCTATCTCCTACACCCTCCACCATCGCAGAGACGCTCACCTCGGTTGGGCACTTTAGCGATGAGGCATCTGGGACACTAACTGGTGCGCACAACACAGCCGTCCCGGTACTACAGGTGGAGGCAGGAGCAGCTGAGGGGCAGGGCGGTCAGAGGGTAGCCCGGCGCAGGCAACCATCTGCTGCCCAGACAGGTCCCGGGTTCCTGGGGTTACCACATCCACCCATAGACCCGATGCAGGCACGGACCAAGGGACGACCGAATGAGGGGACGGCCGGCTTGTGGCAGCTGCAGACGAAGGTGGAGGAGTCCACCCGCTTGCAGGATCAGGTAGTGGTGCCGGTCACGCGTGCCACCTAGGCTGACACCGCACGTGTGGCGTCCGCGGTGGAGGCAATGGGTGAGACGGTGTCAGACATGGGTCGTGGAATGCAAGGTGTGGGGCTTACGTGGCCCAGGACATGGCTGCCCTCTGACAGGCAGCCATGAGCCAGAGCCAGCAGCAGATCACAGAGGTGCTCAACGCCATGGCCCAGTCTCAGCAGGCAATGGCCCAGTCTCTGCAGGCCATCGCTGAGGGCATCGGCGCCATTGCCCAGGTGCTGGCCGGCATCGCCCAGACACAGACAGGGATGGCCAACTCTCTGAGCTCCATGGCTGCAAACTTGCAAGCCCTAAGGATGTCAATGTCTTATCAATTACACTGTTAAGGTTTGTTAATGTCAATTGCATTGTTAAGGGAAATGGGTGATGGGTATTTTAGCACACATAAATAGGGAACAGTTAGGACACTGTGTGGAGGTAAGGAGTATTGCCATAGAACAATTGCAATAAACTCTCTCTCTCACAGCAAGGAAAGATTCAGTGTCTTGGTTTTGACTTCAAAAACCAGCGTGAATCCTGTTAGGAAAGGAGAGCATCCAAGACAATCAGTTGTCATGTGAGAGTACCTTTGAGAAATGGATGTTTAAGCAATGTACCTTCAAGAAATGGAGCTGATCATATTACTGAAGTGATGTCAGAGAGTGGGGGTTGCTGAGCTGAGCTCACTTCAGCATTTGATTTCAGTTTGAGAAGGCAGCTGGGAGTGTCTGTGTGTTTTGCTGAGAGCTGCAGGAAGAAAACACAGAGCTGGTCTGTTGATGTCTGCAAATCCAAAGACTATAAATATATTGAATGTAACCTCGGGCGTCATTCTCCGACCCCCCGCCGGGTCGGAGAATGGCCGTTGGCCGCCGTGAATCCCGCCCCCGCCCCGCCGAAGTCTCCGAAGGGAGAAAAGTCGGCGGGGCGTTAATGGCGCCGCTGCCGCGGAGAATGTCACGGGTCTGCGCAAGGCAGCCGATTTTCGGCCTGCCGATATTCTCCCTTCCGGATGGGCCGAAGTCCCGTCGACGTGATGACCGTTCACGTCGACGTCAATCAAACCTCCTTTTGATCGGCGTGACCCGGTGCTCCAGGCTCACGCCGACCAGCGAGGAGGTGAGTGACGGCCTGGGGGGTTGGCTCTGGGCAGGAAATGGCGTGGCCGCAGACTGAATGCGTGAGGAGAGGTGTGTCTCGGCTTGTGTGTGTGCGGCGGGGGGGGGGGGTGGTTAGAGTAGGCTGGGCTCCGGGGGAGTGCCGGGAGGGGGTCCGTGCCGGGGTGGAGGTTGGGGGTTGTGGAGGGGGTCCGTGCCGGGGTGGAGGTTGGGGGGGGGTCCGTGCTGGGGTGGAGGTTGGGGGTTGGGGAGGGGGTCCGTGCCGGGGTGGAGGTTGGGGGGGGGTCCGTGCTGGGGTGGAGGTTGGGGAGGGGGTCCGTGCCGGGGTGGAGGTTGGGGGGGGGGGTCCGTGGTGGGGTGGAGGTTGGGGGTTGGGGAGGGGGTCCGTGCCGGGGTGGAGGTTGGGGGGGGGTCCGTGCTGGGGTGGAGGTTGGGGAGGGGGTCCGTGCCGGGGTGGAGGTTGGGGGGGGGTCCGTGCTGGGGTGGAGGTTGGGGGTTGGGGAGGGGGTCCGTGCCGGGGTGGAGGTTGGGGGGGGGGGTCCGTGCTGGGGTGGAGGTTGGGGGTTGGGGAGGGGGTCCGTGCCGGGGTGGGTGATGGGAGGGCAAATGAGTTGGTCCACCTGGCCAGGTGCCAGCCTCCAACAGTTGGACCCATGCGGTCCATGCCACCTGGCTGGGGGGAGGAGGGGATATGGGCAATGATGACATGTCGTCGTTCCCCTCCCCCCCACCAGGCCGTCATGTTTTCAGACCATCCAGCGATGTTGGCCGCCGCGGTGGCAGCCGCTCATGTCTATGTTGCCCTGGATGAGGAGGAGGAGGAGGAGGAGGAGGAGCGTGCCAGAGAGGCGGCGCAGGCTGCCGCAGAGGGGCAGGCGGCAGCCGCCCAGGCTGGAGGGACACCTGACCGACAGGACGAGGAGGGGGAGGAGGACGTCGTGGCCCCACGGCAACGGAGGCACCCGAGGGCGCCCCGTGTGTACCGGCCCCGGCAGTCATACCAGGACCTCACGGACCGGGAATGCAGGAGGAGACTCCGGATGAGCCGGGAAACCGTGGCACACATCTGCCACCTGCTGGCACACCTGTCACCACGTGGCACTGGCGGGGGACACCCTCTCCCCGTGTCCGTCAAGGTTACGTTGGCCCTGAACTTTTATGCAACGGGGTCATTCCAGGCACCGAGTGGGGACCTGTCCGGCATATCGCAGACATCGGTGCATCGGTGCATCCGGGCAGTGACAGATGCCCTTTATGCCATGGCGCACCGCTACATCCGCTTCCCCGTGGACCGGGCCAGCCAAGATGCCCGGGCCGTGGGCTTCTCTGCCGTTGCCGGGTTCCCCATGGTCCAGGGCGCGATCGATGGGATGCACGTCGCCGTGCGGCCACCTGCAGAGAACAGGGCCGTGTTCACTAATAGGAAGGGGACCTATTCAATGAACGTACAGGTGGTCTGCGACCACCGCATGATGATCCTGCACGTCTGCGCCCGTCACCCAGGCAGTGTACACGACTCATTCGTGTTGTCGCGGTCATCCATCCCCGGCATGTACGAGGGACGCCATCCCCGGCTGAGGGGCTGGTTGCTGGGCGACAGGGGCTACCCATTGCGATCGTGGCTGATGACGCCTATACGGAGGCCACGCAATGAGGCGGAGAACCGCTACAATGATGCCCATGTAGCGACAAGGAGAGTGATCGAGAGGTGCTTTGGCGTGCTGAAGATGCGTTTCAGGTGCCTGGACCTCTCTGGGGGCGCCCTCCAGTATCGGTCAGATAGGGTCGGCCGCATCATTGTGGTGTGCTGCGTCCTGCACAACATAGCCCAGCAGAGGGGCGATGTGCCGCAGGCAGAGGAGGGCGGAGTGGAGGAGCAGCAGGAAGAGGCCCAGTCCTCCCCAGATGAGGGGGATGGGGGCAATGGTCAGGGCAGACGGGGTAGACACAGGCGGGTGGCTGTCCACCGTTACCGGCTGGCCCAGCGGGCACGGGACAGACTGATAGACGCCCGCTTCACTGACTAGATGGGCGTGGGAATCGGGTAGTATGGCCACAGACCGCACACCATGACAACAGCCGACCACCCACACCCCCCACCCATCCACCCACCCAGCACCCTCACCCCCCTCCCCAACCCCACACACCCCACCCGCATGCACACCACCCCCCCACCCCCAATTGCCGATCCACCGGCGGCACAACGGGCCGGGCTCACCCAGTTGCGGGTGGACGCGTGTCTATCGCAGGCCATGGAGGATGATGACAACCCGCCTCCGATGAGCTCCTGGCTCTACATCGTTGGACTATGTCTGACCCATGGCCACAGTACCACCATCCACCCGGACCATCCCTGCATGCGGCTGTGACACTGCAGCGCACGGTCCCGTCCTCTGCCCGGGGGATGTTGATGGCGGCCCAGGGGGAAGGGGGCAGACTCACCTGGGGCTGAGGTAAGACCACCCCTCACACACACACTTGCGCTCAACGTACATGACACGCCCGCACACTTTGGACAGAGCACAAAGGCAGCTTCGGTAGGTGTAACATTGACTTTAATAACCAAAGGAGTTCATGCACGTGCCCTAGCCCCTAAAACTCATCTGTGCCCTGCACCCGTGCCAACTTACTCAGTGTCTAATTGTTTGGCCTTACGGGCCCTTTGACTACGTCTATGTGGTTCCCCAGACGGTACAGCAGAACTGGAGGTGGACTCCTGTGATTCCTGCCCTCTGACACCGGATCCCTTTGGCGGCCGTTTCCTGCGGCGTCCTGGCCTAGATGGGCCAGGCTGCGGCCCGGGCGACTGGGATGGCGAGCTGCCAGCCTGTCCTGCCCGTTGCCCACCCGATGCACCTGGGACGGAAGGGGGGGAGTCCGAGGTGTCGCGGTGTACCGGGACCTCCCCTACAGAGGGAGCCGGGACGGACCACACCACCTCCTCCTCCCTCGGGGTGCCCGATGGCCCCCAGGCCTCTACATGGGTGGGGGATGCGAACGGACTGGCCATCCGACGCGCCCCCGACATCTGGCGCTGCCAGTCCTGGAGGCCCGTGCTGGTATCGACAGGGGTCTGCAGGTTTGCAGCCATGGAGCCCAGGGGGTTGTCGAACCCTGTCTGCGACAGTGCGACGCCAGCTCGCACATGGCCACTGGCGCCGATGCTCTCAGCGATGGCCTGCTGAGACTGGGCCATGGCCTGCAGAGACTGGGCCATGGCCTGCAGAGACTGGGCTATGGCCTGCTGAGACTGGGCCATGGCCTGCTGAGACTGGGCCATGGCCTGCTGAGACTGGGCTATGGCGTTGAGCGCCTCTGCCATCTGGCGCTGGCACTGGCTCATGGCCTCCTGTGAGAGGGCAGCCATTTCCTGGGCCACAGACGCCGCCTGCACGGAAGGCCCCAGGCCTCGCAAACCGTTCCCCATGTCTGACACCGTCGCACCCATTGCCTCCACCGCGGACGCCACCCGTGCAGTGTCAGCCTGGGTGGCACGCATGACCGGGACCACTCCCAGCTCCTGGACGCGGGTGGACTCCTCCACCTGCGACCGCAGCCGCTGCAAGCCACCCGTCACCCTATTCGCTCGTCTCCGTGTTGGTGGTTGCATCGGATCTATGTGTGGGTGTGGTAACTGCAGGAACCCAGGATCCATCTGGGCGGCAGATGTTCGCTTGGCCTGGGCTGCCCTCCGACCGCCCGGTCCCTCTGCTGCTCCTACCTCCACCTGCTGTACCGGGACGGCTGTGTTGTGCGCACCAGTGAGTGTACCAGACGCCTCATCACTAAAGTGCCCAACCGTGGTGAGTGTTTCTGCGATGGTGGAGGGTGTTGGTGACAGCAGTGGCGTTGTGTCGTGTTCTTCGTCCCACTCTGAGTCCATGGCACTTTGGGGTGGGGGTTCGTCTCCACCCATCCACTCTGAATCACTGTCCGGTATTTCGTCTTCCCGGGTAGGGGTGTCCTGGGTAGTGCTGTCCCGGGTAGTGCTGTCCCGGGTAGTGCTGTCCCGGGTAGGGGTGTCCTGGGTAGTGGTGTCCCGGGTAGGGGTGTCCTGGATAGTGGTGTCCTGGGTAGTGGTGTCCTGGCTCGGATGTGACGGGGGCCTGTGGCTGCCCCCCTCATCGCTGGGTGGTCGCTCCCGCACGTGACGGGGGTGTCGTCTCCCTGTTGCTCCAGGTCTCTCCGTCTCCCGTGGTGTGCGAGGGGCATCCTGCGGGCGTCGCATGCTGGAGGGTGCGGGTCTCTCCGTCTCCCGTGGTCTCCGAGGGGCATCCTGCGGGCGGCGCATGCTGGAGGGTGCGGGTCTCTCCGTCTCCTGTGGTCTCCGAGGGGCATCCTGCGGGCGTCGCATGCTGGAGGGTGCGGGTCTCTCCGTCTCCCGTGGTCTCCGAGGGGCATCCTGCGGGCGGCGCATGCTGGAGGGTGCGGGTCTCTCCGTCTCCTGTGGTCTCCGAGGGGCATCCTGCGGGCGGTCTGCATCTGCGGGGATGGGTGCCTGGACGTTTGGTCCTGCGACACAATATAGCATGCATGGTTAGACATCAGGCAGTGATCAGGTGATACGGGGGAGGGGGATATAGGGGAGGGGGGATATGGGGACGGGCTGTTGGTGGCTCACTTGCTCGTGGGGCCCCGACCTCTGCATCAGCAACCTCCCGGTCCTCAGGTCCGCCAGCTCGTTCCAGGGCCCTTTCCTCGTGTACGGTCAGTGGCCTCTCATCAGCGGGCCCTCCTCCAGTCCTCACATGCTCCCTATTGTTGTGTGCGCGCTTCTCCTGTGGGGGGGGGGGTGGCAGGGGTAAAAGGCAACAGTGTTAGGCAGGGAGATGAATGCACGCCATCGGTTGCGCGTGCATTGCAGAGGTTAAGGTTAGGGCTGGATTCACTTGGGGATATGGGGGATATGGGGGAGGGGGGATATGGGGGAGGGGGGATATGGGGGAGGGGGGATATGGGGAGGGGGGATATGGGGATATGGGGGAGGGGGGATATGGGAAGGGGGGATATGGGGGAGGGGGGATATGGGGGAGGGGGGATATGGGGGAGGGGGGATATGGGGGAGGGGGGATTTGGGGGATATGGGGGAGGGGGGATATGGGGAGGGGGGATATGGGGGAGGGGGGATATGGGGCGGGGGGATATGGGGGAGGGGGGATATGGGGGATATGGGGGAGGGGGGATATGGGGGAGGGGGGATATGGGGGAGGGAGATATGGGGGATATGGGGGAGGGGGATATGGGGGAGGGGGGATATGGGGGAGGGTGGGATATGGGGGAGGGGGGATATGGGGGATATGGGGGAGGGAGGATATGGGGGATATGGGGGAGGGGGGATATGGGGAGGGGGGATATGGGGAGGGAGGATATGGGGGAGGGGGGATATGGGGGAGGGGGGATATGGGGGATATGGGGGAGGGGGGATATGGGGAGGGGGGATATGGGGGATATGGGGAGGGGGATATGGGGGATATGGGGGAGGGGGGATATGGGGAGGGAGGATATGGGGGATATGGGGGAGGGGGGATATGGGGGAGGGGGATATGGGGATATGGGGGAGGGGGGATATGGGGGATATGGGGGAGGGGTGATATGGGGAGGGGGGATATGGGGGATATGGGGGAGGGGGGATATGGGGGATATGGGGGAGGGGGATATGGGGAGGGGGGATATGGGGGAGGGGGGATATGGGGGAGGGGGGATATGGGGGAGGGGGGCTATGTGGGATATGGGGAGGGGTGATATGGGGAGGGGGGATATGGGGGAGGGGGGATATGGGGGAGGGGGGATATGGGGGAGGGGGGATATGGGGGATATGGGGGAGGGGGGATATGGGGGAGGGGGGATATGGGGGAGGGGGGATATGGGGGATATGGGGGATATGGGGGAGGGGGTATATGGGGGAGGGCGGATATGGGGGAGGGGGATATGGGGGATATGTGGGAGGGGGATATGGGGAGGGGGGATATGGGGGAGGGTGGGATATGGGGAGGGGGGATATGGGGGAGGGGGGATATGGGGGATATGGGGGAGGGGGGATATGGGGAGGGGGGATTTGGGGGAGGGGGGGTATGGGGGAGGGGGGATATGGGGGATATGGGGGAGGGGGGATATGGGGGAGGGGGAATATGGGGGATATGGGGGAGGGGGATATGGGGGATATGGGGGAGGGGGGATATGGGGGAGGTCGGATATGGGGGATATGGGGGAGGAGGGATATGGGGCAGGGGGGATATGGGGGAGGGGGGATATGGGGGATATGGGGGAGGGGGGATATGGGGAGGGGGGATATGGGGGATATGGGGGAGGGGGATATGGGGGATATGGGGGAGGGGGGATATGGGGGAGGGGGGGATATGGGGAGGGGGGATATGGGGGAGGGGGGGATATGGGGGAGGGGGGATATGGGGGAGGGCGGATATGTGGGATATGGGGAGGGGGGATATGGGGAGGGGGGATATGGGGAGGGTGATATGGTGGAGGGGGGATATGGGGGATATGGGGGAGGCGGGATATGGGGGAGGCGGGATATGGGGGAGGGGGATATGGGGGAGGGGGGATATGGGGGAGGGGGGATATGGGTGATATGGGGGAGGGGGATATGGGGAGGGGGGATATGGGGGAGGGGGGGATATGGGGGAGGGGGGGATATGGGGATGGGGGATATGGGGGATATGGGGAGGGGGATATGGGGGAGGGGGGATATGGGGGATATGGGGAGGGGGGATATGGGGGATATGGGGAGGGGGGGATATGGGGGATATGGGGGAGGCTCACCCTGCCTGCTCTGACGAGGTCGTTCACCTTCTTGTGGCACTGGGTGCCTGTCCGTGGTGTTAGGGCCACAGCAGTGACGGCCTCTGCCACCTCCCTCCACAGACGCCGGCTGTGGCGTGGGGCAACTCTGCGGCCGTGCCCGGGATACAGGGCGTCCCTCCTCTGCTCCACCGCGTCCAGGAGCACCTCCACATCACGTGACTCGAACCTCGGGGCTGAGCGACGGCCAGCCATCAAGTCGGGTGTTGCGGTCGGGTGTTGCGGTCGGGTGGGGGGGAGCTGCGCGGCCTTATGAGCCGTCACGCCGTGCAGCGCGTATGACGCTGCACGGCGTGAACCACTGCGCAAGCACGGATCCCGTTACGTCGCTGCTAGCCCATTTCGGGCCGCAGACTATCGGCCCATTTTTATGACGTGACGCAAGTGGGATTTGCGCCGTTTTTTGCGCCGATCGGCGGAGTTTCCGCCGATAACGGAGAATTTCGCCCCTCATGTCTGTATTTGAAGGTTGAAGTCTTTTGGATGTTTAAAGGAACAGTTTGAAGGATTATTTAGTGTTATAGTCTTTTGGGGTTATATTTGAAGTAATGGGTGTTAAGATATTCAATGTTTGTTTTTTAAAGGTTAAATTGAGTTCATAGAATAAACATTGTTTTGCTTCAAAAACCATTTGTCCATAATTGCTGTATCACACCTGGAGAGTACGCCGTGTGCTTCCCACACCACAATCTATTAAAAGTTGTGGGTCGGTTGAACTCCATGAAACACTTTGGGGTTCTGTAAACCCGGACCCATAACCCAGTCAACAAAACCAGTGCATAAAGAACACTCCTTCACCTGGTACTGCACATAATGGTTCAAAGTGATTTGAACAATCGGTATATTCAGGATCCACACTGACAACCTTCCTTTTTGGGAGTCAACAACAAAGCCACTTGAGCTACTAGACAAACACTGACAAGGATTATTAATAGCTCAGAAAATGCAGCTAAATGTAATGTTTTCTAATTGAAAACATTAATTTGCCACAGCTGAGCACAAATGTCATCTCTCAGGAATGAATCTTCGTTCCCTTGTGATTTTGCCTAATGTCACAGAGTACAGGAATGAAATATTAGCATTCGTGTTGCGTGTAGAGTCAAAGGTCTGACGCTGCTGAGTGAAACAACCATAAAGCAGCAGAAATGTTGGGCTCAGACATCATTTGGAAGCTCAGAGTTAAAGTTCCATGGAGAAAAATAAACTGTTAAGCAGTAAACACTCCCAGTCTGGGCGCAGTCTGTGGCCGAAGGCTTTCTAAATTACCGTAACATTAATCACCCACAGCCCAAAATTTAGATGCATCTGAAAGTATGTGAAATGTAAAACAAAAATCTGCATATTTTCCTTTACTTCATCAATAATTCAAAATTCTGAGGCAGCTCAAAAGACGAATGTGTAATTATGGTGTAATTTAAACCAAAGCCTTTGTTTTGTATTGGAGTTATGGAAACCAGCACGACATTTTATTAAGCTCTTTTAATCATACATTTGTAGATATTGGCAGGAGAGAGAAATTCTCAGGGTTCAGTAAAACATTTTGCTTTCCCTCCTGGGACTGGCCTGGGGGGATGCTTAATATTTGAATTTGCCAATCACATGGGATGTGTCAGTTTGTGACAAGGTCAACTTTGTATAAGGAGCTAAATAAGTATGGTAAAAGCACCAGCAGTAAGTGAAATACGTCAGTTTTCCAAAAATTGCTTTTCTTTTGCAAATACCTTTTGTGGGTTTTAAAGCTAGTAAAGGTTTAAAAAGAGGAAAGAAAGGAGAAAGATATAAAGACGTGGAGGTAGATTCTTCATTGGCTGTGTGGTGCGAAACACACTTTAATTTTGGCTCAAGTCATATGTAGCCATTACCACAGTAACTTCTAGTTTCTTGCTTCATTAGTTATTCAATGCAATGCTGGAGCAGTCCCTGCCAGCTGATGAAGCTGCGGATTTTCAGTGCTGCTGTGTTTATTTAAAGGGCTGCAGAAACCTGACAACATCTGCCCTCATGCCTCATTTCCACGGCAATGCCTGGCCTGTGCTTTGTATGGGTTCAGGTATGTAATACCATATTGGCGAATGGCCCTGATATCCTGAAGCAATGTCGGGGGAATATTGTCCTGTCACTCTTGACCTCCACCTCTTTCCCTCTCTTGTCTTTTTTGCCGAGTTACTGCAACCGAAAAATCAAGTCGGCGCTCATCAACCTAAATTCATGAAAAATTAATTTAAGATAGTTATTAATAGAATAGAATTATTAATAAAAAATATCATTTGCTCAGAATGCTTATTGGAGGCAAAAAGATTAAGGTGCTTCAAAATAAAACTGAATACGAAGACATAAACCACTAAAGGAATCAGCTCTCGAGGATTGAAGAACTTTCTCATCATTGACCAACCTTAAATTCCTGTAAGAAATGTTAAATTTATACAGATTGCAATTTGCACTGATTTTATTTTGTTATTATTCTTTCATAGGATATGAATGTTACTGGCTAGGCCAGTATTTATTGCCCATTTCTAATTTCCCTTGAGAAGGTGTTGATGAATTGCCTTTTTGAACCGATGCAGTCCATCTGCTGTAGGCACACCGACAGTGGTATGAGGAAGGGAGTTACAGATTTTTGACCCAAGGACATTGCAGAACTGTCGATATAGCTGCCCTTGTCCTTCTAGCAGTTAGAGGTTGTAAATTTGGAAGATGCTGTTGAAAGAGCCTTGATGGGTTTTTGCAGTGTTTGCACTGTATCTTGTAGATGATACATTCTGCTGCCACTGTGCATCGGCAGTGTAGGGAGTGAATGTGAACTGATGTTCATGTCTCTCCCATCATTGAGAACGGGGATATTTGTCGAGCCTGCAGCTTTGGTGATTGTTCATCACCATTCATGACAAGATGTGGCAGGACTGATCCAGTGATTGTGGGAATACGTAACTTGTCGATGGCAAACCTCTTATGCTGTTTCACATGCATGCAGTCCTGTGTTGTAGCTTCACTCGTTGGCATCTACTTTTTAGATATGCCTAATGCTACTCCTGGAATGCTCCCCTGCACTCTTCACTGAATGAGGATTGATCCCCCTGGCTTGAAGGGAATGGTAGAGTGAGGGATATGACAGGAGGTGAGGTTACAGATTGTGCTCAAATCCAATTATGATGCTGTTGATAGCCAACAGCACCTCATGGATGCCCAGTTTTGGGCTGCCAGACCTGTTTTGAATCTATCCTGCTCAGCAAGGTGGATGTGACCCACAACACAATGGATAGTATCCTCAATATAAAAAGACATTTGGCGGGATTCTCCAGTCCGGGGATTAAGTCCCCACGGGGAAACCGGCGCGAACCACTCCGGCGTCAAAAGCCCCCGAAATTGAGAAATTCACTGTACTTCCAGGGACTAGATGGACGCCGGAGGGGCTGGTGCCGCGCCAACCGGCACTGAAGGGACTGCGTGGGTTAGCGCATGCGCCGAAGGGCCGGCGTGATCTCGCACATGCACAGAACTGTCGCCGTGGTTCTGCGCATGCGCAGACTGGCCGGCGTATTCTGCCGCATGCGCAGGGGTTTGACTTCTCCGCGCCGGCCATGGCAGAGCCCGAAGGGGCCGGCGCGGAAGGAAGGAGTGCCCCTATGGTACAGGCCCGCCCGCAGATCCGTGGGCCCCGATCGCGGGCCAGGTCAACGTGGAGGCCCCCCGGGGCCTGATCTCCTCGCGCCCCCACGAGGACCGCACCAGTTGACTTACCTGCCAGGTCCCGCCGTGTGGGACCATGGCTAGTCCACGCCGCGAGACTGGGCAGAAACGAACAGCTGCTCGGCCCATCAGGGCCCGGTGAATTGCCGGGGGGGCCGTTACCAAGGGCCCCCAACTGGCCTGGCATGAACCCCGCAGGAAAACCGGCACCAGAAAATATGGCAGCCAGCGTCGGAGCGGCGGGGCGGGATTCGCGCCGCCCCCCCCCGGGGATTCTCTGACCCGGCAGGGGGTCGGAGAATCCCTCTGCTTAGAACACAGAACATAGAACATTACAGCGCAGTACAGGCCCTTCGGCCCTAGAAGTTGCGCCGACCTGTGAAATCACTCTAAAGCCCATCTACACTATTCCCTTATCATGCATATGTCTATCCAATGACCATTTGAATGCCCTTAGTGTTGGTGAGTCCACTACTGTTGCAGACAGGGCATTCCACGCCCTTACTACTCTCTGAGTAAAGAATTGTGGTCACTATCACCAAAGTGCTCACCTACCTCCAAATCTAACACCTGTCCTGGTTCATTACCCAGTACCAAATCCAATATGGCCTCGCCTCTTGTTGGCCTATCTACATACTGTGTCAGGAAACCCTCCTGCACGCATTGGACAAAAACGGACCCATCTAAAGTACTCGAACTATAGCGTTTCCAGTCAATATTTGGAAAGTTAAAGTCCCCCATAACAACTACCCTGTTGCTTTCGCTCCTGTCCAGAATCATCTTTGCAATCCTTTCCTCTACATCTCTGGAACTTTTCGGAGGCCTATAGAAAACCCCTAACAGGGTGACCTCTCCTTTCCTGTTTCTAACCTCAGCCCATACTACCTCAGTAGACGAGTCCTCATCAAACGTCTTTACAGACGTTTGTCTTTACAGGGATTTGCGATGGTCACTGCCCTGAACAGATGCATCTGTGATTGATAGATTGTTGAGGGTGAGGTGAAAGTAGGTATTTTATTTTTATTTTTTAAATAAATTTAGTGTACCCAATTCATTTTTTTCAATTAAGGGGCAATTTAGCATAGCCAATCCACCTACCCAGGACATCTTTGGGTTGTGGGGGCGAAACCCACGCAAACACGGGGAGAATGTGCAAACTCCACACGGACAGTGACCCAGAGCCGGGATCGAACCTGGGACTTCGGCGCCGTGAGGCAGCAGGGCTAACCCACTGCGCCACCGTGCCACCCCGGGATTTCACTATTAGAACATAGAACATAGAACATAGAAAATACAGCACAGAACAGGCCCTTCGGCCCACGATGTTGTGCCGAACCTTTGTACTAGATTAATCATAGATTATCATAGAATTTACAGTGCAGAAGGAGGTCATTCGGCCCACTGAGTCTGCACCAGCTCTTGGAAAGAGCACCCTACCCAAGGTCAACACCTCCATCCAACACTAAGGCAATTTTGGACACTAAGGGCAATTTATCATGGCCAATCCACCTAACCTGCACATCTTTGGACTGTGGGAGGAAACCGGAGCACCCTTATTATAAGGTATGTTCACTACACTTCAAAAGTTCTTTATTCGCTGTGAAGCACTTTGGGTCATGTTAATGTCATGGACACCATTATGTAAATGCTAGTTCTTTCTTTCTTTAATACTTAGGGTGGTCAACATCAGCAATGTAGATAAACTAGATTGATGGCTATTCAAAGTGTTGGGGTAAAATTCAATTTTGGCAGGGGACAAAACAAAGAGCTAGTAGATTGACTGCTCTTTAAATACCTCAGCTGGTCAACTTAATTGGGAAGGAAAGAGGTCAGGGAACATTCCAATTCTCTTCCCACACCTAGTGATGCAAGAAGGCAGACTTTTGTCTGTTTCCATAGCTAGTTATTTCCGGAACAGTTCGCTAGTCTGGCGCCAGGTGCTTATAGCTTGAGGGGTGCCGCTCCGCATCAAGCATGGTTGACCATGAGTCTCCCCCACCCTTATTGCCAGCCAGTGGTTTGTTTGGAAGGATTTGCAGGTTGACACACGCAACCTGTTTGACCACGTACCTTCCTTGGCCATCTACTCCTGGGATGAGAATCGAACTCTGAGCTTCTGGAGCCGAGGTTGCTACCTACTGCACCACAAGACCTGGGCAGAGATTATATAATGGATGGACAATCTGCTCCTGTTTTGAGACCTTAGTGAAGTTGTGTATTCCCTCCCATCGTGATTACTTTTACATGAGAGAAACTTTCTGTTGGGAATTCTGTCATCTGGGCAAATTTGAACTTTCTCAATTTCCATTTCACAATTTTGCACTGGTGAAGTGGTTCTTTAGCTATTATAATAATGTTAAAGGATCACCATTAGTGGTGCATCATCAACTTTTGTGATCCCATTAATGGTATTGCATTTTCAGGAAGCCAAACTTACAAAATTGCTTATACCTACAAAATCAATAATAGGTCAAAAGGAACAATAAGGAAAATGAAATATTGTATCAGATTGTAAAGGCAGAATCAAGTGAGCACAAGAGTGTAACTGTGAAGAAAGATTGGGGACACATATGTCTCACATTTTTTTAAATTGCACCAATCCCCCAGTGGTGCCACCCACCTTCCCTAACCCTCCCCCACCCTTTTCCCCTCCTCATCGCACCCTCCCCCCGCCCTTTCAATTAGCCTTCCATGCTCTAAAGTTGCGCACAGGTGTGTCCCCAGTATGCCCATCATAGTTAGTGGCATATGTGCCCCCAACTGCCCCAAACCCCGATGGTGCCACCCTATCTTCCCCAACCCTCCCAACTCACACAATTCCCACCTGTGACTGGGACACCTTCCCCAGAAACCGGGATGTGCTCTGGAGGACTTCGGCAATGCAAGCCAGGAGGGTCAGTGAGGCCCTCATCCTCACCTGCTTCATATCAGATGTGGCCTTGTCCATCATTCCACCCCGCTGCCCCCGCTTCCCACACCCCTCCTCATCCTTCAGCCTTCCCCCATCCCTGAGCCTTTCCTGCCCTCTCCCTTCTCCCCTCCCCCATCCTTCTCCCTCCTCTTCCCCCCATTCCTCGCTCACTCCTTCCCCCCCCCCCCACCCCCCCACTGACGTGTGTCATAGGATGAGGGTGGGGGTGGAATGGAAAGAGGCAATCAGGACCTCCATGCCTGGGGAGCTGGGGCAGGGGACTGGTTCTTGCCCACATTGCAGAAGACGATGCCAGAGGTGTCATATTTCTCGAGTGCAATTTTTTTAAATGCGAGACATCGATGGCGCCGATTCTCTGCACTGCAGACAATTGCGTCGAGATGTCGTGGCGCGATTCGCGCGGCGCCGTGCTGATTCTCCGACCCAGCGGGGGTCGGAGTATTCCGCCAGTGGTGTATAAGAAGGATGGGGAGTATGGGGAGTATGGGGAGCATGGGGGATATGAAATTTGGGGGGTGGGGGGCGGCGTGGATGGCACTGCTGGACATGGGTGGACCAGGGCATGGAACGGTGCTGGACGGGGGCAGTGCCAGTGCATGCTCGGAGCGGGTAGGGGGGGGGGTTGAAGGCAGCAGGACAGTCATTTACCACCTGAAGCCCATGTGATTTTGTCACATAGACCAATTAATGTTTTATAGCAGTGACGGCCTCGCCAGGCCGAGCAACGGGAACCCGCGGAAGTTCCCGCTCACTACCACACTTAGAAATGTTTCCATTAAATCGCGCTCAAAAGGTGCAGCAGTAGCCAAAACCAAAAGTGCAGAATTTCAGAGCTTGAAGATGTGGACAATTTGACTCGTGATTTCTGCAACTAGGAATGACTTTGTGGAGTAGTTTGTTTAAAATGAGATCTATCTTCACAGCCTTGCTTCCAAATCGGAAAAAGTTTCAGAAAACATAGAACTTGTTTTGGAGAACCACTGGAGATGTTCGGCCGGTCGGGCAGCAGCCAATGATGGTCGACCTTTCAGGCATAAAATCTTCCCTAACAATTGATGTATTAACTTTAGAAGGACATACAGTGATTCAAATTTGGAGGGGATATCTGAATACAAATCCTGAATTTAAACCTGTTTGTTTGTGGAAAAACCTTTTGTGACAGTAATTCCAGAGATATTTGGTAACAAAGGAGAATAATTTTTTTTAAAGATGTCTGTAATTTCTGTCCCTTGTTTATTAACCTATAGATGAAATATAAAGATAAAGAGCTGCTTTTCCACATTATTTCAAAAGGTTTATTTATTCATATAGGTGGGGTGTGAAGGAAGCACATTTATTTATTAACCTCAATTGGTGAGGAAAATGGATTCTCTGGTCCCCCAACTGTGGGTTGGATTCTCCGTCCCGCCGCGCAACATTTCTGTTTCAGCACGCCGGCGGGATGCCCTGTTACGCCGGCTGGTCAAAGGGGTTTCCCATTGTGGGGCAGGCCCATGCCGGCTGGAAACCCCCGAGCTGCCGGCAAAATGGAGCATCCTGTCGGTGGAAAATCCAGCCACGTGTTTCTCGGCCGCGAGCCGTTCGCTTGTGGTGGGATTTCCCATGGTAACCACCCCACACTGCAGGGGGTGCGCTGCCGACGGGAAAGGTGAATTGCAACGACCGGAGAATTCCGGCCACTATTTTCCAGAAACCAATCAATTTACTTTACTTGATTTAAGTAGTAAAATTACTTCTTTCATGTGTTACTTCAATGCCTCTTGCAAAATGTTTCCAATGGTGGTGCATTTATCGCTCACATCTACACCCAACAAGCCTCTTGAAACAGCATATCCTCTGACACATCATGAATATCGCCACAGGCCTAAACTAAAACATTGAACACAAACAAAGCTTCATCATTAGAGCTCTCCCCTCTTCTACAGAAATTGAGTTGTAATAAATTTGCCAGGTTTATAATCAGTTGGCAATGAGCAATTTTGAAGTCAAACTCACACTGAGAAGTACATTAAACTGGACTGTGAAAAACATGCTTTTTTTGAGAAAATCCCAAGAAATTATATTCCGTCATGTTACATGATAAACTGACAATTTCAAAATTACCTTGTTTTATTTTTGAATGCAGAATGTTGCTTTTTCACTGGGCCACAAATGGACCTTGTGTTAATTTAATAGGTGTATTAAACAGATACAACTGACAATTTCAGGGAACAATGTCCATATGTATTCAGCGCTGGGTGAAGGCACTGCCAAATTGGCAAAGGCGGCCTAAGATGCCTACCTGACACATGTATTTGGCTTGTTAAATATGCTTAAATGAGAGACGTGACGCCTCTTTCAAGGTCCCGACACTAATAAGAGCTGACTAGAGTATGTTCCAAATGTTCTGCATTTGGGACTCTTCAATGGCTGCTGTGTCCTAAGCAGTGACCAGGAACAAAAAAAAGTATTTAAAGAATAAACATATTTTCCTCTAATTGGAAGAAGAGCTCCTGCTCCCCTCATTCATGTAAAACTCTGAAGGATCGCTGCGAGTCCCTCGAAATAAATATTTAAAAATATTGGAAAATGAACTGTTGGACAAAGTAATGCTAATTCATGCAAATCAGAATGGATAATAACAACACAATTAGCTCAGAAAAGAAACAATTCAAAATGGTTAATTGAAATTGGTGAATTGGGGCAGCACGGTAGCATTGCGGATAGCACAAATGCTTCACAGCTCCAGGGTCCCAGGTTCGATTCCGGCTTGGGTCACTGTCTGTGCGGAGTCTGCACATCCTCCCCGTGTGTGCGTGGGTTTCCTCCGGGTGCTCCGGTTTCCTCCCACAGTCCAAAGATGTGCGGGTTAGGTGGATTGGCCATGCTAAATTGCCCATAGTGTCCAAAATTGCCCTTAGTGTTGGGTGGGGTTACTGGGTTATGGGGATAGGGTGGAGGTGTGGACCTTGGGTGGGGTGCTCTTTCCAAGAGCCGGTGCAGACTCGATGGGCCGAATGGCCTCCTTCTGCACTGTAAATTCTATGATTCTATGATTCTATGAAAACCCGAGGACAAGATAGAGCTGTAAAAAGCTTCAGAAACAGTCAACTTAAGAGTTTCAAATTAATTCACAGAACAAGATGGTAGAACAAAGAGCGATAAATGTGACATAACTAGTCCAAGAATCCAGGATCATGGGTAAGGGTGATTATTCAAGTGTTGAAGTGAGTCTTCTCTATCAGCAGGACATATTGGAAATTTTGTATGCATTGATGGTGTGCTACCCATGTTTGCCTCATATATTGGTCTCAACATGTTATATCTTAAGAAGTCTTACAACACCAGGTTAAAGTCCAACAGGTTTGTTTCAATAACTAGCTTTCGGAGCACTGCTCCTTCCTCAGGTGAGGTTTATTTATTTCCTTCCTTCACCTGAGGAAGGAACTGTGCTCCGAAAGCTCGTGATTTGAAACAAACCTGTTGGACTTTAACCTGATGTTGTCAGACTTCTTACTGTGCTCACCCCAGTCCAATGCCGGCATCTCCACATCATGTTATATTTTAGTAATTACTTACTTGGAAAACCATATTAAACATCAAGGGTTTTGTAAGGATGCAGGCCTCAATGTTTCAACTCTACCGGTTTTCCAAATGATCTAGGATGCATGAGGCCAAAAAGATGTTTAAGGATGCACTCTGTCAAGTTCCTGATGCCCCCTCTTTTTCTAGAGAGCATAGCTAGCTTTGTTAAATGGATTGCGATAGCAGGTTGACTTGTAACCTTAAAGGGATACAGTTCACTTACAATAAATAAAATAGCTGGGCAAAAACATCAACATCTCTGTGCAGCCTGATGTCTAAGAGTTAGGAATCCATTCCATTTGATAATTAAGCCAATGCTCAAGAGAATTACACTTTTTTTGTTTAATTGATTAAATAATCTGTATCCACAATCATCGAGCATATAGTTCACCACAGCCAAATTTGTTTCAAATTGTTGTTAGTCAAAGACAATGGAAAGCAAAATTGGGCAGTGGGTAAAAGAGGCAGTCGATCCAATTGTATCATTTTTCAAACTGCTGGGTTAAAATGGAATTATCCTTTTTGTGTGTTAAGCACTATTGTGCTCTAATCTTTACAAAATAGCAGATTCTGTGATGCTTAATGGCCTGTAATTTCCTGCTAGCGGTGGGAAGCCATGGGCTGCCGATTTTAAAAGCGAAATCTGTGCACTTATCTGCGCACCGATGATGCGTACAACCTTCCTTTCTCTGCAGCAGCCTGGGGCCTCCTGCGACCCTGTCTGTGCAGGCTCCAGCGCAGCGCAGGAAGAGTGTAGCCCCGCCCCCTTATGACGTGGCCAGCTTGGAACGGCCATTCGGGGCAGGCATTTAAGCAATAAATTTAGACAGAAAACAACAGGCAACCTTTTTCATAGGTATTTTAACGGTCTGTAGATATTGTTTTCAAAGTTTGTTTTGCTCTTTCTTTGAAACAGTTGTTGATTCTTTTCAAGTAATTTTTAATTTTTTCATGATTAAAGGTGATTATTTATAAGTGAACATAGGTTTGGTTACTTATTTTAAATCTGTGATATTATTTAAATCTGCACTGTATTATTATATTACTTTATGTGTAATTTGCTTTTTGCTGACACTGTCCTTGTAACATCCGATTTTTTAATTAGTGTTTATAGAATCACTGCAGTGTAGAAGAAAGCCATTCTGCCCATCAATTCTGCACTGACACTCCGAAAGAGCGCACCCCCGCCCTATCCCCATAACCCCACCTAAGCTTTGGACACTAAGGGGCAATTTAGCATGGCCAATCCACCTAACCTGCATATCTTTGGATTGTGGGAGGAAACCGGAGCACCCGAAGGAAATGGTGGCAGCATGGTGGCACAGTGGTTAGCCCTGTGCCTCACAGCGTCAGGGACCTGGGTTCAATTCCGGCCTTAGGTGACTGTGTGAACATTGTACGTTCGCCCTGTGCCTGTGTGGCTTTCCTCCCACAGTCCAAAGATGTGCAGGTTAGGTGAATTGGCCATGCTAAGTTGTCCCTTAGTGTTCAGGGATGTCAGGTTAGTTTTGTGGATAGGGCGGGGAATGGACCTAGGTAGGTACTCTTTCAGAGAGTCGGTGCAACTGGATGGGCTGAAAGGCCTCCTTCTGTGCTATAAGAATTCTATGGTTCAATTCCATGGTCTAGGGAAACAGTGGGAGAATGTACAAACACCACACAGTTATCCAAGGTCCAAATTGATCACGGGTCCCTCATGTTGTGAGGCAGCAGTGCTAACTAGTGTGTCACTGTGTTGAATATGTTTCTGCTTTGTTTACTTCAATTATCTTATTCATTTATAATTATCTCAATTAAATGTTGTGTTCTGATGTTTCAGCAAGACAGTTGTAGAAGCTTGTAAAGTTTAATGTGAAACATTTATTAACAAAAATTATTTTATAAATACAAAACTTTGAAACCAGTTAACATTGAACTTAATGTTTAACTTCAGCAGCTGAACAATTACATGAAACTGCCTCAACATTTTACAAATTTCTTGCAATAAAATATATCTTTCTCACTTAATCACAACATTCCCATCTATTTGTAAATGGGAAGGAGGGAAAGGGGGAGTGAGGGAAGAGGGGGAAAGGGGAGGGAGGGAAGAGGGGGGAAGGGGTGCGTTTTGACATTTTTAATTGACAAGCTCAACATCTGAAAGCACCACCTGCTGAAGTGCAGTGTCCCACCCTGTGACATCATTTCAGGATGTTCTTTGGCAGTACACTATTCGGGGCAGGTGATTGATCGCTGCAATACCTGTCAGACAGATAGTTCAGGAGGTTTGCATATATCAACTAAACTTTGCTAAAGCATTAAACTTTGCTAAAGCATTTGAAGTAATCACTGAGATTTGTGAGGATGAACATTACATCAGGGAGACTCTTAAACAACACAGCTTAAAATACATTCCAAAATTCAAATGTACATTAGCTCTGATCTCGCGGGGGGGGGATAGGCCTCCAGCTTTGGTGTCCTTGAAGGAGTCAATAGCACCAGTACCGAGGTCATGATCATCCAAAACTAATTCCACTTAGCATGCCCATGTGCTTAAGGTGTCAGAGTCCCAACTGCCAAAACAAATCTTCTTCACCCATTCAAAGAAGGAACTAAAACAAGAGGAGGACAAAGGAAGCTCTTCAAAGTTACCTTGAAGGCTTACCTCAAGAAATGGAACATAGAGGTCAGTGGGTGGGAAACCTTTGCTTAAAAGAGACCTACTTGAAGGAACCTCCTGACTGAAGGGTCACAAAACACCTGATGACAAGAGGAGGCCCGGAAAAGAAGCCTAAGCAGGAATACCTGTGACCTAGAGTTCAAAGGCTGGTCCCACCTTCTAGAAACTCTTGCCAAGTGAGTGATTGAAGATGCGGCTCTAGGATCGGGCTCATCAGCCACACAAGGACCAACAGAACCCGTGACCAGTAACACAAAATACCTTAGGTCGACAATCATACTCGTTAGTGAGTGATCACCGCATTCTATACATTATAGTTCCTTTAATGGAAGCGACATCCTCATGACAAACAAAAGTTAAAACAAATCTTTATTTCACTTTATGTGACTTCAAACTTACTTTAAACAGTAAAGCACCCTTTTAATGGAAATAACAGCCTCATGAGAAACTCAAGTTTAAAAAATATATATATCTTCCTTTCACTCTTAACATGAATAATATAAAACATGAACCTATCAAAATATGTCTCCCGATGTCTCCTGACTCTGCTAGGCCAAAATTATTCAATGTAAATAAAAAGGTGTAAAAACTCACCTCAAATAACAATAATAATATTAATAATCTCTATTAGTTTCACAAGTAGGCTTATATTAAGACTGCAATGATGTTACTGTAAAAATCCCCCAGTTGTGTCACTCCGGTGCCTGTTAAGGTACACTGAGGGAGAATTGGGCAGCACGGTGGCACAGTAGTTAGCACTGCTGCCTCACAGCTCCAGGGTCCCGGGTTCAATTCCAGCTTCAGGTGACTGTCCATGTGGAGTGTGCACTTTCTCCCCTTGTCTGCATGGGTTTCCTCCGGGTACTCCAGTTTTCTCCCACAGCCCACAGATGTGCAGGTTAGGCGGATTGGCCATGCTAAATTGCGCCTTAGTGTCCAAAAAGATTAGGTGGGGTTACTGGGTTATGGGGATAGGGTGGAGGTATGGGTTTAAGTAGGGTGCTCTTTCCAAAGGTCGGTACAGACTTGATGGGCTGAATGGCCTCCTTCTGCACTGTAAATTCTATTAAAACAATATGTCCAATTCACCTAAAAGCCTGCCTTTCAGGATTTGTGGGAGGAAACCGGAGCACCCGGAGGAAACCTACGCAGACACGGGGAGAACGTGCAGACTCCGCACACACAGTGACCCAAGCTGGGAATCGAATCTGGGGCCCTGGTGTTGTGAAGCAACAGTGCTAGCCCCACTACGCCACCATGCCACCAACCCGCATAAATGGTTCAGGTTAGCGCTGTCTTGGATTTTTCATTCAGCAGCGCCAACGCAGGGCAGAGATTCAAGCTGTCAAAAAAAAAATGGCTGGGAGTTTGAACACTCTGCCCTTCGAGAACGCATGTCTGTCTGCCTGCAATTCTGGGTCCTCGTGTGGTGCACCATTAACTTAAATTGCTGGCCAGAGAGGAAGTTATGGGCCATTATGTTTAATTTCTGAAGTAAATTATCTGCAAGATGTGTCATATAGCTACTTTGAGCAGTTTTATTGGATGTTTATTGATTCTGGTCTGTAAAATATTTCTTCCATAATTCCACCTTCCTGCTGTCGTCTGCCACCCTGTGCTGTCCCTTCATTAAGTCACAATTCTATTGGTTATTTTTATCATGAAATAATTTAATACTGTTCCCTCTTTTTATGTTGATTCTAAAGTAGTTCTTGCAATTCCAGAGAGCTTTGTCAAAGTACTTTGACCATTAGTTCTGTATGTTAAGTAATACAATGGAAATTTCCCATTTCGGAGCCTAAGGACTGGGTTATTCAGTTGTGCCCATCGCAAGATCGCCACGGACGGGATGGGGACCACGTAAAGGTTCGCGACCACGGACGGGAATTTTCGGACCCCAGGCGGGCAAGGCCAAACTTCCCGCCCAATGTGTTGACACTGAGACTGAATTGTGTGCAGTTCGTGTCCACGTTGGGAGCTCTATTTCTGGAGCAATTCAGGACATGCTAATAGGCCAGCACTCTGCTGGCTTGAATTCCGAGCAAATCCCGGCCCAGCAGAGTTCCAACCCCTGGGGCCGGAGTTTGCCCCAAGAGCCTGGCAGCCAGAGCTGTTTTTAAGTGCTCCACTTATCACACACTCATTGCAGCCACCAAGATGGCTCAGGGTAGACCTGCCCCCCGAGTTGGTCCCACAAGGGAAGGGACACCCTCATCCCCAGTGTGGGCTGCAGACTCCAGCCTGCCCACCTGATTACTCCCTGGCAGATGGTGGCAGAGGCAGTCAGTGCTGCCAATTTAACCAGGAGACAGCTGGTGATCCGGAAGAGTGGGGGTCACTGTTGAGTCTTCTGCTCTGAGAAGGGCAGAGAACCAGGGAGGGGTTCATCGGCTATGGTGTAGGTGTCCTTTGGTTGGGGTGAGCCCTGCTGATCCCCTGCTTCCTCTGCAATGGGGCAGTGCTTCTGAGGAGTGGCAACACCTGGTGGGCTCTTGATTGAACTTGGCCCTTGATGATACAGCTGTGGTGTGAGGGTGTCCAGATGGGCGGTCTGGGTGGGGTCACAGATGACCAGAGGCCTTCTGAGCATTTAAAGGACAGAGGCAGCTCTCAGCAGTGTGAGCAGCCAGGAGCCTGAAAGTAGAACTAAACGGATGCTTAAAAAGACAGACTGCAGCAATGGCGGTCTGAACCAGCCCACCTGATCCCGCGAGGGATGCACCAAGTAACTACCGCTACTGCCCCTGACCCGGGTAGCCATCCCCCAGCAAGCCCAACAGATTGCAATGGTTTTTCAGTCTTTTTGTAGCCTCTAACTCTTCATCTGCAGAAATGGCGCTCAGTCCACGTTGGAAAATACTTGCAGTAATTCACACCCGTGAGGCATCTGCCTGAAGGAACGGAGGGGCATACATAGTACAGAGAAGATTACAGCGCAGTACAGGCCCTTCGGCCCTCGATGTTGCGCCGACCTGTGAAACCACTCTAAAGCCCATCTACACTATTCCCTTATCGTCCATATGTCTATCCAATGACCATTTGAATGCCCTTAGTGTTGGCGAGTCCACTACTGTTGCAGGCAGGGCATTCCATGCCCTCACTACTCTCTGAGTAAAGAACCTACCTCTGACATCTGTCTCATATCTATCTCCCCTCAATTTAAAACTATGTCCCCTCATGCCAGACATCACCATCCGAGGAAGAAGGCTCTCACTGTCCACCCTATCCAATCCTCTGATCATTTTGTATGCCTCAATTAAGTCACCTCTTAACCTTCTTCTCTCTAATGAAAACAGCCTCAAGTCCCTCAGCCTTTCATCATAAGATCTTCCCTCTATAACCAGGCAACATTCTGGTAAATCTCCTCTGCACCCTTTTCAATGCTTCCACATCCTTCCTATAATGCAGCGACCAGAATTGCACGCAATACTCCAAATGCGGTCGCACCAGAGTTTTGTACAGCTGCAACATGACCTCATGGCTCCGAAACTCAATCCCTCTACCAATAAAGGCTAACACACCGTACGCCTTCTTAACAACCCTCTCAACCTGGGTGGCAACATTCAGGGATCTATGTACATGGACACCGAGATCTCTCTGCTCATCCACACTGCCAAGAAACTTACCATTGGCCCAGTACTCTGTCTTCCTGTTATTCCTTCCAAAATGAATTACCTCACACTTTTCTGCATGAAACTCCATTTGCCACCTTTCAGCTCAGCGCTGCAGCTTACCTATGTCCCTTTGTAACTTGTAACATCCATCCGCACTGTCCACAACTCCACCGACTTTAGTGTCATCTGCAAATTTACTCACCCATCCTTCTACGCCCTCCTCCAGGTCATTTATAAAAATGACAAACAGCAGTGGCCCCAAAACAGATCCTTGTGGTACACCACTAGTAACTGGACTCCAGTCTGAACATTTCCCATCAACCACCACCCTTTGTCTTCTTCCAGCGAGCCTCTGATCCAAACTGCTCAATCACCCTGAATCCCATGCCTCTGTATTTTCTGCAGTGGGGAACCTTATCAAATGCTTTACTGAAATCCATATACACCACATCAACTGCTTTACCCTCATCCACTATTTGGTCACCTTCTCAAAGAACTCAATAAGGTTTGTGAGGCACGACCTACCCTTCACAAAACCGTGTTGACTATCTCTAATCAAATGATTCCTTTCCAGATGATTATACATCCTATCTCTTATAAACCTTTCCAAGATTTTGCCCATAACAGAAGTAAGGCTCACTGGTCTATAGTTACCGGGGTAGTCTCTACTCCCCTTCTTGAACAAGAGGACAACATTTGCTATCCTCCAGTCTTCTGGCACTATTCCTGTAGACAAAGATGACTTAAAGATCAAAGCCAAAGGCTCAGCAATCTCCTCCCTAGCTTCCCAGAGAATCCTAGGATAAATCCCATCCGGCCCAGGGACTTATCTATTTTCACACTTTCCAGAATTGCTAACACCTCATCCTTATGAACCTCAAGCCCTTCTACTCTAGTAGCCTGAATCTCAGTATTCTCCTCCACAACATTGTCTTTTTCCTGTGTGAATACTGACGAAAAATATTCATTTAGCACCTCTCCTATCTCCTCGGACTCCAAGCACAACTTCCCACTACTGTCCTTGACTGGCCCTACTCTTACCCTAGTCATTCGTTTATTCCTGACATATCTACAGAAAGCTTTCGGGTTATCCTTGATCCTACCTGCCAAAGGTTTCTCATGTCCCCTCCTGGCTCTTCTTAGCTCTCTCTTTATGTCCTTCCTAGCTAACTTGTAGCTCTCGAGGGCCCTAACTGAACCTTCATGTCTCATCTTCACATAAGCCTCCTTCTTCCTCTTGACAAGTGTTTCGACTGCTTTAGTAAACCACGGTTCCCTTGCTCGACCACTTCCTCCCTGCCTGACATGTACATACTTATCAAGGACACGCAGTAGCTGTTCCTTGAACAAGCTCTACATTTCCATTGTGCCCATCCCCTGCAGTTTTCCTCTCCATCCGATGCATCCTAAGTCTTGCCTCATTGCATCATAATTGCCTTTCCCCCAGATATAACTCTTGCCCTGCGGTATGTACCTATCCTTTTCCATCACTAAAGTAAAGGTAATCGAATTGTGGTCACTATCACCAAAGTGCTCACCTACCTCCAAATCTAACACCTGTCCTGGTTCATTACCCAGTACCAAATCCAATATGGCCTCGCCTCTCGTTGGCCTATCTACATACTGTGTCAGGAAACCCTCCTGCACACATTGGACAAAAACGGACCCATCTAAAGTACTCGAACCATAGCGTTTCCAGTCAATATTTGGACAGTTAAAGTCCCCCATAACAACTACCCTGTTGCTTTCGCTCCTTTCCAAAACCATCTTTGCAATCCTTTCCTCTACATCTCTGGAACTTTTCGGAGGCCTATAGAAAACCCCTAACAGGGTTACCTCTCCTTTCCTGTTTCTAACCTCAGCCCATACTACCTCAGTGGACGAGTCCTCATCAAACGTCCTTTCTGCCACCGTAATACTGTCCTTGGCTAACAATGCCACCCCTCCCCCTCTTTTACCACCTTCCCTGAGCTTACTGAAATATCTAAACCCCGGCAACAACCATTCCTGTCCCTGCTCTATCCATGTCTCCGAAATGGCCACAACATCGAAGTCCCAGGTACCAACCCATGCCGCAAGTTCACCCACCTTATTCCGGATGCTCCTGGCATTGAAGAAGACATACTTTAAACCACTTTCCTGCCTGCCGGTACACTCCTGCAACTTTGAAACCTTACTCATGACCTCACTACTCTCAACCTCCTGTATACTGGAGATACAAGTCAGGTTCCCAAGCCCCTGCTGAACTAGTTTAAACCCTCCCGAAGAGCATTAGCAAATTTCCCCCCAGGATATTGGTACCCCTCTGGTCCAGGTGTAGACCATTCCGTTTGTAGAGGTCCCACCGACCCCAGAATGAGCCCCAATTATCCAGAAATCTGAAACCCTCCCTCCTGCACCATCCCTGTAGCCACGTGTTCAACTCCTCTCTCTCCCTATTCCTCGTCTCGCTATCACGTGGCACGGGTAACAACCCAGAGATAATAACTCTGTTTGTCCTAGATCTAAATTTCCACCCTAGCTCCCTGAATTCCTGCCTTACATCCCTATCCCTTTTCTGACCTATGTCGTTGGTACCTATGAGGACCACGACTTGGGGCTGCTCCCCCTCCCCCTTAAGGATCCCGAAAACACGATCCGAGACATCACGCACCCTGGCACCTGGGAGACAACACACCAACCGCGAGTCTCTCTCATTCCCACAGAATCTCCTATCTATCCCTCTAACTATGGAGTCTCCAATGACTAATGCTCTACTCCTCTCCCCCTTCCCTTCTGAGCAACAGGGACAGACTCTGTGCCAGATACCTGTACCCCATGGCTTACCCCTGGTAAGTCCCCCCCCCCCCCCCAACAGTATCTAAAGCGGTATGCTTGTTACTAAGGGGAACGACCACAGGGGATCCCTGTACTGACTGCTTCCTCCCAGCCCCTCTCACCATCACCCATCTATCTTTATTCTTCGGAGTAACTACATCCCTGAAGCTTCTATCTATGACCACCTCTGCCTCCCGAATGATCCGAAGTTCATCCAGCTCCAGCTCCAGTTCCCTAACGCGGTTTCTGAGGAGCTGGAGATGGGTGCACTTCCCATAGATAAAATCAGCAGGGCCACTGACTGCGTCCCTCACCTCAAACATTCTGCAGGAGGAACATTGCACTAACTTCCCTGCCATCCCCTCTAGATAAAAAAAGAAAAAGAAAGAAAGAGCTTACCTGTTATTCACTCCCCTTCTCAGCAAGCTCTCACTCAGCAACCTCTGTGCCCCGCACAATAACACCTGAGGGAAAATAAAAGAAAAACTACTTACCAGTCACCAGCCAATCCCTTATCTGCAGGCCGTGATGTCACGGTTCACCTTCTTTCTACTTCTACCTGCCCTCGAGCCTTCCTCTTGATCTTTACAGCGTTTCTTTTTTGGTTAGAGGAGGGGGTAGGGAGGGAAATACTGTGTCCAACCCGCTAATCACATTTAAATGCAAGCAAATGCCGGTTTTGCATGCCACCTCTAGCGTGGGTGCGTACCTCATTATTGACACCGGCAAGGGACCAGAGCATGATACTTGAATTGGCACCGGGTGAGGACTTGATTTTGGCTGGGTGCCCGATTCTCTGCCCGATCGCGGCTCGTGTTTGCAGTCTCGCGAGGTGGAGAATTTTGGCCAATCTTTGGTCTTTGGTTCATCTTTTTATTAAGTTGTTGACTTTCATATTATGATTTCTATTTGAAGACATGTGTGAACTGACTTCTGTTATGTGTATTTCATATAGATTGACTGGTGTACATTATAGTTGGAGTAGTGTTGCTTGGTTTGGTTGATAATATTCTTGCCTCTAGGTCAAAGGCCTTGAACATCACATCAGGATCTGAATGAGTAATCTAAGCTGAGGAGAACTTGCTCTGTTGAAAGTGCCCCGTTTCAGACGAAACATTAAACTGAGGAGCAGTTTGCTCGTGCAGATTAACATTCAGGGTGAAAATTCCATCTCCATAGCACTGCCTAACAGAATCCTTGCGTGTTTTGCTGGTAGCATAAACTCTTTCCGGAGAGAGTGGGAAAGGCAGTGGCATCAGTATTCCCAGCATTTGCTGAAAGATTTATAAGCAGCGCTATTCTGACATACACAACCCAACCGACTGATGCAACGTCATGTGTGTCATAATATACATCAGTACATTATGGTGCAATCACATACACATACTGATGGACATGCAGTAGGTCCAACCATCATACATAGCACTGCAGCCAATCACCAGTGAGAGCACAAGCACTATAAAGACAGGGGACAGGAGAGTACCCGCTCATTCTAGCAGCAGCCAGCTCAGAGCACAGAGCTCACAGCCTGCATCACAGACATTCACCATGTGCTGAGTGCCTCACCATTGTAGAGGGTGCCATCTCCGCTACTCCACTACTGGGCCGATATCTGGGGTTTGAATATCTGTGTGTGTCTCTCTCCAGCTGGCACTGAAACTTCAGAGGCCAGGGGATGTCGCACTGGGACACTTCCACTGAAGAGAGCACTGATTCAGGCCTGCCGTTTATTCCTAACCGGCAGCCTGAGACTTATATCACACAGATCTCCAGACCCCTACCAATACCCAGGTGATTCTCTCTCTTGCCGGTGGTGCAACACCCACCCGGTTCCTACTCCGCTAGAGTAGCTTTCCCAAGAGAGAGGATAGGACACTGCTGTTTATTTCCTAACCAGCAGTCTGTCCTGAGTGAATCGCTCAAGATGACCCTCGATTCTTGAACCCGGAATTAAGGTGAGGAGTATTTTAACAATGACTTGGTCAGAGATCGCTGGTGAAAGATTGAAGAATTTAAACGACTCCAATTATCATCAAATCAAGGTTTATTGCAAAACCCAGGTCAAAATCATCAACAGAAGAAAATACAATAAAATCTTATGCTCTAATACAAACTAAGTCTATTCAAAAGTAATATAACGGACACAACGAAATTCTTATGATTACACAGTTTTTAGCAATAGCACAAGGCACAAAACAAGTTCCCTTCCCCAAAGCCTCAACCACTATTAAAGTCAAGGGAGTTTCGCAAGCTGCTGCAGGGTACTTACGGTCACAGGCTGCAGAGGTCAAGTCAGGGGTGCAGAGGTCGAGCCAAGGACGAAGAGCCCCCCAATCGAAAACACAGCCCCTTTTATATTGAAAAAGGTAAGGTTTAAAGTTCCCGCTGGTCCTGCCCCCTTTGAGCCGGTCAGACCTGTCGAGATGGGAGTACCTCCCCTAGGTCCGCCTCCAGTCTGTTTTTTTTTGAGATAACGAGGTTGAGCCCCCTTGAAGATTTTCAAAGACTTCCATCTGCTCCGGAGATAGCTGCTATGTTGATGGGGTGTTGATTGGATTCTGCTCTGGTGGAGGCAAAGTCATTTACATTTGCATGGGGCTATGACCATCCCATTGTCCTGCTTGCAGGCGAGCCTCCTGTGTATTCCCGTGCCCCTTTGTCTGTGTTTTGATGTTATCTCGTTGTCTGGCTCCTTCTTCCTTGTAGCTCCTAGGGGGGGGTTTGTAAATACTTATGTACTTATGTCCCTACTCAGCTCAGTGGACCAAGCCTGCTGGGAAAACTGGTTCCGTTCTCTTGGCTGAAAAGTCAGTTTACAGTCTCTGAGTTTTATTCTTGGGCAGTCCAAAAAGGGCCGAATTGCCCGAAAACCTTACACCATAACTAGTGATAGGAAAGGGTCCACAGTTAAGCTGGTATTGCTTATACCCACGTTTACAGTATGTTAGCATAGTTGAACAGTTAATAAAATAGCATTACACCACTTCCAGCATTGTTGGCTTGGCCCAACACGACATGGTACAAGGAGTGGCCGCAATCTAGCACTTGTGAGACCTACCTGCAACTTCTCAGCATTCCGGAATCCTACAGCATGGAGAACATCGACCCGCCGCCGCCGCTCCGCATCGCTGGCAATCTCGGGGTAAATTGGAAGATATTTATGAAATGAATTTAAACAGCGCTTCCAGCTCTTCCTCAAGGCCATGGACAGGGAGAATGCATCGGACACCAGGAAGATAGCCCTTCTTCTCTCCACGGCTGGGCAACATGCCATCCACATCTTTAACTCCCTGACATTCGCGGACGACGAGGACAAGACCAAGTACAAGACGGTGCTCCTCAAATTCGACACACACTTCAGTGTTGAAGTAAACGAAAGCTTCGAAAGGTATCTGCTCCAGCAGCGCTTGCAGGGTAAGGACGAGCCTTTCCAAACCTATTTAACACACCTCCGCATCCTCGCGCAATCCTGTGGCTACGGGCCCACCTCCGACTCCATGATATGCGACCAGATTATTTTTGGGGTCATGTCGGACACCCTGCGTCAGCAGCTGCATAAAGTTAAGCAACTAACCCTAGCGACTGCCATCGTGACCTGTGTCCTGCATGAGAATGCCAACAGCCGGTGCTCCTACATACAGGCAGCTGAAACGGCGCGGCAAGGGCCCCATGAGGCGAAACGGGTCCAAACGATCGAACAGCTCCCGGGCTGCAGTCTGGAGGAGGGCGGCCATTTTGCGTGCTTTCCGAGGCCTCCAGCGCTTGTACGCGCCAAACGAGGGGACGGGGACGTGGAGGAACGCGATGCGCAGGCCCGCACCACGCAAGACCGTACCGCGCATGCGCGGTGGCGCAACTAACGCACTGACGTCACAACGTGCAGCAAATGTGGCTCCGCCCACTTAGAACATAAGAACTAGAAGCAGGAGTAGGCCATCTGGCCCCTCGAGCCTGCTCCACCATTCAATGAGATCATGGCTGATCTTTTGTGGACTCAGCTCCACTTTCCGGCCTGAACACCATAACCCTTAATCCCTTTATTCTTCAAAAAACTATCTATCTTTATCAAGATAGAACCACTTAAAGTGGCAATGCCCTGCAAAATCGCGACAGTGCCTACGCTGTGGCAGGCTTGGCCACTATGCTGCCTGCTGTCGAGCAGCCTAGCCTGCCAACTTGCAACGATTTAACCAGCCTCACAGGAATGTTCGGGCAATCCAACCCACCTTCACCGAGTCCGATCCTGACTTCATGCAGACCAGTGACACCGAAGACAGGGAGCCTTTTCGAGTTGCTGTCATAACCAAGAACAGGCTGTCCCCGAATCGAAAGCACCAGCTGCTGTTGGTACACAGCATTTATCCGGACGACGAGTGGTGTGCCACCCTGACGGTCAACCGACCCCAGATCAGATTCCGTCTGGACACTGGTGCTTCCGCCAATCTCCTCGCATGGTCAGCATTTCAAACCCTGGGGGTCAAACCAACAATTCTTCCATCCAATTGCCAACTGGTCGACTATAATGGTAACGTCATCCCCGCCACCGGGTCATGCCAACTCGAGGTGACGCACAACTCACGAAATGTCACCCTACCTTTCGAGGTCGTGGGCTCCTCAAAGGACTCCCTGCTAGGCGCACAGGCGTGCAAGCTCCTCAACCTCGTGCAGCACATGCATTCCCTCTCTTCAGAGGACACGTCTGACTTCCAAGATGCGGACTTCAGGGGACAACAAAGTGCCATCATCACTCAACACCGAGATGTCTTCGAAGGCATGGGCACACTTCCCTACACATACAAAATCCTGCTCAAACAGGATGCCACGCCTGTGGTTCATGCACCTCGCAGAGTCCCAGCACCCCTCAAGGACCGCCTCAAGCAGCAACTGCAGGACCTCCAGGACCAAGGAGTGCTTTCCAGAGTGACGGAACCAACCGACTGGGTCAGCTCCATGGTGTGCGTCAAGAAGCCTTCCGGCGAGCTCCGGATCAGTATCAACCCGAAGGATTTAAATCGTAACATCATGCGGGAGCATTACCCTATCCCCAAGCGTGAGGAGATCACGTGCGAGATGGCTCGAGCCGACATATTCACCAAGCTGGATGCATCAAAGGTCTTCTGGCAGATTCAATTGGACAAGTCCAGCAGAAAGCTGTGTACTTTCAACACCCCATTTGGCAGGTGCTGCTACAATAGAATGCCATTTGGAATCATATCATCATCTGAAGTGTTCCACCACATCATGGAGCAGATGATGGAGGATATCGAGGGTGTGCGCGTCTATGTGGACGACATCATCATCTGGTCCACCACCCCGCAGGAGAATAACAGTCGCCTCCAACGCTTTTTTAAGCGAATACGGGACCAAGGCCTGCACCACAACAGAGCCAAATATTCTTTCGGCTAGACCGAACTCAAGTTTTTAGGAGACCACATCTCCCAGTTGATGTGCAGCCAGATGCGGACAAGGTGGCAGCCATCACGGCCATGCAGAAGCCGGCGGATAAGAAGGCGGTGCTCCAGTTCTTAGGAATGATCAACTTCCGAGGAAAGTTCATCCCTAACCTCTCTTCCCACACCACGGCTCTCCGCAACCTAGTTAGGAAGACGACGGACTTCCAGTAGCTTCCCGCCCACCAGCGTGAATGGGAGGAGCTCAAGGTGAAGCTGACCACTGCCCCGGTATTGGCGTTTTTCGATCCTGCAAGGGAGACGAAAATATCAACGGACGCTAGCCAATCTGGCATAGGGGTGGTGCTCCTGCAACGAGATGACGCCTCGTCATGGGCCCCTGTTGCCTATGCGTCACGGGCCATGACCCCCACAGAACAGCGCTATGCGCAAATCGAGAAGGAATGCCTAGGCCTGTTGACCGGTGTCGACAAGTTCCATGACTACGTGCATGGCCTTCCCCAGTTCACTGTGGAGACCGACCATCGCCCGCTGGTCGGCATCATCCAAAAAGACCTCTATGACATGACCCCTCGCCTACAACGCATTCTGCTCAAGCTCCGGAGATACGATTTCCACACCGGGTAAGGACCTGATCATAGCCGACGCTCTGTCCAGGGCAGTCACCACTCCGTCCGACCCAGAGGGGTTCGTTTGCCAAGTCGACGCCCATGTGGCCTTCACGGCCGCCAATCTGCCGGCCACGGATGAACGCCAAACCCACATTCACCGTGATACTGCGTCTGACCCCCTGCTACAACGTGTGATGCGCCAGATGACTGACGGATGGCTCAAGGGACAATTCCCGCAGTTCTATAATATTCGAGACGATCTGGCAATCATTGATGGCGTCCTCCTGAAGCTGGACCGCATCGTGATCCCACACAGCATGCATCACCTGGTTTTAGAGCAGCTGCAACGAGGGCCATCTCAGCGTAGAGAAGTGCCGATGGAGGGCCCGAGAGGCTGTCTACTGGCCTGGCATAAATGAGGACATTGCCAACACTGCTCAATTGCCCCACCTGTCACCGGTTCCAGCCGGCCCAACCACGTGAGACCCTAGAGCCCCATGAGTTGGTCACGTCCCCTTGGTCTAAGGTAGGTGTGGACCTGTTCCATGTGCTCGGCAGGGACTATGTTCTCATAGTTGATTATTTTTCCAGCTATCCCGAGGTTGTACGCCTGCACGACATCACGTCATCGGCTGTTATCCGTGCCTGCAAAGAGACCTTTGCTCATCACCGCATCCCACTCACTGTGATGTCGAACAATGGCCCCTGCTTCGCGAGCCAGGAATGGTCTAACTTCGCCAGCAGGTACAACTTTGTACACGTGACCTCCAGTCCCCTGCACCCCCAGTCAAATGGTAAAGCAGAAAAGGGTGTCCACATTGTAAAGAGGCTTCTGCCTCGCCTTGCTGGCCTATCGCTCGGCTCCACTGTCCACGGGCCTGTCACCAGCCCAGCTGCTGATGGGTTGCACCCTCAGGACCACTGTACCGTCCATTCACGTCCCAGACCTCGACCATGCTCCGGTCCTTCAGCGGATGCAACAGTCTCGTGCGCAGCACAAGGCGGCGCATGACACGGGGCAGCACGGTAGCCTTGTGGATAGCACAATTGCTTCACAGCTCCAGGGTCCCAGGTTCGATTCTGGCTTGGGTCACTGTCTGTGCGGAGTCTGCACATCCTCCCCGTGTGTGCGTGGGTTTCCTCCGGGTGCTCCGGTTTCCTCCCACAGTCCAAAGATGTGCGGGTTAGGTGGATTGGCCATGATAAATTGCCCTTAGTGTCCAAAAAATTGCCCGTGGGGTTACTGGGTTCTGGGGATAGGATGGCGGTGTTGACCTTGGGTAGGGTGCTCTTTCCAAGAACCGGTGCAGACTCGATGGGCTGAATGGCCTCCTTCTGCTCTGTAAATTCTATGATAATGATCTATGACGCTCGAGCGACTGATCTGCCTGCTCTGGCGCCAGGTGACAACGTCCGAATCCATCTTCCGGAGGGTGGCTGGTCTGCGACTGCTGTGGTTCTTCAGCTGGTGGCTCCCCGTTCATTCCTGGTTCGTCTGCCTGATGGCTCCATTCGCCGCCGCAATCGGCATGCCCTTCGTCTGGTTCCACGCTCGCTACGCGATCCTCCACCGGGGCCACACCCTCCTGTTGTCCCCGACCTGGACTTTGTGGAGCTTCCGGATACTCGGCATCCTCCTCACTTGGCCGTGGCCCGGCCCGATCCTCAGCCGGTGGCTCCTGACCCACCCTTGAGGCGGTCAACCGAATTCGTCGCCCACCTCAGAGACTTGATTTATGAGCCTTACAATATTGGACTCAATGCTTTGTTCTTTCATCCTGTTTCAGCATTTCACTAGTTTGTTTATAGCATTTGTTATTAGTTTTGTTGTTGGTGTAACACCTTGTTTGTCTTTTCTCTGCACCAGGCACCTTCCCGTGTATATAGACTAGCCTCATGTACATAGTTATGTAAATACTGCACGCACATGGTCAGATACACTCATTACACGTTATTTATTCTCAAATAGGCACGTGTTCTTTGTAAAAAAGGGGGATGTGATAATATACATCAGTACATTATGGTGCAATCACATACACACATTTATGGACATGCAGTAGGACCAACCAGCACACATAACACCGCAGCCAATCACCAGTGAGAGCACAAGCACTATAAAGGCAGGGGACAGGAGAGTTCCCGCTCATTCTAGCAGCAGCCAGCTCAGAGCACAGAGCTCACAGCCTGCATCACAGACATTCACCATGTGCTGAGTGCCTCACCATAACTAGTGATAGGATAGGGTCCACAGTTAAGCTGGTATTGCTAATACCCACGTTTACAGTATGTTAGCATAGTTGAACAGTTAATAAAATAGCGTTACACCACTTCCAGCATTGTTGGCTTGTTTGTGAACCAGAACACCCAACACGACAATGTGGACCCCAGATACAATTCACCTGTTGGTCTGCAAACAGCAGGCACCAAGATGCACAACTGTTTCTTAAACAACAAGTTACCGACAAGTTAATTTGTAGGAACTTTTGCAAAGTATCTGGAAGTATTTTTAAGTGTTTTTTGGAGCTTTTGTATTCAGTTCCTGGGTTTCCTGGAGTGTTGCCTCTTCATAGGGAGGCCAGAGGATTAGATGATCAGTCTAACCAAAGCTCTGGGGGCTGCAGTTGGAGAGTGTTTAAGTGTGTAGCATGTGAGGGAGACGGAACAGAGGGTGTGAAGAGGACAACCTTTGCACAATGCTCTCTGTCAAGACGGAGCAGGATTCTTCCAAGCTTCTTCACAATGACAAGGGGCTGTCTGGCAGGTTAGCTAATGCAGCCACAGCAGCCTCCAACGTAAATGCTGTGCTGCTGGCTATGAATGGCAGATCAAAGGACAAGAGAAACGAGTGAGCAGATTAGCGGACCCACGAGGCAGGGAGGTCCCCAGCCACACCCGAGAGAGGGAGACCAGCAACCTGTAAGACGAGCACCCCGCCCTCTCCCCACCACCTCCCCACCCGCTCACCGGAGGATGAATGGATGAAAGTTCCTTATGAGAGCTGAAGGTGGAGATCAAGGCAGCGGTTAAGGTGGCAGTCACAGAAGCGTTGGCCACCATGCAGGTGGCTCTCGACAAGGTGGGAAGGAGACTGGAGGGCGAGGAAAACACGATTAAAGACCTGGGAAAAGCCCCGATGGACCCGAACAACCGGATCGTCACCCTGGAGGCGGAAATAAAGAGGTTGGTGGCAACCCAGGTGAGAACGATGACCATGGCCATTTTGGATGGCCCCCTAACAAAGGGAAACCCCAGAGTGCAGGGGCTGACCCACATGGTGTTCACATTGTTGGCGGCCGTGTTGGGTGGCCCCTGGACAAAGGGGCCTGGCCTCATGGTGAGAACGGTGACCATGGCTATTTTGCATGGCCCCCTAACAAAGGGAAACCGCTGAGTGCAGGGGCACATCCACAAGGTAAGTATGGTTGATCCTCAGGAGAGCGGGAACAAAAATCTCCATCAGGTTAGTCACCTGGAACATGAGGGGGCTTAACAGCCCAGTGAAAAGTTCCAGAGTCTTCGCCGACCTGAAAAGTATGAAAGCTGACATAGTCTTCCTCCAAGAGACACACCTGAGGGAGAAGGACCAACTGCGGGTAAAAAAGGGCTGGGTGGGACAGACATATCATTCATGCTATGGGACGAGAGCTGGGGGGATAGCCATACTGATTAGCAAGAGGACGACATTCACCATGGTGAAGACGGTTACAGAACAAGGGGGATGGTATGTCATGGTCAGTGGTGTCCTGGATGGAGCACCAATGGTTCTGGTGAACTTATTTGTGCCCAACACGGAATTTATAAAGAAGATTATGGTGTCCATGTCGGGAAATCCCTGACATGGACACCAAAAGACTAACCATGGGAGGTGACTTTAACTGTGTACAGGACCCACTGACGGCCAGGTCAAATCCCGAAACGGGGAAGACGGCAAACGTGGCATGAGAACTAGGTGCATTTATGGAGCAGATGAGAGTGGTGAATCCGTAGAGTTTCACGCACCCAGGAGAGAAAGAGTTCTCATTCTTCTCATAAGTACACACGGTCTATACCTATATCGACTTCTTTGTAGTGGGGAGATCGATGCTTCCAGGGATAGTAAGAGTGGAATATTCCACGTTCGTAAACTCCGACCATGCTCCACACTTCATGGATGTGAAGTTGGAGACGTGCCGTGCACAACGCCCCCCGATGGAGGTTGGACATGGCCGTCCTGGTCGACAAGGACTTCTGTGGGAAAATATCACAGGCCATAGACGAGTGCACAACTAACAACCGGGGAGGTCTCACCCTCCACATTCTGCGAGGCGCTGAAGGTTGTGATCAGAGGAGAGATTGCCGCTTACAAAGCATGCAGGGACAGGGAAGAGAGGGCGGCTAGGCAATAACTGGTCGACTCCAAACTGGTGATGGACTGGCGATACTCCGAGGCTTCGACTGTAGAGCTTCTGGCGGAGAGGAAAAGGCTACAAATGGACTTTAAACTGTTGTCCACCAGGAAAGCAGTGCACCAACTCTGTCAGACACAGAGGTCCTTCTACGAACATGGAGAAGAAGACAGCTGCCTGCTGGCACACCAACTGAGAAAACAGGCAGCCACGAGGGAAATAGCACAGGTTAGGGCAGACTAATAGCCGAGTCGTAAAAGGTCAATGAAGCATTTGAGGCCTTATTCCAGTGACTGTGCAACTCTGAACCCCCTGGTGGGGACTCGGGGAAGAAACAGTTCCTCGATGGACTGGACGTGACAGTCATGGGGGAAGAGAGGAAGAGAGGGCTAGAACCACTGCTAAAACTGGGAGAAGTAATAGAGAACATCAGCTCAATGAAAGTGGGGAAGGCGCCGGGACCGGATGGGTTCCAAGCGGACTTCTGCAAAACCTTTGCGGCAGCACTGGCCCTGCATCTGCGGGAGATGTTTGCAGACTCACTAGCAAGGGTCACATTGCCTCCAACTCTAGCACAAACCACTATATCACTGATACCCAAGAAGGACAAAGACCCAACCGAATGTAGATCCTACAGACCCATCTTGCTATTCAATGTAGATGCAAACACACTGGTAAGAATCCTGGCCAGGCGACTGGAGAACTGCATACCAGAGGTAGTCACAGAAGACCTGATGGGCTTTGTCAAGGGTTGACAGCCAACAGCAAACATGAGGCGCCTGCTGAACATGATAATGATCCCATCAGGGGAGGTGATCATCTCGCTGGATGCAGAAAAGGCCTTTGACAGAATCGAGTGAAAATACCTCATTGAGGTACTAGAATGGTTTGGGTCGAGAACAGGGTTCGCCTCGTGGGTGAGATGCCTGTACAATGCCCCCATGGTGAGCATACGGATCAACACCATCAGCTGTAAATGTTCCTAGCTGAACAGGGCACAAGGCAGGGATAACCGCTGTCCCTGCTTCTATTCGCCCTGGCAATCAAACCGCTGGCGATCGCTCTCAGAACGGTGAGAAATTGGAAGGGGATCCAGAGAGGTGGCAGGGAGCACAGAGTTTCATTTATCTGCAATTTTTAGCTTGACCCTTTAAATAACACTTGTATAGGGTCCATTTTGTAAGCTGACACTTGTTATTTACAGACTGCCATGCAAATTCATTATCCGGTCCAAATTGGGTATCCTGACATTGCATCAGCTGGATTGTCTGTGTGACGTGTAGATTGTTCTCCTTCCGCATCTTCCCACAAAGAGCAGGAGCGTCCTGCTTAAGTGGGTTTGCACATGGTTCTTACCGGAAGCATCGATAGGATAACGTTACAGAACTGAAATTTGCACCATCAGACTGGAGCATAGCAGTGGCGTTGTCATTCTGGAAGGACGAGGTCAACTGAATCATATGATCCTTTTTTCCTGATCTAATCTTGCGACCTAGTCATTCAGACTGTTCAATTTATCAGTGCATTGGTATTTGACACACGCAAATTAATTGCTGATGCAGAGGATGGAATTCTGCAGGGGTTTTTTCCTATGCTTGGCAATTGATGTTTTGTTTTTGTTGTTGTTTGATAAGACTCGCCCACGATGCAGAAGAGTCCAGTTGGAGCATTCAACAACAACAACAACTTGCATTTATAACGTACATTTAACATAGTAAAACATCCAAAGAAAGGGAGGTTGAGAGAGTTAGAGAATGAATTCCAGAGCTTAAGAGTCTAGGCAGCTGAAGGCACAATGACAGCAGTTGAACAATTAAAATCAGGGATGCGCAAAATGACAGTATTGGAAGTGTGCAGATATCTTGGAGCGTTATAGGGCTGGGTAACGTGGCAAAGATAGGGAGGGGTGAAGTTATTGAACAGTATGAAATAAGGATGCAAATTTGAAAATTGGGGATTTGCCACACTGGGAGCCAGCACAGGTCATTGAGCACAGGAGTGAGTAATGGACGAATCAAACTTGATGTGAATCAGGGAATTGGCAGCAGAGTTTTGGGTGAGCTCAAGTTTATGAAGGATAAAAGATGGGAAGATGGAATAGACAAATTGGGAATTAAACTCGATACAAATGAGGATTTCAGCAGCAGAACTGAGGGAGAGGGAGAGTCAGATATTATTTCAGAGCTGGAAGCAAGTAGCCTTGATAACGAAACAGATGTGAGCTGACACTCACCTCAGGGCAAATGCAAAATAAGATTGCTAAGAGTTGTATTTAGCCTTAGATGATTGACAGGCAGAGGGATGGAATCAATGGCTTGGAAATTGTATTGATGCCAGAGAGCGAAGCCAATGGCTTTGGCCTTCCCAATATTTAATTGGAGGTGGTCCTGGTCTGGATGTTTGATAAACAGTATGACAGGTTAGAGACAAAGGTGGGATGATGAGAGGTATTGCTGAGATAGAAATGGGTGGTGTTAGTGTTCGTGAGAAACCGGATGATGTTGACTGTTTGCATGATGTTACTGAGGTAAATCATTCAGATGAGAAATAGTAGAGGGTGTAGGACTCGAGAGATAACACTCAGGGATGGGAAGAGAAACATTTGCAGGTGATTCTCTGCCAATGACAGGTCAGATAAGTAAGAAGTCTCACAACACCAGTATTCTGGTTTGTTTCGAATCACTAGCTTTCGGAGCACAGCTCCTTCCTCAGGTGAGATTGGAAGTGGGCAATCTGCTATCCAACCCAAGATAAATATCATCAGGAATGGGATTTTTCATGCTTGGAGACACCACTTATGCAGAGCCAGGCATCTCTGAAAGTTGGCATTCTGAGCGAGATGAAGGGGTAAGTGTGTGTAAGAAACCCAGCAGTGTGATCTCAGCCTAAAAAGCGTACAATGCTGAAAATCTGTACCGAACGGCATTTGCACACACCTTCCCAGTGCAAATGAAAGCACTCTCATACCAACCCCACAAACTCTGACATTTGGCGAGATCTGCCAGCCGCGTCACAGCGCAATGCGACCAGTAGATGCCGGGCGATCTCTCTTCCGGGATCTACCTGGCTTGTCACACCTCGCAAGATCTAAAGTGATCTTTTGAGATGTCGCAATGGGATCTCTTTTTGCCAAATCTGAATATTAAAGTGAGACAGCTAGGCTCACTCTAATATGACCTGCTACCATCTACCCAAGGCGTGGGATCTAACCCCCTTGTCTTGTATATCTCGGGTGAGCGCCATTCAGTGCTGGTCTCTACAAATGGGGACCGGATGGAACGGCACTCGTGAGCAACTCCCAGTGAATTGGAAGTCCCCAGGTGTTTTCCCTCTCGGAAGGATGGCACCCTGGCACTGCTGGTGCCACCTGGGTGCCAAATGGGTAGTGCCCAGATAGCACTGCCAATTGGCAGTGTCACTGCCAAGCTGGGAGTGCAAGGTGCCAGACTGGAATTTTTCCTGTGCTGCGGATCGGACCCGGGTGGATTGGGGTTTGGGGGTTTTGTCGGTCGGGGGGGGGGGGGTATGAAGAACGAGACGCCATTTAAAGATTATGCCTCGACCTCATCCCGCGCTGAGGGGTTCCGGTGAGCATAGCTCCTCAGAGCAGAAAATGGGACTAAGTACAGCCTCGTCAGAGAGTTCCCCGCTGGGGCCCCTTGTCTACCTGAATGGACATTCGATAGCATGGTGTTTCTCAGCACTTTGAGCTAATCGCACACGGTACGGGATTCTGTTCCCATTCGGTAGATCGTGCCCAGGGTTGAAGCAGATGCCGCACGTGGCTACGTCCTGCCATTACTGTTAAAACAACGTTTTAAAGATATTCACAGGCAATATTAAAAGCACGGAGTTATTTTGATTGGTGTTCAAATAGATAAATGGAGAAATCATGATTTCAGACAAAATCACTTGAATTTGTCTGTTGTCTGTATTCTTCGCTTTTTAAAATTAGCATCTTATGAACTGGCTGAAACCCATATTTTCCAAAAGATATCTCATATTCATGTTATTATACATAAATTTCCATGAAGGAGGAGTATGCCTGGTTTTTATTTTGCTAACTTCAACCATCGTTAAATGTTACTGACTTTTGCTTGACATCCTCAGTTCATATTGCAAATAGCTTTCCTGACATCATGATCCCATGACGGCAATAAAATGAATGTAATGTGAATGGAGCTCAAGAGTTAGTCACTGGTGCTGTCAAATGTTCGTCGACTTTGATCAGTAGCTCGTGCTGACAGCCTTTGGGAAATGCCAGCTTACCAGAATCTCTCAGACACACACATACACACACAGCCACAGAACGTGATTTTCTGACTTCACAGCTCTGGAGAAGAACTTCACCTGTCGGCAGTGCACATCGAAAACTCAACACTGTGTAAAATTTTCCGAGAAGGTGAGATTTGCATGTGATGGAATTTTTAATGTGTTGCCCCGTTGGAGAAGTCCACCACTGGAAGTTTAAACTCAAAAGGTTACCATAAATTAATAACCAGATCCATTCTCTGCCTGGAACAGCTGCCTTGAACTTTAAATATAACATTTTTACTTTTATTCCATGTTCTAAATTGCATCTAAATTGTGGTACAGGCTCACATAAATTCATTTTTCATTATCGGTGCACAGAAACCTGTTCTGCCACGAGATTATTTGATTTGTGAAAGCCATACCACCTTCTCGATCACAACAGATCGGTACATAGTCAAAATGAGAAATTCTTCTGTACTCTGCAACTGGGGCGGCACGGTGGCACAATGGTGAGCACTGCTGCCTCACAGCGCCAGGGACCCGACCTTAGGTGACTGTCTTTGTGAAGTTTGTACGTTCTCCCCATTTCTGCCTGGGTTTCCTCCGCGAGACAGGGTGATCTTTCAGAGGGTCAGTGCAGGCTAGATGGATTGAATTGCCTCCTGCACTGGAAGGATTCTATGATTCTAACTTATAACAATGGAAGGTCTTACAGAAAGGAATTAATTAATACTTGGAAAGGAAAACTTTACAAGGCTATGGGAAAAAACTCAGGGCTAACTGGATAGCCCATCCCACTCTGTGAGGTGCAACACCAGCACAATGGACTGAATGGCCCTCTCCTTTGCTATAGATTCTATGAACACATGAAAAGAAGGATGGGAATAGACCATCCAGTCGATCAAGCCAACCCCAGGCAGACATGTTACAATCATTGATATATGGCTTGATTATGAAATTTCCTCAGAGAGGCGAAGAAAACAACCTGAGTTCAATTATGGAAATGCTCTGAAATTCCCCTCTGACCCCTGTCATGTGAGAGTACCTTTAAGAAATGGGTGTTTATTACTGCAGTGATATCAGAGTGTGGGTGGAGTTGGGCTGTCTGTCAGCTTTTTACTTTCGTTTTAGGCTGTTTGCTGCAGGGTGTGTTTTAGTTTCGTTTTCAGAGCTGAATAGCTGCAGTCACAGCCAGAAGGAGTATTAGTCCCTCTCTCTGTAATCTAAAGACTGTAAATCGATCCTTTGGTGATTTAAAACTAATAACTGCTCTCAGTAGTGACTTTAACCTGATGCGCTTCTGTTAAAGGTTGTTTTTTAAGTCCTATGGATGTCAAAAGGACAGCTTAAGGATTACTTAGTGTTGTATTCTTTGGGGTTAGATTTGAATTGATGGTTGCTAAGATGGTCACTGTATGTTTTAAAAGATTAACTTGAGTTCATAGAATAAACATTGTTTTGCTTTAAAAAATACTCTTCCATTTCTGCTGTACCACACCTGTAGAGTGGGCCGTGTGCTCCCCATACCACAATCTAGTAAAAGTTGTGGGTCAGGTGAACTCGATGATACACTTTGGGGTTCTCAAATCCCTGGCCCGTAACAAATTGGGGGCTCGGCCTGGATAAAAGTCTATCTATTGGATTGGCTTAGTGAACTTAAAGGCAGTGAGGGGTGAGCATATTGTGTGGTTGCTTTTCAGGTATGGTAATGTTAGTTTAAGTGGGGAGTGTGTTGTGGACAATGGCTCTTTCAGAGGCCCTGAAGTTTTTGGGGGTGGAGACAGTCACACGCAGTACCTTACGGACAGAGACTAAAAACAGACTTTTAGATTTGGCAAAAACATTGCAATTAACATTATCTGACAAAATGCGAAAAGGTGAGGTACTTACCGTGGTAGCTGAGCATTTAAAGTTGCCTGAGGTACAGTTTGACTCATTAGAAATGGCAAAGATCCAGTTGTAGATTAAGCAATTTGAACATGAAAAAGAATTAAAGCAGCTTGAATATGCAATGAGAGAAAATGAAAGAGAAAGGGAGATACTGATCAGGGAAAAAGAAAAGGAGAGAGAAGAAAGAAAGAATAGCCCTCGCAGATCAAAAGGAAAGAGATAGAGAGGAAAGGGAAAAAGAGAGAGAGTTTGAACTTCAGAAAATGGCTATGAAACATAACAGTCAGTTAAAATTAGCAGACATAAAGGGTAACGTACAGTTGGAGGATAGTGAGAAAGAGTGTCACAGTTGAAGGCTTGGTGGGGATCGATTTAAATATGTCCAAGCATTGCCCAGGTTTGATGAGAAGGAGGTGGAAGTCTTTTTCATTTCATTTGAGAAGGTATCTAAACAAATGAAATGGCCACAGGACATGTCGGTAGTCCTGATTCAAACAAAGCTGGTAGGCAGGGCTCGTGAAGTGTTTGTATCACTACCGGAGGAGGTATCCGGAACATATGAGGAGGTGAAGAAACCCATCTTAGGTGCATATGAACTAGTGCCTCAAGTAGGAGGTCATTTGGGAATAAGGAAAACTCAAGCTAAAATCCAGAAACATTTTTATTGGCCTGGGCTACATAAAGATGTAGTTAAATTGTGTCAATCATGTCACACATGTTAAGTGATAGGGAAACCTCAAGTAGTGATAAAACCAGCGCCCTTAATACCCATTGCAACATTTGGGGAACCTTTTACAAGGGTTCTAATTGATTGCGTAGGACCGCTTCCTAAATCGAAAACTGGGAATCAATATCTTTTGACTATAATGGATGTGTCTACTAGGTTTCCAGAGGCCATTCCAGCACGTAATACTATAGCTAAAAGATTGCAGAGGGATTACTTAAATTCTTTACTAGATATGGACTACCCACAGAAATACAATCGGATCAAGGATCAAATTTTACCTCAAGGTTATTCAAAGAAGTTATGGATAGCTTAGGAATAAAACAATTTCAATCAACTGTGCACCATCCAGAATTGCAGGGAGCGTTAGAAAGGTGGCATCAGACATGAGGGACAATGTTGGGGCTTATTGTCACAATTATCCAGAGGATTTGGGTAAAGGAATTCTATTCGTACTGTTTGCAATTTGGGATGCACCTAATGAGTCAGCCAAATTCTGTCCTTTTGAACTAAATTTTGGTCATGAGGTAAGAGAACCACTTAAATTGTTTAAGGAAAAATTGGTGAGTGAGCAATCGGAAGTTACACTATTGGATTACGTGTCAAATTTTAGGGAACAATTAAATAGAGCAGATGAATTGGCAAGACAACATTTAAAAGTTGCACAAAATGTGATGAAACGGGTCGCGGACAAGAAAAGTTCATAGTTTTGCCAGTGGAGATAAAGTTTTTGTGTTGTTACCAGTGGTAGGTGAACCTTTAAAAGCTAGGTTTTGTGGACCTTATCAGATTGAAAGGAAATTAAATGAGGTGAATTATGTGGTGAAAACACCAGATGGAAGGAAGACTCACCGAGTGTGTCATGTGAATATGTTTAAAGGGTACTTTGAAAGGGAAGGAGAGAAAAAGGAGGAGGTTTTAATGATTTTAACTCAAAGTGACGAACCAAATCCAGATGACTGTGAATTTGACAGACCTCAAATTAAATTGGAAAATGAGGATGTTCTTAAAAATTGGGATAAATTGTTGAGTTACCTTCCAGAGGAAAAATGAACTGACCTGAAAGAGTTATTGATATCACGTGGGCAAGTTTGTAGAGATAAATTGGGAAGTACTAAAATGGCTATACATGATGTAGCTGTGGGAAATGCTGTTCCAATCAAACAACATCCATACTGGCTTAACCCTTTAAAATTGGCACAGGTGAACAAAGAGATTGAGAGTATGCTTACAAATGGCATAATTGAAGTGGGTTGTCCTATTCCACGTTTGGAGAATTGCATTGAGAAAGTGGGACAATCATCTTTTCTTTCCAAACAGGATTTACTTAAAGATTACTGGCAGGTACCTTTGTCCGAAAGGGCGAAGGAGATTTCATCTTTTGTGACTCCAGATGGTATATACCAATTCAAAGTTATGCCATTTGTCATGAAATACGCCCCAGCCACATTTAAATCGTAAACTAACAAAGTTGTTTCAGGATTACCCAATTGTGCGGTATACATCGACGATCTGGTAATTTTCAGCCAGACATGGAAAGAACATTTAAAACATCTGATGGGAGTTATTCGATCGACTTCAGGAGGCGGGTTTGGTGATAAACCTAGCCAGAAGTGAATTTGGAAAAGCCCAAGTCACTTTCCTTGGCCATACAATTGGACAGGGTTGAATGGTCACATGAGATGCGAAACCAACAGTTATTGAAGAGTTTTCAATACTTGTGGGTCAGGTGAACTCCATGATACACTTTGGGTTCTCTAATCCCTGGCTCATAACACCCCAAACAAACAAGGTGCCAGGAAGTTGCAGTAACTCACAATTCCTTCTTTTCCCAATTGCCTTGCAGAATTATGGTAAAACTGGAAATGTATTCCTCTTCCAGGAACTTGCCCAGATCTAATTTGAAAGGAAATGTTACTCCCCACATACTGTGAACATTTTATTAACCTGCACCAGAGAATGGTGACTACCTGTGAAAATAAAATCTTCCTGACATAAAATTGAACTTCTCGTCGATGTATCCTAGTTCTCCTCTCCCTCACGATATCAAATCATTTTCCAGCTGGAAAAAAACCTATTTGCCCCTTTAAAAATTTCAATTAAAGTTCTTCTGGGTGGAAATCTATGGACCTGGTGTGGCGGGGGTGGGGCTGGAAAATGCAGCAAATCGGCCAAAGAACCCACAGGTAGGAGGGGCCGTTAAATTCCACTCTTTAAGTGGGCTAGATTTTCACTACTGAGGTACATAACTTGAGTTATCGAATTTCTCAGCTTGGCAGAGCTGCCTCAACATGAAGGGCCCTGTTACATTAACGTTTTACTCCTGGAAGGTATGGATAGGATTGAGACTGGCCTGGCGACCCTCAAAGCAGATTGAAGACGGACAGAGGTAGGAGGAGGAATACAGACGAGCGCTGAGGCGGGATGCTTCAAATGCTCCATTTGGTTGTTTGGGACTATGTCCCAGTTGTATTAGAAGCTGTTTAACCCTTCAGCCCTCATGCTCCCTCAACCCCACCTACTAATCTTGCCCCATGCATTGTCTATATTCACCCTCCCAGTCACCTGATAGCCCATGCCACCTCCACAGCCACTCACCTCATATTCAAACCAAGGCCACCAAGTTGGGCTTTTCTCGTAGAATCTCCACAGTTCAGGAGGAGGCCATTCAGCCCATCAAGTCTGTACTGACCTCCGAAATAGCACCCCAGCTAGGCCTACTTCCTTGCCCTATCCCCGTAACCCCACCTAATCTGCACATCCATGGACATTAAGGGACAATTTTATCATGGCCAATCCACCTAACCTGCACACCTTTGGACTGTAGGAGGAAACCGGAGCACCCAGAGGTAACCCACGCAGGCATGGGGAGAAAGTGCAAACTCCACACAGTCACCCAAGGCTGGAATTGAACCTGTGTCCCTGGTGCTGTGCGGCAGCAGTGGCAACCAGTGTACCCGTACCAACCCTTTTACTTGTAATATGCGTGTGTGTATTTTTAAAAATAGAATATACATTGCCTTTCTATACTGGACACTTAAATAAAATGGGAGTCTTCAGGAACAATGTTGAACTTAAAGTAAATAAACTCCCAATAGTTTAATGCGACTCTCACTTATACACACTTGGTAGAACTAAAGACCTATGCTCCAGAACTCGCTGCCAAAGTTCCAGTACAGCTCTAACAAAGACATCTACCCAGCAATGTGGAAAATTACTCAGGTATGCCCTGTACACAAAAGGCCGCCCAAATCCAATCTGGCCAATTAACTCCTCATCAGTCGACTCTTGATCATCAGTAAAGTGATGGAAGAGGTCATCAGCAGAACAATCAAGTGACACTTGCTTGGCAATAACCTGCTAACATGCTCAGTTAGGTTTAGCTCAGCTCCCAACGTCATTGCAGCCTTGGTTCAAACATGTACAAAAGAGCTGAACTTCAGAGGTGAGGTGAGAGTGACTGCCCTTGACGTCAAGGCAGCATTTGACTCAGTATGGCATCAAGGAACCGTAGCAAAACTGAGTCAATGGGAATCAGAGGAAAACTCTCCACTGGGTGGAGTCATAGAGAGCACAAAGGAAGATGGTTTGGGTTGTTGGAGGTCAGTCGTCTCAGCTCTAGGACATAATAATAACAGCAATAATAATAATATTTATTAGTGTCACACGCAGGCTTACATTAACAATGCAATTAAGTTACTGTGGAAATCCCCTAGTCGTCACACTATAGCGCCTGTTTAGGTACACTGAGGGAGAATTCAGAATGTCCAATACACCTAAGAACCACATGTTTCGGGACTCATGGGAGGAAACTGGAGCACCCAGAGGAAACCCACGTAGACACGGGGAGAACATGCAGACTCCACACAGACAGTGATGCAAGCCGGGAATTGAGTCCGGGTTCCTGGCACTGTGAAGCAACAGTGCTAACCACTGTGCTACCGGGCCGCCCACTCATCACTGTAGGAGTTGCTCAAGGTGGTGTCCTAGGCCCAACTATCTTCAATTGATGCATCGATGATCTTCCTTTCATCATACAGTCGCAAGTGAAAATGTTTGCTGCTGAATGTACAATGTTCCGCACCATTCATGGCTCCTCAGATATAGTCCATGTCCAAATGCACCAAGACCTTGACAATATTCAGGCTTGGGGTGACAAATGGCAAGTAACATTTGCACCACACAAGTGTCAGGCAATGACCATCTCCAACAAGTACTAATCCAACTATCGACTCTTGATATTCAATGGCATTATCATTACTGAATTCCCTGCTATCAACATTCTGAGGGTTACCATTGGCCAGAAACTCAGCTGGACTAGCCATATAAATATTATGGCTACAAGAGCAGGTCAGAGGCTAGGAATCCTGTGGCGAGTAACGCACCTCCTGACTCCCCAAAGCCTGTCCACAATCTACAAGGCACAAGTCAGGAATGTGATTGGATATTCTCCACTTACCTGGATGAGCGCAGCTCCAACAATCCACAAGAAACTTGACATCATCCAGTACAAAGCAGCCTGTTTGCTTGGTACCCCAACCACATTCCACCACCGATGCACAGTAACAGCAGTGTGTACCATCCCGAAGATGCACTGCAGGAACTCACCAAGACTCCTTAGGCAGTACCTTCTAAACCCATAACCACTACCATCTAGAAAGACAAGTAAGCACATGCATGGGAACACCAGCGCTTGAAAGTTCCCCTCCAAGTCACTCACCATCCTTGGAAGTATATCATTGTTCTTTCATTCTCGCTGAGACAAAATCCTGAAACTCCTTCTCGAACAGCACTGTGGTGTACCTACACCACATGGACTGCAGAAGTTCAAGAAGGTAACTCAATACAACCTTTTCAAGGGCAATTAGGGATGGGCAATGAATGCGAACCAGCGAAGCCCAAATCCCTTGAATAAATTAAAACTCTCATTTATCGTATTCAAATACTTTTAATCCCCTGAAAAGACCAATCCCTGGGTGGCATGGCGGTGCAGTGGTTAGCACTGCTGCCTCACAGCACCGAGGACCCGGATTCAATCCTGTCCCTGGGTCACTGTCCATGTGGAGTTTGCACATTCTTCCCATGTCTGCACAGGTCTCACCCCTACAATGCAAAATGTGCAGAGAGGTGGATTGGCCACGCTATATTGCCCCTTAATTGGACAAAAAAGAATTAGGTACATCAAATTTATTTTTAAAAAGAACAATCTCTTAGAAAAACAAACAAACCTCTACTCAGTAACCATCCAAACAAAACTCATCCTTTAATATCCTATTTAAATTGTCTCTGAAATTACTGAAGGTAAGTCATTCTGTACCTTTTGACACCCAGCCAAGCATCCATAATGACATCAACTGAAATAATAACCCTTGTGAAGTGTCAACAATGAACTGTATTGAAACTGCAGGACGGGTGGTAATCTTCCTTTGAAGCTACACCAGATGGCCAGTGAAAGTGGTTCAACAGTCGGTATTTTTAAAAAATCTCCAGCTGACATCTGCAGCTGCTTTTTTTCATTTTTAAAGAACTAGTAATTTAAGTAACTGAAAATAATGACACCTACACAGGTCTTATCTGCACTTCAAGACTCTTTGTGTTCACTCTAAATCTGTGACTACCACACTATCCGTTAAGGTCTTTGAACAGCAAAAATGCATTCTATTTAAACTTAGCACTACTTTCAAGTGATACTGCTAAGTTTTGGTTTCCCAATTTGTGAATCATGCCCCACCCACTCTTCCTTCCAACAAAAATGGGTTCAGTCAGAAATGCATCCAGATCCCACTCACCATTTTTAATGCTCTCTGAAGTCAGTCCAACTCTACAAATATCTGGCCCAAGGTCCGTTTAAGTGTAAAAAACACCAGGCTGCAGCTTCGAATGACAGGCCATCTTGTGAAGTGTGCCAGCACAGTCCCTTTAAGGCATGATCACTTGCGGTCTACATGGCCACCTCAGGCCTATTGTGCGGGAGCGTGCAAACCCGGACCAATGGTGGAAAAAGCACAGGGCTCTGGGATCAGGGTCCCAAGCAGTGTGGGCAAAGGAGACATAGAGTAAGGACCTGTTTCAATGACCTTCGTGCCTGTGTATAGTTCTCCTTTTCCTTATGTTCAATAAACCCCCTTTGATTATACAATAATCCTTTGCAGTATTACCCCGACCCAACACGTGTAGCTTGGCAAAACATTCACATTTGTTATTGCAGCTTCAATAAGGTTGATTATTGACATTTCTCAAGATCATTATTACTGCTGATATATTTATGAATGCTTGGCTGAGTTTCAATACTTATAAAAGTATTTATCGCAGCAGGGGGCTCTGAGTTCACATTTTGATGGACAGTTTAATGAGGCTATTAAAGGACTAGTTGTCTTTGTTTTTACAGAATGGAAACCTGTTTACTTTTGTAACAGATTAACCATGTGAGGGAATATAGAGGCCGGGGATCTCTGACACCCGCTTGGTCGGAGAATCCCCGGGGCAGACCCGACGCCGGCTGGCCAATTCTCCGGCGATGATTTTTGGGCGCCCGTGTGATCACTGGCGCCCCAGTCGGGGACCATTGAAAGCGGTCCCCCTGGCGATTCTCTGGGCCTCGACGGATTGAGTGCCTGCCGAGTTTGGCCGGCGTGGTTTACTCAGGTCCCACACAGCGGGACCTGGAAGGGGTGTCTGCAGGGGCCATCCTGGAGGGTGGGTGGGGGAATCCAACCCTGGGGGGGGGACCTCCACGGTGGCCTGGCCCGTGATCGGGACCTACCGATCGGCAGGCGGGCTGGTTCCATGGGGGCCTTTGTTCCTCCGCGCCGGGCCTTTGTAGGGCTCCGCCATATTGCCTGGGGGCCCGCACGGAGATGGGAACCCACGCTCATGCCCGGAATCATGCCGGCCGTGGTGCACTTGCACAAACTCGCGCCGGTCGTAGTGCACTTGCACGAACTCGCGCCGGCCATGCCACGCTGGCTGGAGCATGCGGAGACCACTCCGGTGCCGACCTAGCCTCCTAGGAAGGGGAGCATATCGGGCAATTGAGGACCATTGATGCTGGAGTGTTTCACACCGCTTTTCACGCGGCGTCAAAACTTGGCCACGGATTGGAGAATCCCGGCCATAATCTTTGAATGGACTTTATGAATTAGAATTGTTTTTCTTTGTCAAATTGGTATGAGTGAGAGCTGTTATAGAATGTAAAATAATTGTTTTCTCATCTCTACTTGGCTCCTAAGATTTCCAATTGTGGATCTGGATGAGTGGCTGGTGGAGGCCTGGGGACCTGAGTTTGCATGGAGGGAAAATGGAATGAGGGTGAGTGGGTGTGAGGGATGAGGGCTTGAATGCCTATCAACCTCTAAAACAACTGGGATGAAATCCCAGCGAATCAAGCCTGGCACCCTCCGCCTGGCACCCTCCCAGGGCCGGAATCAGTCGAACCCCCACTTCCTATCAGCAAACATTGCATGTGCCTTTATATTGAGTTGGGTCTGCTGAGTCAGGAAATTCCCCGATTTGAAACTCTGACCTCTAATCCTTGAAGCCTATTATGAAAGGTAACATTTAAATGCAGGTTCTTTCTTTTTTATCTTGACATTGTACTATCTTGTGACGATAACCTGAAATCCTATTTTCTTTCCTTAAGTAATTGTCGCACTGCTTATGGACCTTCGCAGAAATAGGGTGGGTTGGGCAAAGCAAGTTTGCAGGCAGAACACTAGCAGATTAAATTGAAGGCGAACAGGTGTGAATGCCTGATAGAAGAATTAGAAATGGATGACATCCTTATTGCCTAAATAATATTGAAATAAGTAAGGATGATATAAAAGCAGACTCAGGAATCTGAGAAGATTCAATATTTAATATGTTTAACCAATGCACAACAGCAATCAACAAAGTTCAAACAGTTAAATATAATTCTGTGGAAGATTGTACAATGCTCTAGACAGGCTTCAGCATGTGGGCTGTGTCCAGTTTTGGTAACTGGGGCACAAGGGTCCAGTTTTAGTAACTGGGGCACATGTTGACATATGGCCAGGGACCTGGGTTTGATTCTGACATTGGGTGACTGTCTGTGTGAAGTTTGCACATTCTCCCCTATCTGCATGGGCTTCCTCTGGAAGATGTGCAGGTTAGGTGGATTGGCCATGCTAAATTGCCCCTTAGTGTCCAAAAGGTTAGTTGGAGTTATGGGGATATGGGCCTAGGTAGGGTGCTCTTTCAGAGGGTTGTTGCAAACGCGATGAGCTGAATGGCCTCTTTCTGCTCTGTAGGGATTCTATGATTCTTCTATTGAGCATTGGGAAATTCAGAAGAACATGTGAAATGATATTTAAATGTTCTGCTAAAACTATTTAGGTAAATGGAAGAACTCAAATAAATTGACCATCAATGCATGCAAATACTTTATGAAGAAATAATAATAATCTTTATTGTCACAAGTAGGCTCACATTAACACTGCAATGAAGTTACTGTAAAAAAATAACTAGTCACCACATTCCAATATATGGAAGAGGGTCATCATTATTCTTATTAAAATTAGGGTTACCTCCATGGGGGAAAAAAATTTCACCAGTGATAACACCATGCAGTGTAAATCTCCCCTTACACTTCACTTTAGCCCAACCATGAAAGAAATCCTGCCAAAAATCCTGAATACTGATATTTTTGTTTCCCATACCAACCATTCATCTTGTAGCCCTCAGAATGCTTCTCAATCGTCATATTGTCCAACTTACATACACACAAACATGCACACAAAACTAGACTGCAGTTCTCAAGGTCATTTCTTTCACAGAACATGGACAACTGCAAAGGAAGTAAATATTCAAATAATTGCTGACCTGGAGTTAACTCAGTTTGTAGAGTGGATTTGGCAAACTATTTCTTCTTCACCAAGAGTCCAGAGCAAGAATGCATAACCTTGAAATTAGAGCAAAGCCATTCAGGCTGGAATGGCGTCAGGAACGACATCTTAGGAACATAGGAGCAGGAGTGGACCATTTAGCCCCTTGAGCCTGTTCTGCCATTAACTGAGATCATTGAATGAAAAATGAAAATCACTTATTGTCACACGTAGGCTTCAAACGAAGTTACTCTGAAAAGCCCCTAGTCGCCACATTCCGGCGCCTGTCCGGGGAGGCTGGTACGGGAATTGAACCGTGCTGCTGGCCTGCCTTGGTCTGCTTTAAAAGCCAGCTCTTCAGCCCTGTGCTAAACCAGCCCCTTGGTGCTGGTTTACTCTGCTCACTCAAAGGTCAGTGGGACATGCAACTCTTTCCATAAAGAAACTGTTGAGATTGGGTCAATTGATAATTTCAACATTAGCTTGCTAATTTTAGATACAGTTGAGCCATGACAAAACTGAATGGAACAGACTCAAGAGGCAGAAGAGCCTCCTCTTGTACCTGTGACTCTCTCATTTGTGAGATTATCACTGGGAGTATGATAACATCATTCATAATGTTTTGCATCGTCAATCTTTGAATGTATTATTTTACTGTCAACATCATGTAATTGGAATGCAATTGTGCCCCAATTTTATTTTCCACACCCTGGTAATGTATACATGTAATATTCTTGTGATCTTTTTTGTGGCAATTAGTTAGAACAAAATCTGCATCTTTAACTCTTAAATTATATATTTTTTTAAACAAAGTATTTTATAAACAAGTGATGATTTTTTTTCACTTCTTAATTTTTACTGATGGGAACATGGTGGATTACTGGTAATGTCACTGGGCGAGTGATCCAGTGGCACAACCTAATGTTCTGGGTTCAAATCTCCCATGGAAGAAAGTAGAATTTAAATTTAATTAACAAATCAGGAATTGTTAAACTTGCCTCAGTCACGCTGATCTTGTCGATTGTCATAAAAAACCACCTGGTTCACTAATGCCCCTCAGGGAAGGAAATTTTTCCATCCTTACCTGGCCTGGCCTGCACGTGACTTCAAACCCACACCAATGTGATCGACTCTTAACTGCCCCCATGAAATGGTGTGGCATCCCAATCAGTTCAAGGGTAATTAGGGATGGGCAATAAATGTTGGCCCTGTCAGCATTGCCCACATCGCATGGAAGAATTCAGAAAAACAAGTTTATACATATAAGACCATTTCTTAGTGTAGACCCTACTAAATTGTAATATAAATATTACTCTCTTGTCTTGAATTCTGTTGAGAAATAGTCGAAGTCTTCCAGATGATGACAAAATGTTTATTGAGTAATATGTAATAAACTTGTGAGCTCTTCCACTTCAATACTAAACTAACAAAACAAGTAAGCAAGCTTAGATTAAATTAACAATTCCAATTACAACACACTGCACTCTGATCTGATCACGTCTTCACTCTAGCTGTTCTCCACACACACTAACACACACACATTAAGAAAGAGCGGGAAACTCCTTTTATCGGTCCTGTTTAGTGTTGCCATCTAGTGATCATTTGTCTGTACTTACTTTACATTTACTGAACATGTATTAACACAAACAGAGATCACTACAGACCCTCCCACAGTGTGTTCAGGCTGGGGGTGGAGAAAGAGGTCAGGGATTGTTTTGGGGGCCTCGGAGTGGCTTCCCAATCTCTCGCTACAATGGGGAGCCCTGGCAAGCGGAGCTCCCACTGTACAGACCGAGGTTCTGTGTGGCCTTGGCAGCGCATTCCTTGTTCAGGCCTTGTGTTTCTCGGCACTGCGAGCGCCGGGAAACACCCGACAAAACCCGCTTGCCCGGGGACTTTGTTTCCTTTTAGGAGAATCGTACCTTAAGTGTTGACACTGGGACAGAATTGCATGCGGGTCACGTTCCCATTGACAGCGTATTTCTGGAGCAATTCAGGACATGCTAATGGGCCAGCAGTCTGCTGACGCAACTTCTGAGCAATTCCCGGCCCAGCAGGGTTCTAACCACTGGGGTCGGAGTTAGCGCCAAAAAGCCTGGCAGCGAGAGCTGTTTTTAAACCCTCCACTTACCACACACGCACTGCAGCCACCAAGATGGCTCAGAGAAGACTTGCTCCCGAGGTCAGGAGTCTGAGGTGGACCCAGCTCCATGCCAGTGAGGAGCAGAGGGACACCCTGCTCCCCAGCAGGGCTGGAACTCAAGCCCGCCCTGCTGAATGCCACCTGGCAGGTGATGGCAGAGGCCGTCAGCGCTGCCAGTCTCACCAGGAGGAAACAGCTTGTGAACCGGACGGGTGGGGGTCTAGGTGAGTGGTCAGCCCTGAGAGGGGCAGAGAACCAGGGAGGGTCCCTTAGGCTGCAGACATCCCCCAGCAAGCCCAACAGTTTTCAGTAGTCCTTCAATGTTTTTTTAGACTCCTGTTCCCCTTCTGTAGCCATGACATCCAGTCCACGTTTGTAAATACTTGTAGTAATTCACGTCCGCGAGACTTCCACCTGACAGGAGCGGAGTATTGCAAATGGGCAGGGCATACTGTGTCTAACCCACGAATCACATTTAAATGCATGCAAATGCAGCTTTTGCATGCCACTGCCAGTGCGGGGCGCAAACCTCGTTATCACCAACAGCGAGCAACTGGAGTATGGTGCCTGAATCAGTGCCAGGTGCAGATCTCTATTTTGACCAGACACCTGATTCTCTGCCTGATCGTGGTTCGCATTTGCGACGTCACGAGGCAGATAATTTCGCCCTATATATAACAATAAAAGTCTTTTTGATCATTTGATTATTTTACTGATGACTTCTTCAAATCATCACTGGTTTGAGTTCATAATCTTTCTCCTTCATAATGACTTACTGAGAAATTTTGATTTCATAAACAACACTTTGCAGAAGCATAACTTTCATTTAAAGATCATTTCAATAAAAGCAACACTCCGTCCATAAAAGAATTGATCTGTGCAATTCCGTATGAATACTAAAAAGAGATGATTTAGCTTTGCTTTAACTTTAAGTGATGCCATTAAAATGCAAATAAGGTAACTGGCCAAGACATCTTATTTGCAGAAGGACCATCAAAAGAGAGTAGTTAAAAAAGGAGCAAAAATAATACCCTGATCTTTAAAAATCCAGCACTGTGACAAATTCTGTAGCTTAGCATTTCCGAATACTACATGCTATGGAGGAAGCTGCACCTTTGTGAATAAAGGCAGAATTTGAAATAGATCATTTGAATATTGCTGAAACAAGAGGCAAATGATGTACAATGTGGGTAAATGTGAAATTGTCCATTTTGGCAGGAAGAACAAAAAATAAGCATGTGAGGTTTTTCTTTTATTCGTTCATGGGACGTGTGCATCGCAGGCTGTGCCAGCACTTATTGCCCATCCCTAATTGCCCTTGAGGGGCAGTTGAGAGTCAACCACATTGCTGTGGGTCTGGAGTCACATGTAAGGACATTGGATTTCCTCCCCTAAAGGACCCCAGATGGGGTTTTACGACAATCGACAAAGGTTTCATGGTCATCACCAGATTTTTATTAAATTCAAATTTCACAATTTGCAGTGGCGGTATTTGAACCTGGGACCCCAGAGCAGTACTTTGGCTTTCTGGATTACTAGTCCAGTGATAATACCACTACGCTACCACCTACCCAGAGTTCTGAGGCAGAGAAATCTGGGTGTCCTAGTGCATGAATCAAAAACTGTTGGTGTGCTGGTGCAGCAAGTAATTAAGAAAGCTGATCAAAAGTTATTGTTCATTGCAAGGGGAATTGCATGCCAAAGGAGGGAGGTTATGGTTCAGTGTAGAGAGCATTGATGAGACCACATCTGGAATATAGTGTACGTGATCCCCTTATTTAAGGAAGGATGAAAACTTCTTGGAAGCATTTCAGAGAAGGTTTGCTACAGTTATACCTGAAAAGGACAGGTTGGCTTTTGAGAAAATGTTGGACAGGATAGACTTGTATTTACTGGAGTTTAGAAGAATAAGAGGTGACTTGATTGAAACATATAGGTCGATATTCTCCGGGGCTGCCCTCTAGCTGTGGGATTCGGTGGCTGAAAGTGTTCTTATATGTACCACTAAACCCATTAAACAGTCTGTCAGCATCTCATAAATACACTCCTCATAATAAAGTGAAAGTGATCCCATCTGTACCCCAAAAGTCTGCCGTATGCCAGATTCAACGGTCTGTGAGATGAAATAACACTTTAAAATGGTGGAAACCTTTGAAGTGGTTTTCTCACAATTAATTTCATTGCCCTTTAATGTTTAGAAGTCTGTTTGTATGCCTCAAATTCTAAAAGTTTTGAACTGCATGGTTCACATTCAAATCAATGCCATTGACTCCTAAATACTTTTTGATTAACAGTTTGAGGCATTGTCAAAATGGAGATGAAGATTGTTTATTTATATAGCTCTGCAGAGACACATTAACGTAGGGGAGCAGCTGCTTTTTTAAGCACAGTTTATTTTACAAGGTGGCCTCTCTTGAGAACAAATTGGGGTTACTGAGGGGGGTAGGGGTTCTTGCGAGTGGCCCAGGGGGGTCATGTAGCAGTGGTTTGAGATTAGGGTGCTCTTTAAACATGGCACCCCAGTCTCTGGGGTGTGAGACCTGTCAGAGAGAATAGGTCCCGCCCCTCTCAGTTTCAAAGCAGACCCGGGTGTGCCATTGAATGGCACTAAAACCGGTTTGAGCCCAAAATCTTTTCAAAGTGCCTTATGCCAGCAGAAATCACTCTGCTTTTTCTGCTGGCAGGAGCATTTTATCACCAGTCAGGAAAATTACACCCATAAGATCCTGAGGGGTTGTGACATGGCGGATGTGGAAAGAATGTTTCCTCTGCATATGAAAATCTAGAACCAAGGATCATTGTTTAAAAATAAGGGGTCACCTATTTAAGATAAAAATTAGGAGAATCTTTTCTCCCTCACAGAGAATTGTGAGTCTTTGGAACTATCTTTCTCAAAAGGAAGTGGAAGCCTAGCCTTTGAATATTTTAAAGGCAGGGATTGATAGATTCTTGATAAGTAAGAGGGTGAATGATTATGGGGAAAGGTGGGAATATGGAAAAATCAGACCAGCCGTGATCTTATTGAATTTGGGAGCAGGCTTGAGGGGCTGAGTGGTCTATTCCTCCTAATTCACATCTTCATATGGAAATTATTTTGTTATGTTTCAGGGACTGGGTGTTTAATTCAAGGTAAAATGGTGTAGTGAAGGTCAGGGGAAGGTGAAGGAATCATGTACCGTGCTTTAAATTCCACTTGACAACAAGCCTGGATGGCTTGGTTGCCAAAGTAGCAGTGAGGCTCAAATTTACTTACTGGGCAGAAGAATTAAGATGTTCACCCCTGTGGACACTGGCAGTGCCAGGGTAGACAGTTAGCCTTCAAATCTCACAGGGAAGAATTAGGAATGTCAGATTTTGTAAGCAAGTGTACTTTAATCTGTCTTTTTAGCTTCAAGATAGAATGGAGTTGGCGTGCTAAATGATAGCTAATCAGCATTTCTATCTTAGATACAAGGCCCATGTGATTCACATTGCCATGGAGATGAGCTTTGAAAAGGGAAGGGTCAATAAAAAACCATTCTGGTATTGATTTTCAGGGTTTTTCTTAAGATATCCCGGACCCTCACAGACCGGTCAGTCTTCAAGAATCTGAGGGAGAGAACAGGTCCACAGAGGCAACCTCTCTCTATTGTTTACTGTGCAGAATGTGGGTAGGAGCTTATGCTCCAGTTGAAGAGAACAAATTCATGAGGATTCAAATAAGGCTGTAACATTTGTCATTTGGTTAGAGGAGGGAGTCTCCAGGAGGCCAATCCTGTCCATGAAAGTCAGTTGAGGAATTGGAATTTATCCAGCTGGAAAAGTAAAAATGATGCAAACCATCAGGAGCTTAGAATACCTTTAGACTGGTTCCTGGGGGATGAAATATTCACTTAAGAAGCTCAATAAATGAGGGTATTTAAAAAGTTAAATTAGGTATTTTTTCCTGTAGTTTAGAGCATATGTTGTCCACCGAATAATGTTCAGACAATATTGCTGTTTGTTTGCTTATTGCTTATAGTAAAAGTCTTAAAAGTGCTACCGATGGAAAATCTTGCAGAGTGTTTCTATTTACATAGAACATAGAACATAGAACAATACAGCGCAGTACAGGCCCTTCGGCCCACGATGTTGCACCGAAACAAAAGCCATCTAACCTACACTATGCCATTATCATCCATATGTTTATCCAATAAACTTTTAAATGCCCTCAATGTTGGCGAGTTCACTACTGTAGCAGGTAGGGCATTCCACGGCCTCACTACTCTTTGCGTAAAGAACCTACCTCTGACCTCTGTCCTATATCTATTACCCCTCAGTTTAAAGTTATGTCCCCTCGTGCCAGCCATATCCATCCGCGGGAGAAGGCTCTCACTGTCCACCCTATCCAACCCCCTGATCATTTTGTATGCCTCTATTAAGTCTCCTCTTAACCTTCTTCTCTCCAACGAAAACAACCTCAAGTCCATCAGCCTTTCCTCATAAGATTTTCCCTCCATACCAGGCAACATCCTGGTAAATCTCCTCTGCACCCGCTCCAAAGCCTCCACGTCCTTCCTATAATGCGGTGACCAGAACTGTACGCAATACTCCAAATGCGGCCGTACCAGAGTTCTGTACAGCTGCAACATGACCTCCCGACTCCGGAACTCAATCCCTCTACCAATAAAGACCAACACTCCATAGGCCTTCTTCACAACCCTATCAACCTGGGTGGCAACTTTCAGGGATCTATGTACATGGACACCTAGATCCCTCTGCTCATCCACACTTTCAAGAACTTTACCATTAGCCAAATATTCCGCATTCCTGTTATTCCTTCCAAAGTGAATCACCTCACACTTCTCTACATTAAACTCCATTTGCCACCTCTCAGCCCAGCTCTGCAGCTTATCTATATCCCTCTGTAACCTGCTACATCCTTCCACACTATCGACAACACCACCGACTTTAGTATCGTCTGCAAATTTACTCACCCACCCTTCTGCGCCTTCCTCTAGGTCATTGATAAAAATGACAAACAGCAACGGCCCCAGAACAGATCCTTGTGGTACTCCACTTGTGACTGTACTCCATTCTGAACATTTCCCATCAACCACCACCCTCTGTCTTCTTTCAGCTCGCCAATTTCTGATCCACATCTCTAAATCACCCTCAATCCCCAGCCTCCGTATTTTTTGCAATAGCCTACCGTGGGGAACCTTATCAAACGCTTTGTCTCCCAATCAGCTATTAGTTAAAAGTAGTAAAACAAGGAGTAGAATATTTAATTGTTTTCCTGTGTTTGACATAGGTTTGCAATATCCTCCAGCACACCTTTTCCTAATGTTCTACATTACACAAATAATCAACTTTTCATGCGATTCAGCATTCGAGGCATTTTTGGAATGCAGTCAATGGTAGGTGTACAGTTTTGTTGTTGCTGCTAAATTCCTAAATATAATCGGCAGTGCCAGTGAGAGATTGGTTACAAGGTATAGCCACAATAATATAGGCGCAGAGAATCACTGTTAGATTAAGAACATCTTTCATGTCATGCATCAGTGCATTTGAACTCTACAAATTTCATAGGAACCCACAATATCAATGGGGACCATCACCTGACACATATGTGCATATAAAGAGTGAAACCCAAACAGGAGTTTGTACTTGATAAATATAAAGGCATTTTGTGTTTGTATCAACTTTTATGAACTTCACTTTTTAATTCGGAAAGAGGAAAGAATGACAGCAATGTGGAGGCTGTGGGCGGGTTTCTCCATCCTGCCGCACCTGTTCTTTAGTGCAGCGCGCCCCACCGGCAGCGGGATCCTCTGTCCTATTGTGGGAACCCTCACGCCGTTGGTGCGGGCAAGAGTGCACTGCCGGCGAAGCGGAGGTTCTCGCCGACGGAGAACCCAGACTTGTATCTGTGATTAAACCCAGTCATGGACCCAAGATGCAGATTACAGATTCAGCAAACAAAGTGATTGAAGGCTATGTTTTCCCATTGCTGTTAAATTTCAATTCTATCTGTACACAGATGATCTGCACAAAAGTCCATGGAACCTCAAATCCTTGTATCTAAATCTGTGCTTTGTTGGCACCACAAATTTTGCTTTTGTATAATGAAGCTGTTCCCTTGGGAATTAACTCCATGAAAAAGAGGATGGGATTCTCTGATCCTGAGGCTACGTGTTGACGCCGTCGTGAAACAGCGTCAACATACCCTCAGGAGCAGCGATTCTGCCCCCCACAGGGGGCCAGCACAGCACTGGAGTGACCCACACCACTCCAGCTGCCGATGTCGGCGTCAGCTGGGCGCTGCGCATGCACAGTGGGATAGCCGCCAAATGCGCGCGTGCGCAGTGGGACCGGCGCCAATGCACACATGCGCAGTGGCTTCCTTCTCCGCGCCGGCCCCGACACAACATGGCGTAGGGCTACAGGGGCTGGTGCGGAACAAAAGAGGCCCCGAGCCCGAGAGGCCGGCCTTCCGATCGGTAGGTCCCGATTGTGGGCTAGGCCACAGCAGAGGCCCCCCTCCCCATTGTCAGACCCCCCTCACCCACCCCATCAGGCCGTCCCCCGGATGCATGCACGCAGAGGTCCCATCGGGTAAAAGCACACTTGGACGGTGTCTGCGGGACTCGGATTGTTTTGCACGGCTGCTCAGCCCATCCCAGGCGGAGAATCACCGGGGGGTGCCGCGTAGAGCAGCCGCCGACCGGCACCGCGCCGACCGTGCCAATGGCGCCGATTCTCCGCTGTCCAGAGAATCGGCGGACCAGCGTCGGGGTGGCGTTGCGCGGTTCGCGCCCATCCCGCCGATTCTCCGGCCTGGCCTGGGCTGAGAGAATCCCACCCAGAATGTTTGACAAACACTTTTTTGGTAATATTTTGCACTCTGCTATCGAGTTCATTGCTGTGTGTTCAGCCCCACTCTGTTTCTGAAGGAAACACTGTAAGAACTTTCAACAGCACCCAACTCTCTGAGGGTCATGAATTTGTGGAATTATTTACTGCAGAGAGTTGTAGAGGTTAACTTGTTAAGTTTGTTCAAGGCTGAGTGTAGCACAATCAATCACTCATGAGCCGAGAAGAGATGAAGTCAATCGATGGCTTTATTACGCAGATTTGTTCCCCAGCAGCTCGGTTACAGAATGCGGCTGCTGGGACAATCCGGGTTCTTATACTCCGCCTTACTGGGTGGAGCCAGTAGGCGGCAGATTCAATCAGGACCCAGTGTCTGTCCACCAATAGCCTCTCGGCATTACTGGGTACCGTACTACCCCTAATACATACCACCACATTCACCCCTTGTTAAAAAAGAACCCGGCGGGTTGGTGGGTCGCATGGTGGTAGGTGTTTACAAAGTCGGTACTGGGATTCCATTAACACAGTGGCTATGCATCGATATCAACGGCTAACTATTTACAATGCCGCTTTTACTGGGCTACTGAAGTATTTACAGATCTTGCTTTGTCACACAGATTCAATGAGTCGAGTGGGTGCCCTGGTCGTCCTTGCCAATCATCTCAGCTCCGGTGGTGGGGCAGGCGCTGGCTCGGGCACTGCCATCTCTGGGAGCGTCGCGATGTTTGTTCCTGTTTCACTACTCCTGGGCGGGCACGGGAGGAGGACCGATCCACCCGGGAAGGGAGCGGCTGTGGGGTGCGCTGGCAGGAAGGAAGGGGTGATTGGTGTTGGGGGTTTGTGGGGAGCTCCGGTGGGCGCCAGGTCCCGCAGGGAGACCATGTCCTGTCGGCCGTCGGGGTACGCCACGTAGGTGTATTGAGGGTTCACATGGAGGAGATGAACCTTCTCGACCAACGGGTCTGATTTGTGTGCCCACACATGCTTTCGGAGCAAGATGGGTCCTGGGGCTGCCAGCCAGGTCAGAAGTGATGTTCCGGAGGAGGATTTCCTAGGGAAGACAAGGAGGCGCTCGTGAGGCGTTTCATTAGTTGTGGTACACAGCAGCGACCGGCTGGAGTGGAGGGCATCCGGGAGGACTTCCTGCCAACAGGAAACTGGGAGACTTCTGGACCATAGGGCCAGTAGGACGTCTTCCAGACCATACAATTCTCCCTCTCTACCTGACCATTCACCCGGGGGTTGTAACTGGTCGTCCTGCTCGAGGCGATGCCCTTGCTGAGCAGGAATTGACGCAGTTCGTCGCTCATGAAGGAGGACCCCCTATCGCTATGGATGTAGGCGGGGAAACCGAACAGTGTAAAGATGGCGTAGAGGGCTTTAATGACCGTGGCCGCGGTCATGTTGGGGCAGGGAATGGCGAAAGGGAAACAGAAGTATTCGTCAACCATGTTTAGGAAGTACGTGTTGCGATCAGTAGAGGGGCGGGGGCCTTTGAAATCCAGACTGAGGTGCTCAAAGGGACGGGAAGCCTTTATCAGGTGCGCTCTATCTGGCCTGAAAAAGTGCGGCTTGCACTCTGCGCAGATTTGGCAGTTCCTGGTGGCTGTTCGGACCTTCTCAACAGAGTAGGGGAGGTTGCAGGTCTTCACAAAGTGGTAGAACCGAGTGATCCGTGGGTGGCAGAGGTCCTCATGGAGGGCTTGGAGACGGTCCACTTGTGCATTGGCACATGTGCCACGGGATAGGGCATCGGACGGCTCGTTCAGCTTTCTGGGACGATACAAGACCTCATAATTATATGTGGAGAGTTCGATCCTCCACCACAAGATCTTGTCGTTCTTGATCTTGCCCGGCTGCGCATTATCGAACATGAAGGCTACCGACCGTTGGTCAGTGAGGAGTGTGAATCTCCTACCGGCCAGGTAATGCCTCCAATGCCGCACAGCTTCTACTATGGCTTGGGCTTTCTTTTCCACTGAGGAGCGGCGGATTTCTGTAGCGTGGAGGGTATGGGAGAAAAAGGCCATGGGTCTGCCCGCTTGGTTTAGAGTGGCCGCCAGAGCTACGTCAGATGCGTAGCTCTCGACTTGGAAGGGGAGGGACTCGTTGATTGCGTGCATCGTGGCCTTTGCGATGTCCGCATTGATGCGGCTGAAGGCCTGGCGGGCCTCTGACGACAGGGGAAAGACGGTGGACTGAATTAGTGGGCGGGCCTTGTCCGCGTAGTTGGGGACCCACTGGGCGTAATAAGAGAAGAAGCCCAGGCAGCGTTTCAGGGCTTTGGAGCAATGAGGGAGGGGGAACTCCATAAGGGGACGCATGCATTCAGGGTTGGGGCCTATCACTCCATTACGCACTACGTAGCCAAGGATGGCTAGACGGTCGGTGCTAAACACGCATTTTTCCCTGTTGTAGGTGAGGTTCAGGGCATTAGCGGTCTGGAGGAATTTGCGGAGGTTGGCGTCGTGGTCCTGCTGGTCATGGCCACCGGTGGTGACGTTGTCGAGGTACGGGAACGTGGTCCGTAAGCCGTGCTGGTCAACCATTCGGCCCATCTTCCGTTGGAAGACCGAGACTCCGTTAGTGACGCCGAATGGAACCCTTAAAAAGTGGTAGAGCCGCCCGTCAGCTTCGAAGGCAGTGTACTTGCGGTCGCTCGGGCGGATGGGGAGCTGATAATATGTGGACTTAAGGTCCACGGTGGAAAAGACCTTGTACTGTGCCATCCGATTGACCATGTCAGATATGCGGGGGAGAGGGTACGCATCGAGTTGCGTGTACCTATTGATGGTTTGACTATAGTCTACGGCCATCCTCTGCTTCTCCCCGGTCTTTACAACTACCACCTGAGCTCTGCAGGGACTATTGCTGGCCTGGATTATGCCTTCCTTCAGCAGCCGCTGGACTTCAGACTGGATAAATGTTCGGTCCTGGGCGGTGTACCGTCTGCTCCTAGTGGCGCCGAGTTTGCAATCCGGGGTGAGGTTCGCAAACAAGGAAGGCAGTTCAACCTTGAGGGTCGCGAGGCTGCAGATAGTGAGTGAGGGTATAGGGCCGCCGAATTGGAATGTTAAGCTCTGAAGGTTACATTGAAAATCTAACCCTCGGAGAGTGGGAGCGCAGAGGTGGGGGAGGACATAAAGTCAGTAATTCTTAAACTTTCTCCCCTGCACCATTAGGTTCGCGATGCAGAACCCTTTGATTTCTACGGAATAGGATCCCGCTGCCAGAAAAATCTTTTGGGTACTCGGGTAGATTGGAAGAAAACAGCGTCTTACCGTATCCGGATGGATAAAACTTCCCGTGCTCCCAGAGTCGATCAGGCATGGCGTTTCGTACCCATTAACCAGCTCCGTCGTCGTTGCTGTTTGGAGTGTCCGAGGCCGCGACTGGTTCAGGGTCACTGAAGTCAGTCGCGGTTGCTGCATCGGGGCGTTTTCTTCAGGCCCCGTGGAGCCGTCCATGCTGGGGTCCTTGGCTGTCAGCCAAGATGGCGGCGTCCACGGATCGCACGCGGTCGGGGGCGGACAAAATGGCCGTGTCCATGAATCGCACGTGGCCGGAGGGTCACAAGATGGCGGCGCTCATCCCCCCTGCATGGAGTCCGGGACCCAAAATGGCTGCGCCCGTTGGCCGCACATGGTTCGTTGGGGGGGTTGTCTGTGGTCTCAGTTCTCCCTCGGAGATTGCGGCGACCCCCCCCGGGACTGGCACACCGCTGGCAGACCTTTGGGCAAGGTTTAGAGTAGATGTACGAGGCAAGTTTTTTACGCAGAGGGTAGTGGGTGCCTGGAACTCGCTACCGGAGGAGGTAGTGGAAGCAGGGACGATAGGGACATTTAAGGGGCATCTTGACAAATATATGAATAGGATGGGAATAGAAGGATACGGACCCAGGAAGTGTAGAAGATTGTAGTTTAGTCGGGCAGTATGGTCGGCGCGGGCTTGGAGGGCCGAAGGGCCTGTTCCTGTGCTGTACATTTCTTTGTTCTTTGAATAGTGTCCCTTCTTGCCGCAACTTTTACAGATGGCCGAGCAGGCCGGGCAGCGCTGCCGGGAGTGTTTCGACTGGCCGCAAAAATAGCTGCGGGGCCCCCCCTGGGTGGTCTGGTGCTCTGGCCGTGCAGGCTTGTGGGGGGATGGGGGGTGCTGGGGAGTCGGTCGCGGCGGGGGTCCACGGATCCCAAGGGGCTGCCGCGCGGTCGGGAGCGTAAGCGCGGGCATTCTGCGAGGCCACATCGAGGGAGGCCGCAAGGGCCCGTGCCTCTGTGAGCCCTAGTGAGTCTCTCTCCAGCAGTCGCTGGCGAATTTAGGATGAGGTCATACCTGCTACGAAAGCATCCCTGATTAGGAGTTCCGTATGTTCGTTAGCCGTCACCGGTGGGCAGTTGCAGCTCCTTCCCAATATTAGCAGCTCTGTAGAACTCGTCCAGCGATTCTCCGGGGATTTGCCATCTCATCGTGAGTTGGTGGCATGTGTAGACCTGGTTTACGGGCCGAATGTAGATCCCTCTCAGCATGGTGAGCGCCGTCAGGAAATCCTCCTCGTCTTCGATGAGCGTGTAGATCTCCGGCCTCACCCTGGAATGCAGGACCTGCATTTTCTGGTCTTCTGTAGGTCTGCCGGGGGCCGTTCGGAGGTATCCCTCAAAGCACGCTAGCCAGTGTTTAAAAGTGGCCGCTGAGTTTGCTGCATGGGGGCTGATTCGCAGACACTCTGGGGCGATCCGGAGCTCCACAGTCCTTTAAAGTGTGTGTAATAAATTGTAGCACAATCAATCACTCACGAGGCGAGAAGAGATGAAGTCAATCGATGGCTTTATTACGCAGACTTGTTCCCCAGCAGCTTGGTTACAGAATGCGGCTGCTGGGCGAACCTGGGTTCTTATACTCCGCCTTACTGGGTGGAGCCAGCAGGCGGCAGATCCAATCAGGACCCAGTGTCTGTCCATCAATAGCCTCTCGGCATCACTGGGTACCCTACTACCCCCTAATACATACCACCACACTGAGTTAGACAGATTTTTAATCAGTCAGGGAATCAAGGGTTATGGGGATAAAGCAGGAAAGTGGAGTTGAGGATTATATCAGATCAGCCGTGCTCTCATTGAGTGGCCGAATGGCCTTCTTATGGCTTTATGGTCCCACACAAAGTAAACACGCTTGATGTATTTCCACTTGATTTACACCATTATTTTATTCAGAAAAAATATAAAGGAAAAGTTCCCTACACTGTGTACAGTGACTCCTGAAAAATATTTTTGTTAATTTATACAAGGGATGGCTTGGCCAACATTTATTGCTCATCACTAAATGTCCGTGCAAAGATAGTGGTGAGCTGCCTTTTTGAGCCGCTGCAGTCCACATGGTGTAAGTTCACCCACAGTGCTGTTAGGGAGGGAGTTCCAGGATTTTGACCCAGCGACAGTGAAGGAACCGTGATATATTTCCAAGTCAAGGTGATGTATGGCTTGAAGGAGAACTTCCAGTTGGTGATGCTTCCTTGCATCCGCTTATCTTGTCCTTCTAGAGCGTAGTGGTCATGGGTTTGGAAGGTGAAGCCACTTTACTGAGAATCTACTGAAGAAAATGGTTTGTTAAATGCTGCAAACTGTTCCCTTTTAAGGATATGCAGAAATGAAAAGAATGCTGAGGTAACTGAAGCGTAGCAGGAGAAAGAGACATTTCACTTTTAAAGTACATGGTTGCTTTGTAAAATGTCTGTAATGAAGGTTGTGTTGCATCGTCTCCGAGTTAATGTTGTGTAAAACCAGTGCGAAATTGATACACAGCTTCTCAGATTCTCTCCCCTCTCTCTCTGCCTTGCGCTTCCTGCGGATAGTCAGATTATGATTGACACTTCATCTACCAGAAACACATACATGCATCACATCCAAAGATGGGACAGCCAAAAATGAAAATTTGATGAAACAATTAATTTAAGCAACAAGAATAGAAAATTCCAGAAATGCTCAGCAAGTTAGGCACCATCTGAAAGAGTTGCTGTTTCAGCTTGACGACCTTTCATCAAAAATTATCAGAATGAAAGGTCATCTCTCCACAGATGCTGCTTGACCTGCTGCGTATTTCCAGTGTCTTGCCTGCTGGCAAGAGACCTGTGCTGCCAGGAAGGCCTGGAAAATCACAAGCCAATCAGATAGTGGTGAGGCCACTGGTGGGCATTCCCCTGGAATGAAGACCCCGGAGCAGAAGTCTCATCTAGCATGTTCTCTGCAGCGCCACTGAGGAGGCTGTGGCTGCTGCCTGAAGGACACTGCCTGGAGTTCCAGTTTTGAGGAGGACCAGGGTGCAGGCAAGTAATGTGAGGGAGCAATGTGGTTTTGCGGGGTGGGATGGTGTCATAGGGAGAGGGGGGGGTCAGAAACAAGGATGGGGGCTGGCTTTCAGTGGCCTGCCCCTTCCCACTGTTCAGTCCCTCCATTAGGTACTCACCTCCCTATGTTGACAAGCAGCCCGCACAGATTCACCTGTTGTGCATGTTGAATGCCAAAAGGCCCACTTGGAGTGATTAATCCCATCAGCAATGGGGTAAGGCCCTTAAGTGGTCATTAATTGGCCACTTAAGGGCCTCAATTGGCAGCAGGGCAGGAAGGCCGACCATGGGCCTTCCCACCCTGTATTATTTCTGGCAAAGGCGGAAGGGTGTGGTTTTCAGATGCGCCACCACCCCACAAAATACTTGTCCTTCCAACCTCCAAGCTCGCCACCTGAGCGAGCACAAGATTGCACTCAACATTCAGGTCGACGACCCTTCTGAGACGTGGGTCTGTAGTGATTCATTGCTTTAGGAGCAAAACTGTAGAATTAGTCAGACCCAGCCTTTTCTCCAGTAAGTACCTATTGATCCTCAACCCAGCGTCCTGTAATTGTGATTCCTTATCAAATCAACATGTGGTATAATTGCAGCAACTCTACTTGGTGCAAAACAGAACAAAACAACCATGTTTGTAAACATGGCCCTGAGCACTTGTCCTGCTTAACACTTTGACAAGGTGCAAGAAGTTCACTAAATTGCACATTTGCCATTTAGAAAAAGAAAATAACCAGACTGAAAATAGCAGCTTGCGAAAACTGGATTGATGTTGGATTGCTTTTTAATATAAGGGGAGTTGCCAGATTGGAGGATTACCTACAGTAGATCTGTTTGCTTCAGTGATGATCCATGGCCATCCATAATCCCAATAAATGGCTTTCTTTAGTGTGGATAATATCAATACTGCTGTGGATGTTTACTCACCTGACACAGCAAATAAATAGATGATTTTGCAAATAAGTGTTGTCGAATGAACGTAGCGTTTATTACCTCTTTTCAGAAACTCATTCCAACATATATTTTACATGCACATTTTTCCTCAATTTGACATTATGCTAGAATTGGATTTTGTTGTTTATTATCTAATGAACAAAATATTGTGCATGTTTAAAATAAATAAGTGACTCCAGAATTTTAAAACAGGAGGATTATGGGCAATGCTCTTATCCATTTCCTGTCTGACCCCCTTGCTCTCACAGTGTAATAATAGATCTGAAACCAAAACAGAAAATGCTGGAAAACCTCAGCAGGTCTGACAACATCTGTGGAGAGAGAAGGGAGTTTAGATGATTCTTTGTGACAACAGATCTGGTTGGCCTCAATATTAATGAAGAGATGGGTTCTGAGCTGAGTGGGGCGAAGGAATTGTGGGCACAAAACCTGGGAGAGGAAAAAAGGTAGTGGCTTTGAAGGACCAGTGTGATCTTAAACCTTTCATTCCAGGTTTCGTGTCTCCTGGTTTTGACAGCGGACGTGATATGCTTTTGTGGGGTGCAATCTGAACTCAACTATTTAAAATGTCAATGCAAAAATTGCACTTTGGAGGAACTAGAGATTTTGGAAGACAGTGAGGAGTATTTAAAATGGATTCTTAGCAAGGCTGCAAATATTAAATAATGCTTCCTTTGAATTGCTGCTAAATGCAGTCAGGAGTAGGATGGAAACATTTACCCCCAACAATAACAGGAAGAAGGTCGCTGCCCTCACGAAGAAGGTGTTGTTGGAGGTGACTGAGGAGGTGAGCCGCCCGGTGCCCTGCGTTTTGATGCAGTGGAGGCAGTAGAAAGAACAAAGAACAAAGAAATGTACAGCACAGGAACAGGCCCTTCGGCCCTCCAAGCCCGTGCCGACCATGCTGCCCGACTAAACTACAATCTTCTACACTTCCTGGGTCCGTATCCCTCTATTCCCATCCTATTCATGTATTTGTCAATATGCCCCTTAAATGTCACTATCGTCCCTGCTTCCACCACCTCCTCCGGTAGCGAGTTCCAGGCACCCACTACCCCCTGCGTAAAAAACTTGCCTCGTACATCTACTCTAAACCTTGCCCCTCTCACCTTAAACCTATGCCCCCTAGTAATTGACCCCTCTACCCTGGGGAAAGGCCTCTGACTATCCACTCTGTCTATGCCCCTCATAATTTTGTAGACCTCTATCAGGTCTCCCCTCAACCTCCTTCGTTCCAGTGAGAACCAACCGAGTTTATTCAACCGCTCCTCATAGCTAATGCCCTCCATACGAGGCAACATTCTGGTAAATCTCTTCTGCACCCTCTCTAAAGCCTCCACATCCTTCTGGTAGTGTGGCGACCAGAATTGAACACTATACTCCAAGTGTGGCCTAACTAAGGTTCTATACAGCTGCAACATGACTTGCCAATTCTTATACTCAATGCCCCGGCCAATGAAGGAAAGCATGCCGTATGCCTTCTTGACTACCTTCTCCACCTGTGTTGCCCCTTTCAATGGCCTGTGGACCTGTACTCCGAGATCTCTTTGACTTTCAATACTCTTGAGGGTTCTACCATTCACTGTATATTCCCTACCTGCATTAGACCTTCCAAAATGCATTACCTCACGTTTGTCCGGATTAAACTCCATCTGCCATCTCTCCGCCCAAGTCTCCATACAATCTAAATCCTGCTGTATCTTCTGACAGTCCTCATCGCTATCCGCAATTCCACCAACCTTTGTGTCGTCTGCAAACTTACTAATCAGACCAGTTACATTTTCCTCCAAATCATTTATATATACTACAAAGAGCAAAGGTCCCAGCACTGATCCCTGTGGAACACCACTGGTCACAGCCCTCCAATTATAAAAGCATCCTTCCATTGCTACTCTCTGCCTTCTATGACCTAGCCAGTTCTGTATCCACCTTGCCAGCTCACCCCTGATCCCGTGTGACTTCACCTTTTGTACTAGTCTACCATGAGGGACCTTGTCAAAGGCCTTACTGAAGTCCATATAGACAACATCCACTGCCCTACCTGCATCAATCATCTTAGTGACCTCCTCGAAAAACTCTATCAAGTTAGTGAGACACAACCTCCCCTTCACAAAACCATGCTGCCTCTCACTAATACGTCCATTTGCTTCCAAATGGGAGTAGATCCTGTCTCGAAGAATTCTCTCTTTTTTGTGATCTAGCCAAGTCAGCAAAGGGGAGTATATTTGCTGATTGAGATACATCTTCTTGCATACGCACCAACACACCCTCACCTGTCATGCTAAGTATAAACCACCACATCACTCCTCGCACCTAGGCTTCAACAGCAGCCTCCCTCACTTTCTATACACTTGCACATCAGCCCATTTATCTATGCTGTCACTCACCATAATCCTTGTGCAATGTGATATATCAGTCTGATTGTCACCATCAGTGAATACCTGACCTTTGGTCTGTTCACACAAGTCTGTTCTACCACCACTTATAGCAGAAGACAGTGCAAAAGGCAATAGAGAGGGAGATGGCATGAGTTGGACTGCCATAATAGCAGATAAGTGGAGATAAGTGCTACATCTGCAGAGCTCTCAATGAGAGATAAGGGTGAGATTCTCCCGAAATAAAGTGTGCCAGCGAGCGGGAATTTCCACGAGTTTCCCGGCGCTCGGCTCGGCGAGGCCGGCAATGCTATTTAACATTAATTGTTCCACTTACAAGGCCTCACAGTAACTTCATTGCAGTGTTAATGTAAGCCTACTTGTCACAATAAAGATTATTATTATAAACAATGACGCCGAGGAGACCAGTCCCAAGATTCGGGGATGCTGACCTGAGGAGGCTCCTGGACACGGTGGATGTCCTGTTCGCCCGAGAATCCCGGAGGGTGAGCCACAATGCAGCTAGTGCTGCCTGGGACGAAGTGGCAGCAGCTGTCAGCTCGGGCAGATGGCCAGGAGGCCTGGCCTCCAGTGCCAGAGCAAGGTCAACGACCTACACCGGGCAGCATGAGTGAGTAGACACCAGCGTCTTCAAGAAAAACTCTCATAATCGGCGGGAGAGGGCCCAGACTGGCGGTGAGGTCCGGACTTGAGAATCCTCACCTCCTTCTCGGAGTGGGCCCTGGAGGTGACTGGGGTGGCCAAGAACAGATCGGTCACCCACACGGAGGCTGGCAGCCTCCGGGCTTGCAGGACCCTCACCGCTGCCGCCTGTCTGCAGACTCTGGCTGGGCCTCCGGTTCCTCCTCCACCTCGTCCTCTAGCCCCTGCTAGTCCGGCGCCTCATCATCATCTTCCTCCACCTCATCCTCGTCCACCTCTTCTCTATCATCCTCCTCCTCCTCCTCCTCCTCGGTGGCCACATATTCCTCATCATCAACCTCCAGCTCGTCGCCCCGCTGCTGTGCGAGGTTGTGGAAGACACAGCAAACTATCACAAAGCGGGCGACCCTCTGGAGTGCACCATCCGAGCGGTCGAGGCATCAGAACCGCATCTCGAGGAGACTGATGCACCGCTCAAAAACACCCCAGGTGGCTGCATGGGCCTCGTTGTACCGGGTCTACACCTCAGTCTTTGGCCTCCATTTGGCGTCATGAGCAAGGTCCTCAGCGGATACTCCTTAACACCCAAGAGCCAGCAGCCCATCCTGGGTGCTCCTCAAAGAGTGCAGGGATGGCCGACTGCCCCAGGATATAGCTGTTGTGCACACTCCCCAGGAAGTATGCACACACGTGCATTGTTTTCATCTGCTGGTCGCAGATATGTTGTTCAGGGAGTGGAACCGTTTTCTTTTGACAAAGGCACCCCCAGATGGCTCGGTGAGTGCAGGGAAACATGCGTGGCATCTATGACCCACTTCGACCTGGGACATCGTGGTGATGGCAGAGAAACCTGCTGTCTGGGCACCTTGTTGGGCTTGATTCATGTCAAAGATTATGTAGTCTTCTGTCCGGGCATACAGGACATTCCAGATGCACCTATGGGCTGTGGCCTGTGAGATACCACACAGGTACCCACTGGAATGATCCCGTGGCATAAAACTTCAAGGCTGCGGTGACGGCCACTGGGAGTGAGGTGTCCTCCTCCTCCACGTGGCGCCACGTCTGCGAGGACATGACACAGGTGTCGCACCGTCACCTTGTTGAGGCAGATTGTCCTGCAGCACACACTGTCCGTCAGTTGTTCAAAGGACCAGTGATGCCTGTACACCCTGGGCCATCATGGGACTCTCCCTTCCACTCCTGTCCCGTCCTGTCTCCCTGTCCCGTCCCGTCCCCCTCTGGGTCCCTCTCTGGCCTGATGGGCAGCCGGGTCCTCAGGCGGGGTCTGGCATGTGGGCCGCCGCCTCAAGCATCTGCAGACGCTGCTGTTGCCGCCTTCTTCAGCGTCTGACCACATCGCATAGCACCAGCACCACTAGGGCAACCTCTGCGTCCAACATCCCTGCCATAGCGTTCAATATCTGTAAAGAATTGGGAGAGGGTGTTAGACCGACAAACAGCAGTGGTTCCCACGCCGACCCCTCCATTCCCCCACTAATCCCCCCAACCCTCCCCACCCGGAACACCCTCCCCACTTTCTGCCTGCCACAGCATGCCCCTCCCCTCACCTGGCCCCAAACCATCTACCCACGACATCCGCTCACAACGTCAACCGGACAGGCCGCTGGCCCCCTCCCCGTGGCACTCACCCACTCTTTGGATCATGTCCGGGTTAGATGAATTGGCCATGATCGATGCATGGGGTTATGGGGATATGGTAGGGGAGCGGGTTGAGGTAGAGCTCTCTTTCAGAGGGTCGATGCAGACTCGATGGGCTGAATGGCCTCCTTCTGCAATGCTGGGATTCTATGAAATAAGATCACTTCTCATTCTTCTAAACCCAAATGAGTATAGGCCCAACTTACTCATACTTTCTAGTGAAGACAACCCTTTCATCCCAGGAATCTGCCGATATATTTTCTCTGAACTTCTTCCAATAAAAATAATTAATACAATTAAGCAGAATCAAGATATGCACAGTACGGTTTCACCAATGCCCTGGGCAGTTGTAGCAGGATGTCCTTACTTTTATATTCCATCCCTCTTGCAATAAAGACAAACATTCCATTTGGCTTCCTAATCACTTGCTGTATCCACATGCTAACTGTTTGTGATTCATATACAAGGATACATAGATCTCTTTGTACTGCAGCATTTTGCATTATCTCTTCATTTAACTATTATTCTGTTTTCCTATTCTTGCTACCCAAGTGGACATCCTCACATTTTCCCACATTATACTTCACCTGTCCATTCGCTTAACCACAAATGTCAAGAATCGTTGAATATTCTTTTGCAGGCTCTTTGTATCTTCCTCACAACTTACTTTCTTGCCTATGTTTACATCATTGTCATGTGAGAGTACCTTTAAGAAATGGGCGTTTATAAATGGGTATGTATATAAATATCTGTAGTGAGAGTACCTTTTAAGAAATGGGTGTTTATTACTGCAGTGATGTCAGAGAGTGGGTGGAGCTGGGCTGTCTGTCAGCTTTTTACTTTCATTTTAGGCTGTGTGCTGCAGGGTGTCTTTTAGTTTCGTTTTCAGAGCTGGATAGCTGCAGTCACAGCCAGAAGGGGTATTAGAGTTTCTCGCTGTAATCTAAAGACTGGAAATCGATCCCGGTGATTTAAAACTAATAACAGTAGTGACTTTAACCTGATGTGCTTCCGGTAAAAAGTGTTTTAAGTCTTACGGATGTTAAAAGGAAGGCTTAAAGGATTACTTAGTGTTGTGTTCTTTGGGGGTTGTATTTGAATTAATGGTTGCTAAGATGTTCATTGCATGTTTTAAAAAGGTTAACTTGAGTTCATAGAATAAACATTGTTTTGCTTTAAAAAATACTTTTCCATTTCCGCTGTACCACACCTGTAGAGTGGTCCGTGTGCTCCCCATACCACAATCTATTAAAAGTTGTGCGTCAGGTGAACTCCATGATACAATTTGGGGTTCTCTAAACCCTGGCCCAGAACATCATCAACCAATTTGGTTACAATGCTGTCAGTCCCTTCATCCAAGTCATTAATGCACATTGTAAATAGTTGAGGCCCAGCAGTGATTCCTGTGGCACTTCACTAGTTACAGTTTGACACCCTGAAAATGACCCATTTATCCTGAATCTCTGCATCTTGGTAGCAAGTCCTCCAACAGTGCTAATACATCATCCCCCAACACTATGAGCTCTTATCTTGTGCACTAACCTTTTATTTGACGCAATATCAAACAAAGAACAAAGAACAAAGAAAAGCACAGCACAGGAACAGGCCCTTCGGCCCTCCAAGCCCGTGCCGACCATGCTGCCCGACTAAACTACAATCTTCTACACTTCCTGGATCCGTATCATAAGAACATAAGAACTAGGAACAGGAGTAGGCCATCTGGCCCCTCGAGCCTGCTCCGCCATTTAATGAGATCATGGCTGATCTTTGTGGACTCAGCTCCACTCTCCGGCCCTTACACCATATCTCCGAATCCCTTTATTCTTTAGAAAGGCATCTATCTTTTTCTTAAAAACGTTTAAAGAAGGAGCCTCAACTGCTTCACTGGGCAAGGAATTCTAGAGATTCACAACCCTTTGGGTGAAGAGGTTCCTCCTACACTCCGTCCTAAATCTACCTCCCCTTATTTTGAGGCTATGCCCCCTAGTTCTGCTTTCCCCGACCATTGGAAACAACCTGCCCGCATCTATCCTATCTACTCCCTTCATAATTTTATATGTCTCAATAAGATCCCCCCGCATCCTTCTAAACTCCAATGAGTACAGTCCCAGCCTACTCAACCTCTTGTCATAATCTAATCCCCTCAACTCTGGGATCAACCTAGTGAATCTCCTCTACACTCCCTCCAGTGCCAATATGTCCTTTCTCAGGTAAGGAGACCAAAACTGAACATAATACTCCAGATGCGGCCTCACCAACACCCTATACAATTGCAGCATAACCTCACTAGTCTTGAACTCCATCCCTCTATCAATGAAAGACAAAACTCGATTAGCCTTCTTAATCACCTGTTGCACCTGCACACCAACTTTTTGCGACTCGTGCACCAGCACACCCAGGTTCCTCTGCACAGCAGCATGTTTTAACATCTTACCGTTTAAATAATAATCAATTCTGCTGTTATTCCTCCCAAAATGGATAGCCTCACACTTGGCAACATTGAATTCCATCTGCCAGACCCTAGCCCATTCACCTAACCTATCCAAATCCTTCTGCAGACTTCCGGTATCCTCTGCCCTTTTTGCTTTACCACTCATCTTAGTGTCGCCTGCAAACTTTGACACATTGCACTTGGTCCCCAACTCCAAATCGTCTATGTAAATTGTGAACAACTGCGGGCCCAACACTGATCCTTGAGGGACCCCACTAGTTACAGGTTGCCAACCAGAGAAACACACATTTATCCCCACTTTCTGCTTTCTGTTAGTTAACCAATCCTCTACCCATGCTACCACTTTACCCTCAATGCCATGCATCTTTAGTTTATGCAGCAACCTTTTGTGTGGCACCTTGTCAAAAGCTTTCTGGAAATCCAGATATACCACATCCATTGGCTCCCCGTTATCTACTGCACTGGTAACGTCCTTAAAAAATTCTACCAAATTAGTCAAGACACGACCTACCCTTTATGAACCCATGCTGCGTCTGCCCAATGGGACAATTTCCCTCCAGGTGCCCCGCTATTTCCTCCTTAATGATAGATTCCAGCATTTTCCCTACAACCGAAGTTAAGCTTACCGGCCTATAATTACCCGCTTTCTGCCGACCTCCTTTTTGAAACAGTGGTGTCACGTTTGCTACTTGCCAATCCTCTGGGACCACCCCAGAGTCTAGTGAATTTTGATAAATTATCACTAGTGCGTTTACAATTTCCCTAGCCATCTCTTTTAACACTCTGGGATGCACCCCATCAGGGCCAGGAGACTTGTCTACCTTTAGCCCCATAAGCTTGCCCAATACTGCCTCCTTAGTGATTACAATCATCTCAAGGTCCTCACCTATCATATCTTTATTTCCATCAGTCACTGGCATGTTATTTGTGTCCTCCACTGTGAAGATTGACCCAAAAAACCTGTTCAGCTCCTCAGCCATTTCCCCGACTCTGATTATTAAATCTCCCTTCTCATCTTCCAAAGGACCAATATTTACCTTAGCCACTCTTTTTTGTCTTATATATTTGTAGAAGCTTTTACTATCTGCTTTTATGTTCTGAGCCAGTTTACTTTCATAGTCTACCTTACTCTTCTTTATGGCTTTTTTAGTAGCTTTCTGTTGTCCTCTAAAGACTTCCCAGTCCTCTAGTCTCCCACTAATTTTTGCCACTTTGTATGTTTTTTCCTTCAATTTGATACCCTCCCTCACCTCCTTAGATATCCACAGTCGATTTTTCCCCTTTCTACCGTCTTTCTTTTTTGTCGGTATGAACCTTTTCTGAACACTGTGAAAGATTGCTCGGAAGGTTCGCCATTGTTCCTCAACTGCTTCACCATGAAGTCTTTGCTCCCAGTCTACCTTAGCTAGTTTTTCTCTCATCCCATTGTAATCGCCTTTGTTTAAGCACAAAACACTAGTGTTTGATTTTACCTTGTCATCCTCCAACTGTATTTTAAATTCTACCATATTGTGGTCGCTCCTTCCAAGAGGATCCCGAACTATGAGATCATTAATCAATCCTGCCTCATTACACAGGACCAGATCTAGGACCACTTGTTCCCTTGTAGGTTCCATTACATACTGTTCCAGGAAATTATCCCGGGCACATTCTATAAACTCCTCCTCAAGGCTGCCTTTACCAACCTGGTTAAACCAATCAATATGCAGATTAAAATCTCCCATGATAACCGCTGTACCATTTCTACATGCATCCGTTATTTCTTTGCTTATTGCCTGCCCTACCATCCTGTTACTATTTGGTGGCCTGTAGACTACTCCTATCAGTGACCTTTTCGCCTTACTATTCCTGATTTCCACCCAAGTTGATTCAACCTTGTCCTCCATAGCACCAATATCATCCCTTACTATTGCCCGGATGCCATCCTAAAACAACAAAGCTACACCACCGCCCTTACCGTCCATTCTATCCTTTCATATAGTCTGATACCCTTGGATATTTAACTCCCAGTTGTGACCATCCTTTAACCATGTTTCAGTAATGGCCACTAAATCATAGTCATTCACGATGATTTGCGCCATCAACTCATTTACCTTATTTCGTATACTACGAGCATTCAGGTAAAGTACACTTATGCTGTTTTTTATGTCTTTGTTATGAATCCTAACACCTTGATCAGTAACTTTTCGCAATTTATTTTTCCTCTTACCCTTTCTCCTAATTTTCCTTGTCTTTGAACCCATATGTCTACATAATAACCTGTCACGTAACCTGCTGCCTCTATTCCCATCCTTTTCATGTATTTGTCAAGATGCCCCTTAAATGTCACTATCATCCCTGCTTCCACCACCTCCTCCGGCAGCGTGTTCCAGGCACCCACTACCCTCTGTGTAAAAAACTTGCCTCGTACATCTACTCTAAACCTTGCCCCTCGCACCTTAAACCTATACCCCCTAGTAATTGACCCCTCTACCCTGGGGAATAGCCTCTGATAACCACTCTGGGCGAGATTCTCCGACCCCCCCGCCGGGTCGGAGAATCGCCGGGGGCTGGTGTGAATCCCGCCCCCGCCGGTTGCCGAAGTCTCCGGCACCGGATATTCGGCGGGGGCGGGAATCGCACCGTGCCGATTGGCGGGCCCCCCCGCGCGATTCTCCGGCCCGGATGGGCCGAAGTCCCGCTGCTAAAATGCCTGTCCCGCCGACGTAGATTAAACCACCTACCTTACCAGCGGGACAAAGCGGCGCGGGCGGATTCTGGGGTCCTGGGGGGGGGGCCCGGGGCGATCCGGCCCCGGGGGGGTGCCCCCACGGTGGCCTGGCCCGCGATGGGGGCCCACCGATCTGCGGGCGGGCCTGTGCCGTGGGGGCACTCTTTCCCTTCCGCCTCCGCCACGGTCTCTACCATGGCGGAGGCAGAAGAGACTCCCTCCACTGCGCATGCGCGGGAATGCCGTCAGCGGTCGCTGACGCTCCCGCGCATGCGCCGCCCGGAGATGTCATTTCCGCGCCAGCTGGCGGGGCACCAAAGGCCTTTTCCGCCAGCTGGCGGGGCGGAAATTTGTCCGGCGCCGACCTAGCCCCTTAAGGTTGGGGCTCAGCCCCCAAAGATGCGGAGCATTCCGCACCTTTGGGGCGGCGCAATGCCCGACTGATTCGAGCCGTTTTGGGCGCCAGTCGGCGGACATCGCGCCGTTTCCGGAAAATTTCACCCTCTGTCTATTCCCCTCATAATTTTGTAGACCTCTATCAGGTCGCCCCTCAACCTCCATCATTCCAGTGAGAACAAACCGAGTTTATTCAACCGCTACTCATAGCTAGTGCCCTCCATACCAGGCAACATTCTGGTAAATCTCTTCTGCACCCTCTCTAAAGCCTCCACATCCTTCTGGTAGTGTGGCGACCAGAATTGAACACTATACTCCAAGTGTGGCCTAACTAAGGTGCTATACAGCTACAACATGACTTGCCAATTCTTATACTCAATGCCAATGAGGGCCTTTTGGAAATCCAAATGCATTCCTCTACCAATTCCCATTATCGACCCTGCTTGTTACTTCCTCAAAGAACTGTAATAAATCTGTCAAGCATTAAAATAAAAGCAACAAACTGCAGCTGCCGGAAATCTGAAATAAAAACTGACAATTCTGGAAAACGTCAGCGGGTTTGGCAGCATGTGTGGGAAGAGAAGCAGAGTTGATGTTTTGAGTCTGTTTGACTCTTTTTTTCAGAGCTGAAGAAGTCCTTTGGACTCTCAGTATTAGCCCTGTTTCTCTCTCCACAGATGCTGCCAGACCTGCTGGGGTTTTTCAGCATTTTCTGTTTTTGTCAAACATTGTACCCAAGATAATTTCTCAATGCTGTACTGATATTATGCTTTACTAACAGAGCCATCACACCACCTTTCCCACCAGCCCTTCAGAAATGTCTAATACCACTGAATAAAAATAATAATAGCTTATTGTCACAAGTAGGCTTCAATGAAGTTACTGTGAAAAGCCCCTAGTCACCACATTGCGGCACCTGTTCGGGAGGCTGGAACAGGAATTGAACCCGCGCTGCTGGTCTTGTTCTGTATTACAAGCCAGCTATCTTAGCCCACTGTGCTAAACCAGCCCCTGCATATTCAGTTCCCAGTCATGGGAGTAAGTGGATAGCACTGTGGCTTCACAGCGTCAGGGTCCCAGGTTCGATTCCCTGCTGGGTCTCTGTCTGTGCGGAGTCTGCACGTTCTCTCTCTGTCTGCGGGGGGTTTCCTCCGGGTGCTCCGGTTTCCTCCCACAGTCCAAAGATGTGCAGGTTAGGTGGATTGGCCATGCTAAATTGCCCTTAGTGACCAAAAAGGTTTGGAGGGGTTATTGGGTTACGGGGATAGGGTGGAAGTGAGGACTTAAATGGGTCGGTGCAGACTCGATGGGCCGAACGGCCTCCTTCTGCACTGTATGTTCTATGTTCTATGGTCACTTTGCAACCATAGGCTCGATTCAGATCCACACTGGGCACAATGGGTAAGTCGCATGAGAGCTCCAAATTGGCTCCACGCAAGTCATCCGGCCCACTCTTCCCGTCGGTATGTTTAAATGAGCCTAATGACTCATATAAATACCCGGATGCCGGATTCACCCAGTGTTCGAGACGTTGTGCCTGGGAGACGTCGCCCAGATTGGTTTGGGGGAAATGGGTTTCAATCCATGCGGCAGTGGTATCAGTTCTGGGGAAAGAAGGAGCTATAGCATTGGGATGACCTTTACCAGAACCACACTGGGACCCAGTATACTTGTGAATCATTTAACTAGTCCTGCAGAGAGTGCTTTAAACTAAATAGTGGGAGGAGGGTGCACGTAACGGGAGATTTGAGAAGCTAAAAAGAAAAAGGGAAAAGGCAAAAGTGCAAGGAAGTGATCAGGGTGTGTGACACAAAGGAACAAGTGTACAAACAAAAGATTTCCATATGGGCGGCACGGTAGCACAGTGGTTAACGCTGTTGCTTCAAAGCTCCTGGGTCCCAGGTTCGATTCCCAGCTTGGGTCACTGTCGGTTTGGAGTCTGCACTTTCTCCCGTGTCTGCGTGAGTTTCCTCCGGGTGCTCTGGTTTCCTCCCACAGCCCAAAGATGTGCAGGTTAGGGGGATTGGCCACGCTAAATTGCCCTCAGTGACAAAGAAGGTTTGGTGGTGTTACTGGGTAACGGGAATCGGGTGGAGGTGGGGGCTCGGGTAGGGTGCTCTTTCCAAAGGTTGGTGCAGAGTCGATGGGCCGAATGGTCCCCTGCTGCACTGTAAATTCAATGATTCTATGAGCGAATAAGGTCAGAGTAGTGAAAAATCATAACATAACAGATAAAACTAATTTTTATCTGAATGCACTCAGCATTTATAACAAGGTGCATCAATTGATAGCACAAATAGAAATAAATGACTATGACATAGTGGACCGAAATGCCAGTCCTATCAGGTCAAGTCTGCATTCCTTGGACTTAAGGGAGCGAAGATTAGGACTGTACATGTAGAGTGGCCAGGGTGACAGAGTGTAATGGTTTTATTGAAGAATAAACAGAAAAGCTACACAAAAAAGAGCAGTGTGATTTACCAGAAGAATTGTATGAGCTAGGAAGGGTAAACCTTTTTGTATCCAAAAGCAAAGGTGACAAGTGGCATTCAGCATAAAGGACTGAGAAAGAACAGCAATAGAAAGTAAGGAAGGTATTTTATTAACAAACGCTGATGAACAAAGGGAAAAAAGCATATAAAGAACTAAATGCAAAAAATGAAAAAATGCAATGATTGAGCTGAGAAGAGAAGAAAATGTTGACATTGATTTCATTGGACCAGAGAGTGAGATAAGTACAGCAATAAATGAGATAAAAACGGGGAAGAGGCTGGAATAAATGAAATGCTGACAGAATTGATTAAAAGCTTGGGAAAGAACATTGCAGCAATGTTTAATACGCTGTGCAAAAGTTATTTATTTCTCAGGTGAAAAACTGGAGGATTTCATGCAGACCATAATGATCATGCTAAGAAAGAAGTCAAAGGCATGTCAATGTTCTGATTCTCATACAATTATTCTTAGCAGACACAAGGGAACATTAACATCTGGAGGTTCCCTTCTAAGCCACACACCATCCTGACTTGGAACTATATCGCTGTTCTTTCACTGTCGCTGGGTAAAAAGCCTGGAACTCCCTCCTTAACAGCAGTGTGGGTGTACCTATGCCACATGGACTGCAGCGGTTTAAGAAGGCAGCTCACCACGACCTTCTCAAGGGCAATTAGGGATGGGCTATAAATACCCATAAATGCCCTCGCCAGCGATGCCTGTGGTGTTGGGTTCTCTGGTGCACAGATGAGCCAACACAGTTGTATGTGGTACAACTCTATTTTATTTTAACTCTTGTATACAGTTCGTTCTGGATACTCTGCACGTGCTGTCTCCCTGAGTGTGTCGTGTAGCAGGTCTGTCCTTGTCCTTGTCTCCAGCCAATACTGACCACACGGTGTCGTGTTTGTGCTTTTATATCTTTCTGTGATTGGTTGTGGTGTTGTGTGTTCTGATTTGTCTGTTGGTGTGTCTATCATGATGTGTGTGTTTGAATATCATGACATCCCCCCTTTTTACAAAGATATGTGCCTACGTGGTTATAAATATGATCGTGTCGTGAGTGCATCTAAGAGTGTGTGTGTGTGTGTTGTGTACAGCGTGTGTATATGACGTGCGATGGTGCGATGTCGGGTGCGTCACACTAACAAGGTTGTACCATAACAAAACATGAATGCGAGAAAAAAAAACAACTTGAACAGTGGTCCGGTCAGACGATATCTGGAACGATAAACAACAACAGGTTATAATACAGAAGTGTTTGACTTTTTGAACGTATGAACAGCGTTATAAGTCCAGTCTAATGGGTGACCGCCTCAAGAATAGGCTGGTCCTCAAGCCGGTTCAGCTGTGGAGATCTGGGTTCACACTGGTTCACCTTGGACTGTTGGAGGTGATGCTGTTGCCGAAGTCTCTACTTTTCCATTTGTTGTACTTCGTGCAGTGCTTGGTTTTTCATTCGTGCAAATATAACATTCAACATCTTTGTTAGTGTTGCCTTGGCTGTGGTTTGGTTTACGAAGTTTTTTTGCTGGCCAGGTGTATATTGTGGCGCGTTCTAACAGCCTGTAACACAGTTCCTTCGTGTATTTCTATGTGCTGAGATGTTACTGTAGTTAGTAAGGCCTTAATTATCTGCAACTGAACACCTTTGTCGGTTTGTGGTCCTTGAGAACAACCACATATTGTCTCTATAATTCTATCAATTAATTTCTGTAAACAGTCAGATGATGTGCTGACTATGCGGGGACATTTCGACTGGCATGCCAACTCAAAAGGGAGAAAATACTTGTCTGCTTCAATAAAGTTTGCCCTGGATTTGACAGGTGGCAAGGTCCCAGAAATAGCCTTAGCTTCTGCATGGGGAGGATTTTAGCTGCTGTGGCCTGGTCACGGGTGGCGATGGAAGGGGCATGAACCGTGGCATCTCCATGAAGTCATCCTTGGGAACCAGTGGAGGATCCGGCGTGTGCGTACGGTTCAGTTGCGAGCGTTGAAGGCGGCGCAAAGCTCGCTGATTGCGCCTACGCCCCAATCCATCCGCCCTGCATGCCAGGAACAAGGTGGAGTCTTTTTTCTTTTTATGTTTGTGGTGGACGGCATCTTGTAGCCGATGGGTCGTTGCCATCGAAGAAGCACCATCACTAATATCATGCAAGGCGATGACTGTGCCAGATGTGGAAGTTGGCCGAGACCGTGCACGCTGGTTCCGGCCACCTGCTGTGCCGGAAGGGCGACTCCGCAGAGAAACGTCGAAGCATGTCGCCTTGGAGAGAGAATTGTTGCTCACATCAACGTCTGGCGATGGCGCGAATTGGTGTGTCCGTCTTGGACCACCGGTGCTGGTCGCCACTGCCGACCCAGTGGGACTGCCACGCGATCCATTCCCTGTCGCCGTGGCATCCGCCGTCACCCTGAGCGTGCCATCACCGAGGCCGCGACACCGCCCGTCCGGAGCAAGGTCTGGCGTGCGCGAATCAGAGTCGGCGCTTGGCTGCTCCCCATCTGGAGTCCTGTCTGTCTTCCGTCGATGCTCCCCGTCCGGAGTCCCAACAGGTTCACTGGAGGCAGCCGAGATTCCCTGAAGCTGCACTTCTGGAGTCGGAACATGCAGGAATGCACCGACCAGTGGAGAGGCTCGAGCCATCGAGGGTGGAAGCGGTGCGCCGCCACCGCAGTCGTCAGTGGTCCCACCATGATCGTCGAGTGCCTCGGTACGCACTAGGTGAGGTCTGTCACCTTGCACCTTTCGCATGGGCAGTGGGATGCTGTCGTCACTCGTCTCACATCCCGTGGATAGATCCTCATTAGCAGCTTGCTGTTCACTAGGGTTGGGTAAATTGTCAGAGTTGTCATCTGGTGGTGCACACCATGTCGGTGGACTGTCATTGTCTTGCCGTTGTCCTTCATTTGGGCTTTTCTTCTTTGGAATTTTAAATCTTCCCCCAGACATTGCAGAACCTTGTTATTACCCCCAAATTCTCCCATATGTATGGTCTCGAATATAGGGTCCAATGTTTCTATCGAATTTGTACAATTTTCCAAAGAACATTCCGTTTCACTTTTCTTCTCAGGTACCTCATATGTATCTTTGTCTAATGTACATGCCTTCATGGTCTCTGGGTCTGATTTTGCTGGGACTGGCATGGTCACAGTCTCTCTTTTACTGTTCTCAATTGCCCACATTATACTCCCCATACATAACTGCTTAATCACTGGGGTTAGTGTGGTTAAACATACAGGTAATTTCTTTAGCAAATCCTCAGTATCCTTCTGTGACCGTGCAGCATTATTAATCTCTGTTCGGCTACAATGATTCTGAAGGTCAGCGCATGAACCTTTTTACTTCGGGCTTGGAAGAGGAGATTCCTTTGGCTTGTCTTCAGTTGGGCTTGAACAGTCATCAGCGCTGTGCCCTTCATTGTAGCATGAGAGACCGTCATGGTCATGCTGCTGTGCAGTAGAGCATGGTAGGCTGTCATAGCCTTCGCGCTGTTCACGTGAGCATGGCAGACTTGCATCATCTGCCGCTGGTTGGTCAGGAGAGGTTGCTAGACCCTCATGGTCTTGTTCCTGCAAGGACTGCGCATCGGAGTCAAGCGTTTCTTCTATCGTGGAGGCTGTCCATGAGCTCTCTGTGGAGGCTTGTGACACTGGAGTCACTTCTTGTTCGTGCAAGGACTGCGCTCTGGAGTCTTGCGTTTCTGCAATTGTGGAGTCTGTCCACGAGCTTGCTGTGGAGGCTTGTGACACTGGAGTCACTTCTTGTTCGTGCAAGGACTGCGCTCTGGAGTCTTGCGTTTCTGCAATTGTGGATTCTGTCCACGAGCTTGCTGTGGAGGCTTGTGACTGTGGAGTCACTTCTTGTTCATGCAAGGACTGCGCGCTGCAGTCTTGCGTTTCTGCAATTGTGGAGTCTTTCCACGAGCTTGCTGTGGAGGCTTGTGACTCTGGAGTCACTTCTTGTTCATGCAAGGACTGTGCTCTGGAGTCTTGCATGTCTTCTTTCATAGAGTCGGGAACGCTGAGCGGGACGTGGACCATGCTCTGTGTGGCAGCAGGCCGCTCTCTGTGGGCTTGCACCGCTCCCTGTCTGTTAATGTCAGGCTGCAGCATCATCCGGTACTGATAAGTTGGGACGTCATATCTGCTGGGTTGAAGATCCTCAAATCCGAAAAATGAATCCGCATCTGCGTCGGATTCAATGTGGGGGCCGCCAATGTGCAACACGAAAGGTTCATCCGAGTCATAGTCGTATAGGACCACGGAGCTATCATTGGGCTCGGGAGGTCCGGAAACACTGTAAAGATCATCATCGAAGTATTCGAGGTCGGAATCATCGGCTTGTGCGTAGGTAACTGCTTGTCGGAGGGTTCTTCGGAGGTCAAATTCATCTCCTGGGTCAATTTGCGGCAATGTGCTGTCATTCCAGGTGAGGAAAGGTTGTTTTACAGCTTTAACAGATTTTTGTTTTTTTGATTTGGGACGTTTCCCTTTTAAATTGTATTTGGGACGTTTCCCCTTTAAATTGGTGTGTTCTGGGGCCTCTGACATCCTGACGCTCGGTATGTAGCACGTAGGAAGCGACTGCGCATGCGCAGATCGCTGTTCCTTTGCCGATGGCCGTTTTCTTGACTGCGCATGCGCAGCATCTCGCGCATGCGCAAACGAAACTTCCGGTTCTGTGCACTGCTCGCGCAACTGTGCTAGCGTGATACCTTTAGCAAGATGGCCGCCGACCTCGACCCAGCCCTCTCTCAGGCCCGGGATTTCGGCCTCTGGGAATTTGGGCTCCGGGATCCCGGCCACGAGGTGAGTACTGCCGCTTTTCTTACCTTTACTTGCCGATTGAATTGCGTTTTCTTCACAGTACTTGGAGAATTTGTCCAGGACTGCCTGGTAATCGTACCTTTGCTGCCTCCTGAAGAACCTGAACCTTGTGAATATTTCTCTTGCCCTTGCACCGGCGATGGTGAGGAGAAATTCAATTTTTTCGCTATCATCCAGGTCTTGGAGTTCAGCTGCCACCAGGAACAATTCGAACACTTGCCGGAATCGCCGCCAGTTTTCGCGGAGATCGCCGTGGCACTGGAGCGGCTGCGGAACGGGGAGCTCTATCATTTTGCCTGGGCACTGCTGGTTGTCTCTGTACACTGAGGTATGCCGGCAGGTATCGATCCACTCCTGTACCATGTGGTGTTGGGTTCTCTGGTGCACAGATGAGCCAACACAGTTGTATGTGGTACAACTCTATTTTATTTCAACTCTTGTATACAGTTCGTTCTGGATACTCTGCACGTGCTGTCTCCCTGAGTGTGTCGTGTAGCAGGTCTGTCCTTGTCCTTGTCTCCAGCCAATACTGACCACACGGTGTCGTGTTTGTGCTTTTATATCTTTCTGTGATTGGTTGTGGTGTTGTGTGTTCTGATTTGTCTGTTGGTGTGTCTATCATGATGTGTGTGTTTGAATGTCATGACAATGCCCACATCCCATGAATGAATAAACAAAGTTCTGATTTTTCCATGCAAGGGAGATGGAAGAATGGAAGAATGCCAGAGAGACCATGCATCAAAGGTTATGTTGAGAATTGTAACAAAGAGAATGTGTGGGAATGCACAGAAGGACATGACTCTTTCAGAGGATCGGTGCAGATTCAATGGGCCGAAAGGCCTCCTTCTGCACTGTAGGGGTTCTATGATTCTTTGATGACCAGTTTAGATTCCAGGGAGGAAGAGGGACAAGATGAACAATCAGCATTATAAGATTAATAGGTGAAAACTTTGGACAGGAAGAATAGCTTTGTTTTGTCGATTTTGAAAAAACATTCAATTAGGTTAACTAAGTCGTGACAGCACTGAAACACATTGGAGTAGTCTGGAGATATAGACGATTTATACTAAATCTGTACATGGTACAAACAACAACAGTGGGGGTAGCTTATAGGAATTGATGGGGTCCGAATTTTTTGGAACACATTCCCACGGGCTCCATTTTACACTCTAATGAGCACTGATTGGCACCAGCCAGGGCTTCTTTCCTCACTTGGAAGGAAGTGCTGCCTTGGAGAGCTGCCGGTCAATCAGATTAGTCAAAATCCCTCCAGGTCATCTAGGAACAGTGCTGCAGTGGCCAGAAGAGGCACTGCAGTGGGGTGCCTGGGACGAAGTGTTGAGACTGATTCTCAGGGATCAGTTTTGGGACCGCAATTGTTTACAATTAACATCGATGATTTGGAGTTAGAACATAGAACCTACAGTGCAGGAGGAGGAGGCCATTCGGCCCATCGAGTCTGCACTGACCCACTTAAGCCCTCACTTCCACCCTATCCCCGTAACCCAATAACCCCTCCTAACCTTTTTGGACATGAAGGGCAATTTAGCATGGCCAATCCACCTAACCTGCACGACTTTGGACTGTGGGAGGAAACCAGAGCACCCGGAGGAAACCCACGGGGAGAACGTGCAGACTCCGCACAGCCAGTGACTCAGCGGGAATCGAACCTGGGACCCTGGCGCTGTGAAGCCATAGTGCTTTCCACTTGTGCTACCGTGCTGCCCACGTTGAGGACAAAGTGTAATGTGTCAAAGTTCGCAGATTACACTAAGACGAGTGGTAGAATAAAGTGTGCAGAGGACAATGAAGCTCAGCAGAGGGATTTGGATAGTTTAAGTGAGTGGGCAAGGGTCTGGCAGAGGGATACAATGTTGATAAATGTAAAGTCATCGATTTTGGTAGGAATAACAGCAAAATGGACTATTATTTAAATGGTAAAAAATTGCAGCATGCTGCTGTGCAGAGGGACCTGGATGTCCTTGTGTATGAGTCACAAAAAGTTGGTTTACAGGTGCAGCAGGTAATTAAGAAGGCAAATGGAATTTTGTCCTTCATTGCTAGAAACATGAAGTTTAAAACCAGGGAAGTTATGTTGCAGCTGGAAGAGTGCTGGTGAGGGCATACCTGGAGTACTGTGTACAATTTTGGTCTCCTTACTTGAGAAAGGATGGACTCGCTCTGGAGGGGGTGTAGAGGAGATTCACTAGGTTGATTCCAGAGCTGAAAGGATTGGCTTATGACGAGAGACTGAATAGAATGGGACTATACTCATTGGAATTTAGAAGAATGAGGAGGGATCCGATAGAAACATAAAGTTATGAAGGGAATAGTTAAGATAGAAGCACGGAGGTTGTTTCCACTGACGGGTGAAACTAGATTTTCACAGTAACTTCATTGCAGTGTTAATGTAAGCCTACTTGTGACACTAACAAATGTTATTATATTATAGAACTAGGGAGCATAGCCTCAAAATAAGGGGGAACAGATTTAGGACTGAGTTGAGGAGGAACTTCTTCACCCAAAGGGTTGTAAATCTGAGGAGTTCCCTGCCCAGTGAGGCTACCCCATTGGATGTTTTAAAGACAAAGATAGATAGATTTTTGAACAGTAAAGGAATTAAGGGTTATGTGAGCAGGTGGGTAAGTGGAGCTGAGTCCACAAAAAGATCAGCCATGATCTTATTGAATGGTGGAGCAGGCTTGACGGGCAGGATGGCCTACTCCTGCTCATAGTTCTCATGTTCTTACGACATGGACACCAGCTAAGTGGTAGGGATCCTGAGTGTTCAGCTCCAATGGTGACTCAATAATAAGAAATAGGAAGCGAGTCTTGACTTTTTCGATACCAAGTTTATTGTATTCAGTAATCAATACTCCAACAACAAAACAGTGCCACCTGTGTCCCCATAAAACTATAAGTGCACTTGATTAAATGATTAAAACTCCAATTCCAAACTTAAATAGGAGGGAACTTTAACTTTTTCGAACAGAATCCCCCTTTTAAAAAGAAAAACCTTCCATTTTAACTTAAAGTACATTATAGCATGACATAAATGTATGTATATATATTTGTTTTCTGCAATAAATGCACCCTATTCCCTGTTAATCTCCCTGTTCTCTAGCATCATCTTTAGGCTCACTGGGAGGGATTCAGTGATCCTGAGGCTAAGTGTTGATGCTGTCGGAAACACCGTCGCGTTTCTCGACTGCGTCAACATGGCCTCAGGATCAGTAATTTTGGCCTGAACAGGGGGACAGCACGGCACTGGAGTGACCCACGCCACTCCAGCTGCTGATCCTGGCGTGAACTGGGCGCCGCAGGGTCCGTGCATGTGCAGTGACACCGGCACCAATGCGCGCATGCGCAGTAGTTCCCTTCTCCACGCCGGCCCCAACGCAACATGGCGCAGGGCCACAGGGGCCGGCGAGGAAGAAAGGAGGCCCCCAGCCAGAGAGGCTGGCCTGCCGATCGGTGGGCCCTGAAAGCGGGCCAAACCACATCGGATGCCACCGCCCCCCACCCCCCGCCCCCGGGATCGGACCCCCCTCGCCCTGCACAGGCCGCCCCCGGACCCTTCCACGCCGAGGTCCCGCTGGCTGAGAGCAGGTGTGAACGGCGCCGGCGGGACTTGAGTTTTTTACGATGGCCGCTCGACCCATCCCGGGCCAAGAATCGGCGGGGGGGTGGGGGGGCCGCGCCTGGCGCCGAGCCAACCACGCCGGCGCCAATGGCGCCGTTTGTCCGCTCTGCAGAGAATCGTGTACCGCCGTCGGGGCAGCGTGGCGTGATTTGCGCCGGTCACGGGGATTCCCCAGCCCAGCCCCGGGCTGAGAGAATCCCGCCCATTATGTCAATCCGTAGTCTCTTTCAATTGATGCATTTTGTAGAGTGGATATTCTCCCAAAGGGACTTTTTCGGCGGGATTCTCAAATAATGGGGCTATGTCCCACATCAGCATCAAAACTATTCTCCTACTTGCAGGGGCTAGCAGGGCCCCGGAGTGCGGGCCCTGCAACTCCGGTCGGGAGTCCGCGCATGTGCATGGCGGCAGCCTGCGGCGGCCGCCCCATTGGACATGGCGGACTCGCGCCATGGTGCGGCACCAAAAATGTAGGCCCCCCCCCCCCCGATATCACGCACGCCCATGGATTGGTGCCGCCCGATCTCCCGCCTAGCCGTCCATGAGGCCCACCCCAGTGAAGGATCCCTCCGCTCCTCACCAGGGCACCCACAGACTGAGTCCACAGCCGCCACCGGCCGTTCCAGATAGGCAAAACGTGGTTAGAACCACGCTGTCGGAAACTCGGCCAGTTACCCTTGGTGAATCATGGGGGGGGAGGGCCTCTGGGGACTGGAGAATCACGGGAGCAGCATCGGACCAGATTTCGTCGTTGATGCCCATTCTCCGCTGCCACGCTGATCGCAATTGCTGCACGGAGGCTCGGAGAATCCAGCCCATTGTTTCTGTGACACTCTATAGGTACTTTTCCCGAGTACCCAGTTCCAGTTAAAATTTCAGTCAGGATCCTTTACATACAAAATGCCATATTGATTTTCTCCACTAGGGTAAGTGTTTCCGCTGCCAATGTACTTTTTACCACTCTTATATTTTTAGTTTTCCATGCCAGAGAGCAACATTTACCTTCCTCCCCCAGAAGAAAAATAATAAATTCTCCTGCACTCGAAAAGCTACCACAGAAATTAGCTTCAGATGCGTCACACAAACAATCAGTTTTAGTTGTCTAACTTAATTTAAAGGTGAGGATTTCAAATCCAATTCTCCACCTTTAATTTCACCAATGTTTTGTTTGCTCTAACAATTACTTCAACCTTAGAATCATTCATTTTAGTGCTTAGTTCTGAAACATCAAACGGGTCCAGTCTTGTTTGTCTAGCTAACCAATTTAACAACCCAATTAGACTTTGGAGTTCCTCTTTTTCTATTTTGGAAACTGCCGTATCCTTTTGTGAGGCCCTACCATGAATAATTACTATGGGGTTAACATTCCCCAATAAAAGCTGCTTACATAGAATTCCATGCGAACCACTCTGCCCGATTTCTTTTAAAAATAATTTTCCAATTAAGGGGCAATTTAGTGTGGCCAATTCACCTTTGGGCTGTGGGGGTGAGACCCACGCAGACACATGGAGAATGTGCAAACTGCACATGGACAGTGACTCGGGGCCAGGATTGAACCCAGGTCCGAGGCACCATGAGGCACCAATGCTAACCACTGGGCCACCGTGCCACCCTCTCTGCCTGATTTCTAACCCAATGTATTTGAATGCTCCAGCCGCTTGACTTCCAACCTTGAACTTCGTTCCATGCCCGTTAATAACAGTATTTCAAATTCTCTATTACCACCCCACAAAAATCATCACAAAAATCAAATCATCAAAAATGCATCATGAAGATGCCCGAACATTTCCCTCCATGGCGCTAATGCTTTCAGCTGAAGACAGCCTAAAGATTTTAAAAACCTCAGAGAAATACCAAATTCTGGTCGCGCCCTTCAACCCACATACACATTTATTTCACTTCCAGGGAACCCTTTCTGAGTTTGGACAAAGAAAAATGTATCTTTCAAGCTAATGTCCCTGTAAGAAATCAGCTTCAGTATCTATTGACTTACATTCCCAAGCATTTGCAGCTAACAGAGTGCAGAAAATCTTCAAAATAACCTTTCCTGTCGTAGGTGAATCTACGCTTTCTTCAAAACGACCAGCTTGGCTTCGGCCTTATACGTTCCATCAGAAGCACCTTTTCCATTCATATCCATTTGTGAGATATAACTCATTGTCCCCCTATTGGGACCTCCATGTACAACCCAAATTCTTTCCAACTTTGCAGTTCTTGCTGTTTTGCAACTTTTATAAATTTAGCATCTAATTTGTTGGAAGCCACTAAGACCTCTCAATCATATGGGCTTCTGCTCCTTGAAGCATCCCTAGTCTGTACTACATTTCTTGACCTTGTTTAGCTGCTCCCTTTATCCTGTCTTATATCTTGTTCCGGACTGCTACTGCATGACCTTCCCTTCCTATAATAAGATGTTCTTTGAACAGTTCTTGATCTCATCCTCTGGGCAAGTTCACTGCCAGATCTACTATCCAAACTTACACTACGGGCACAATCTACCGGCGGTGTCGTACCTCCGGAAGGATGTGGAGGGGGAGGGGGCGGGTGAAGTGTGGGGCTCCTGAAGGGGGGCCCAAAAGGGGGCATGGGAAAGCATGAAAAGGGGAGGCCCTCAGTGACCCTATAGTGGGGTGTCATCACTTGAGGGGGGGGGGGGGGGTTGTGGGTAATACCCATTAGTGTGAGGGGGTGACATTGCCCATGGGTGGGGGTGTGGGGACCCACAAGCTCACTTAAAGATTGGTGTACCTTTTCAAAACGGTGGCCCAATCTCTGAGGAGCTGCTCTGGCCATTGAGTTTAGCTCCCCAGAGATGAAAATAATTCCAAGTGTGGGCTTGACTGGGGAGAAACTCCCCAGGGCCCGAGAAAGTGATGAAGTATGGTTAGATAGCAGTGGGAACCTTGCTGACAAAGCCAGTGAGAAAATCCCAGCAAAACCTGCCACAAATGACACTTTGGGCAGGATTTACCGACCACCCCGCTGTGTGTTTTTTGGTGGTGGAGGCGGGCGAATCTACCGACTCCACTGTCGTCAGCAGGTTTTCTTGGTGACAGCACCCCTCGCTGGGAAACCCATGCGCCCGTGTGGGACCAGAATTTCCTGCCGCCGCAAACAGCCAGTAAATCCTATCCTGTGAAACTTTCCAATTAGATCGTGCCCTACATTTCTGTGCCCTCTATTTTTGTACTTCATGTTCCCAATCCAAGGACCTAACCTTCTTCCCTTTATCTTGTACATTTGAACAGCTTTTATATTTTCCAAAGGCCTTACCTGCTCTACCAACAATAGTTGTGTCCTCCCCGGACTGCCCCCTTTTGATAAGTATAACACTTTAATGCCAACTTTTGGCTGTTGTTCTTTGTAATAAATAGCCTCATCCGGTTTGTTGGATTGCTATGTTCTTCTTCAGACACCCTGGGCTGGATTCTAAAAGGAGATATGTCCCCACACTGGCGTAAAAACACGACCATTTCACTCCAGACTTTCCTAAAAAAAATGAAGACCAATTCACCTACCTGCAGGGGGCTGGCAGGGATCTGGGGAGCTCCACGCAGCTTTGACTGTGGATACGGGTCACCGCACTTCGGGTTCCGAGTCCACGCATGCACACAGCTACCAGTGGCAGCGCTGAACGCGATGGCGGACTCAGCCGGCTGACCTGGACCAACAAACAAGGGGCGAAATTCTCCGGAAACGGCGCGATGTCCGCCGACTGGCGCCCAAAACGGCGCAAGTCAGTCGGGCATCGCGCCGCCCCAAAGGTGCGGAATGCTCCGCATCTTTGGGGGCCGAGCCCCAAACTTAAGGGGCTAGGTCGGCGCCGGACGAATTTCCGCCCCGCCAGCTGGCGGAAAAGGTCTTTGGTGCCCCGCCAGCTGGCGCGGAAATGACACCTCCGGGCGGCGCATGCGCGGGAGCGTTAGTGGCCGCTGACGGCATTCCCGCGCATGCGCAGTGGAGGGAGTCTCTTCCGCCTCCGCCATGGTGGAGACCGTGGCGGAGGCGGAAGGGAAAGAGTGCCCCCATGGCACAGGCCCGCCCGCGGATCGGTGGGCCCCGATCGCGGGCCAGGCCACCGTGGGGGCACCCCCCGGGGCCAGATTGCCTTGCGCCCCCCCCCAGGACCCCGGAGCCCGCCCGCGCCGCCTTGTCCCGCCGGTAAGGTAGGTGGTTTAATTTACGCCGGCGGGACAGGCATTTTAGCGGCGGGACTTCGGCCCATCCGGCCCATTCGGGTCATGATCGAACCTCAGTAAACAGTTTACCAGTGTAAATAGATGTTTGAAATAAAACTGCGTTGTATCATTCGCAACCGTGTTGGTTCGTCTGTGTATCAGAGTACCCAACACTTCATATTACCAGGAGTGACTTTGGTACCTACCTACAAATCCTCCGGAATCTGCCATCCTGCGCCATGGACACCGTCAACACACCGCAGCCACTGCAAGTCGCTGGAAACCTCGGCGTTAATTGTCTTCGTTTCCGGAAGACAACGAAAAGGAAAGCGCCTCGGACACCAGAAAGATCGCCATCCTCCTCACCACGGCAGGTCAACATGCCATCCATGTCTACAACACCCTGGTGTTCGCGGAAGGTGAGGACAAGACCAAATACAAGACGTTCCTTCTCAAGCTCGACCAACACTTCAACGTCGAGGTCAACAAGAGCTTCGAGAGGTATCTCTTCCAGCAGCGCCTGCAAGGTAAGGATGAGCCCTTTCAGTCATTCCTTATGCATCTCCGTATCCTCGCACAGTCCTGCGGTAACGACACCACCTCCGATTCCATGATTCGGGAGCAGATCGTTTTTGGGGTCACCTCGGGCACCCTACGCCAGCAGCTCTTAAAAATAAAAGGCCTCACCTTAGCCTCCGCAATCGAAGCCTGTGTCCTGGACGAAAACGCGACTAGCCGCTATACCCAATTTCAGGCGGCCGAATCAGCGCGGCAGGGGTCCTACGCGGCCGGATAGGCGAGGCAGGCGCCCTACGAGGCCGAACGGGTCCAGGCGATCGAGTTCCTCCCGGCCCGCGGCCCGGACGAGGGCGGCCATTTCGCGCACTTTTCAAGGCCTTCCGCGCTTGTGCGCAGCAAAAAGTACGGCAACACTGAGGGACGTGATGCGCAGGCGTGCTTGACGCCAGACCGAACTGCGCGTGCGCAGTGTCGCAACGAACGCCATGACATCACGACGTGCGGCAACTGTAGAGCCGCACATTTAAAGCGGCAATGTCCCGCAAGAACCCGACAATGCCTCCGCTGTGGCAAGGTGGGCCACTACGCTGCCTGCTGTCGAGCAGCTCAACCTGTCAATGTTCCCCAACTCCGACAACCTTGCAGGGACGTGCGGACCATTCAGCCTCCTTATTACGAGTCGTGCCCAGACGATATCCAGACCAGTGACATAGACGACCGGGACGCCTTCCGTGTTGCGGTCATTGATGGGAACCAAATGTCTCCAGCCAGGGCCCACCAGCCGGTGCAAGTTAACACGATCAATCCGGGTGATGAATGGTTTGCCACCCCAGCGGTCAAGCGATCACCGATAACATTCCGGCTGGACACGGCGCCTCCGCCAACCGAATAGCATGGTCAGTCTACTACGCCATGAAGGTCAGACCACCAATTCGGCCGTCCCGTTGCAGGATGGTCGACTACAATGGGAACGTTATCCCGGCTATGGGATCCTGCCAGCTCCAGGTGACACACAACACACACACGGCCACACTCTCATTCGAGATAGCCGGATCATCGAAGGACTCCCTGCTAGGCGCACAGGCATGCAAGGCTCTCCACCTCGTGCAACGAGTCCACTCTCTCTCTCCAGATGGCACATCTGACTTCCCGGATGCAGAGTTCAGCGCACAGCTCCAATCGCTCCTCGCCCACAACCAGGAGGCATTCGAGGGCATGGGAACACTGCCCTACACCTACAGAATTCGGCTCAAACTGGACGTCACCCCGGTCATTCATGCACCTCGCAGGGTCCCAGCGCCACTCAAAGACCGCTTCAAGCAGCAGCTGCAGGATCTTCAGGACCAAGGGGTCCTATCCCGGGTCATGGAGCCCATGCCATGGGTCAGCTCCATGGTGTGTGTTAAGAAGCCCTCCGGCTAGCTCCGGAACTGCATTGATCCAAAAGACCTCAACAACAACATAATGAGGGAACACTACCCCATACCCAAACGGGAAGAGATCACGAGCGAAATGGCCCGGGCTAAAATCTTCACAAAACTGGATGCCTCGAAGGGTTTTTGGCAGATCCAACTGGATCCGTCCAGCCGAAAGCTGTACACCTTCAACACCCCTTTCGGCAGGTTCTGCTACAACCGAATGCCATTTGGCATCATCTCGGCATCCGAGGTCTTTCATAGGATCATGGAGCAGATGATGGAAGGCATCGAAGGGGTGCGCGTCTACATGGCCGACGTCATCATCTGGTCCACCACACCACAGGAGCACGTCTATCATCTCCAGCGCGTCTTTGCGCGCATACATGAAAGCGGCCTGCGCCTCAACTAAGCCAAGTGTTCTTTCGGCCGAAGCGAGCTGAAGTTCAAGGGGGACCACATTTCCCGGTCAGGTGTCCGTCCGGATGCGGACAAGGTGAGCGCCATTACAGCCATGCCGCAGCCGGCAGACAAGAAAGCAGTGCTACGCTTCCTAGGCATGGTCAACTTCCTGGGGAAGTTCATTCCTAACCTTGCCTCCTACACGACAGCTCTGCGCCACCTCGTCAAGAAGTCCACGGAGTTCCAGTGGCTGCACACATACCAGAAGGAATGGGAGCAGCTCATCACAGCACCGGTATTGGCGTTTTTCGACACATCTCGTGACACTAAAATTTCGACTGATGCCAGCTAGTCTGGCATTGGGGCGGTGCTCCTACAACGGGATGACACTGCGTCATGGGCCCTGGTCGCCTATGCCTCGCGGGCCATGACCCCCACAGAACAGCGCTACGCGCAGATCGAAAAGGAGTGCCTGGGCTTACTAACCAGGTTGGACAAGTTCCATGACTATGTGTATGGTCTTCCCCGGTTTACCGTTGAGACTGACCACCGCCACCCGGTCAGCATCATAAATAAGGACCTGAACGAGATGACCCCCTCGCCTCCAGCGCATCCTACTTAAACTTAGGAGGTATGACTTCCAACTGGTCTACACCACGGGTAAGGACCTTATCATTGCGGATGCCCTGTCTAGAGCAGTGAGCACACAGCCAGATTCGGAGGGGTTCGTCTGTCAGGTCGAGGCGCAGGTGGCTTTCACATCGGCAAATCTGCCAGCTGACGACTCCAGTCTGGGCCGTATTCGCCGAGAGACTGCGGCTGACCCCCTTCTACAACGGGTGATGCGCCACATGACGGGAGGGTGGCTCAATGGGCAGTGCCCGCAGTTCTACAATGTCCGAGACGACTTGGCCGTCATTGATGGTGTCCTTCTAAAGCTGGACCGGATTGTGATTCCACACAGCATGCACAAGCTGGTCCTCGACCAACTACACGAAGGCCACCTGGGGGTCGAGAAGTGCAGACGGAGGGCCCGAGAGGTGGTATACTGGCCCTGCATCAGTGATGACATTGCCAATATGGTGCTCAACTGCCCCACCTGCCAAAGGTTTCAACCGGCGCAACCTCCTGAGACGCTTCTGCCCCATGAGCTGGTGACGTCCACCTGGGCGAAGGTGGGTGTGGACTCTTTAACGCGCACGGCAGGGACTATGTCATCGTCATTGACTACTTTTACAACTATCCAGAGGTCATACGCCTGCACGATTTGACATCGTCCGCTGTCATAAGGGCCTGCAAAGATACCTTCGCTCGCCACGGCATTCCGATGACTGTCATGTCGGACAATGGGCCCTGTTTCGCCTGCCAGGAATGGTCATCTTTTGCTGCCTCGTATGGTTTCACACACGTGACATCCAGCCCTCTGCATCCCCAGTCCAATGGAAAGGCGGAGAAGGGTGTTCACATTGTCAAGCGGCTCCTCTGCAAGGCTGCTGCTGCCAGATCGGATTTCTGCCTAGCCCTGCTGGCCTATCGCTCGGCCCCACTAGCCACTGGGTCTCACCAGCCCAGCTGTTGATGGGTCGCGCCCTCAGGACCACTGTGCCTTCCAATCTGGCACCCACAACCAACCATGCTCCGGTACTACACAGAATGCAACAGCAGCGCGGTCGCCAGAAGAGGGCATATGACACACGGGCAACTGATCTTCCCGCCCTGGCCCCTGGAAATGAAATCCGCATCCACCTACCAGAAGGTGGCTGGTCAGCGCCTGCCAAAGTTCTCCGATGCGTGGCTCCCCGCTCGTTCCTGGTTCACATGCCTGATGGATCCATTTGTAGGCGCAATCGCTGGGCTCTTCGCCTACTTCCACGCTCGCTACGGGACCTTACACCGACACCGCGCCCTCCTGTTGTTCCTGATATCGACTTTGTGGAGCTGCCTGCCACAGTGCCCCTTCCATCGTCGCCCGTGGCCCGGCCCATTCCTCAGCCGGAGGTTCCAGACCTACCCTTGAGGTGGTCAACCCGAATTCGTCGCCCACCTACTAGACTGGACTTATGAGACTGCTTGTACATTGAACTCATAATACCACTGTGTTCATATGTTTCTGTTCTTATCGTTACAGGAATTTGTTTTGTCGTTCAACATTTCCCCGTTCTTTGTTTATGGTACAACCTCCTTGTTATGTCGCACCCGACATCGCCCCTTGTATATAGTTTAGCCCCATGTACATGCTGTAAATATTGCACTCACACATTTAGCTACACTCAGTACACATCTCTATTTATGACCACGTAGGCTCATGTTCTTGTAAAAAAGGGGGGATGTCATGATATTCAGGTAAACATCATAGCACATACATACATACATACTGATGGACAGGTCAACGGACCAATCAACACACACAACACGACAGCCAATCACAGGCAAGAGCATACACAGTACAAAACAGGGAACATGACACTTCCTGGGCACTCAATGAGGATACGGCTCAGGGCACAGAGCTCATTACAAGCCACTCAGACATCCACCATGTGCTGAGTGCCACTACAAGATAGAATTAGGAATAGGTCCACAGAATCAAGGGTCATGATCGAACCTCAGTAAACAGTTTACCAGTGTAAATAGATGTTTGATATAAAACTGCGTTGTACCATTCGCAACCGTATTGGTTTGTCGTGTAGCAGAGTACCCAACACTTCAAATGATACAGGGAAGTGTTCAATGATGGGCTTATCTATGATTAATCCAACAGAAGTAGCAAGTCCACTTGAGATAGCAATGTTAAGTCAATGGCCATGACCATGGGTTGGTGAGCGATATCGGAAATAAAAGAAGGCAGTGGCCTCCGAGGAGAGAGAAAATGCGGTGAGTTGAGTTGGAGATTGAAATCACTGAGGATGAGAAATCATTCTGTGCTGAGGTAAGAAGGCAGAGAAGAAATCTTAGTGAGAAATATTTTTGTGATAGATGAGAATGTGGTCGAGAATGAAGAATTTAATTGAGAAACGAGAGGGATGGAACAAGTGCGAGGGGAGGAAAAAAGGATGAGAAAATGTCAGACGAGCTGGGCTCAGGCTAAAGAGTGGTCTGTTGTTAAGTGCCACATCAATACTTCAACTGTCTAGGCAGGGGAAATGGTGGAAAATATATTTGGGTTTGGAGGCTTCATTTAGGAGGAAGGCAAGAAGAGGAAACATGTTTAAAAAAAGTGAGAGGAATCTAGAAATTAAAATTATGAACTCAGGTCCAGAGCAGCAATGAATGAGCACACAAAAATGGACCCAGAGAAACGGCAAGTAATCTCGGTTTGGTTACATCGAACATAGAACAGTACAGCACAGTACAGGCCCTTCGGCCCATGATGTTGTGCCGACCATTTATCCTAATCTAAGGTCAACCTAACCTACACCGCTTCAATTACATCGCAGTAATATAATTAATAGCAGAGAAATGTATGGTTTCTTAATGCATTGGAAAAATAAACATTTGATTTGATCAGGAATTATTTCCTGTTTTAACTTGTATTTGTTGCGATATATTAAAAGAAAATCACATATATAGTGCTACTGAATTACCATATTCTTATGAAATCAATACGGAATGATCAGCTTTAAACAACAGAATCACACAACAACCATAGTCTAATTGATTGGAGTAGGGACGCAAAGGGATGACGGCCTCCTTCTATTTCTATCTTCCTAAGTACAGCCGGAGAAAATTCATTGTAATTAGTCATTGTTGAAAGGTTGTGTTTGTGTCTGCACACATGTGTTTTATTCAAATATATAATACTTAGAACTTATATATATTTATATATATATTTATTAAAACAAATACTTAGATATTTATTAAAAATATATTTATTAAAAACACTTAACCTAGAAAGGTCCATGCAGGATGTTCTGGAGTATTGTGCAGAGTTTTACTAAACACAAACAAAACCATATTACCAGGTAGTACAGTAAGGCACAGAAAGTACCAGTGAAGTGACAGCAAGATTAATTTGTTTTTAACCAATTGTATTCACGTTGGGCCCTGTAAAGCTCCTCTGGGTGCAAAATCAGTTAAATGGTATTCATGGTGATAAATGCAGCAGCTTTGGAAAACTGACACTTTGGAGTCGAGGCTAAAAAAGATGCTGAGCAATTTGATAGGGGAAAATAATTTTGAGCTCTTCCACCTCACTGAAGCAGCCATGCCTTGACGATGGCGTGGAAGTTCTTAGTAGCCACTCTTACTGGTATTCTCTATTTTGCTAGTGCCCTCCAACAAGGTTGCAAAACAGACTTAGGTACTTGAATGAAGGGTCCTGAGATGTCCGGTATCAGCTTGCTGGAGGGCCAGGAGGCAGCCAACAAGTAGATTTCACTTCACTAAATGTTGATTTTGGAATCACAACAATAGCTCAGGCTGCTGACGCTCTGATTTTCCCCACCTGAGATCAGACTCCCTCCACTCCTCCCCTCTTCTCCCCTCTCCCCAGAACAACACCTTCCAGTCAAGCTGCCTGGTATGGTGGTGACTTTGGAGCCAGCAGTCTGCCCCGTGACACTCAGTTTCTACCTGCTGTGTGCCAGCCTGATTGAAATGAGGCCTGCCTTTCAAAAGGGACTGAGATCCCTGTTGGGAATTTTAGTAGCTACAGAAGAGTCCAAACGAGAATAGTAAAGAAAACTTTTCTTGTAAACTGTATACACAGTACAGGTCCCAGCTGGGAATATTCATATTCGGCTCTCATCTGGGCTGGCGTTTATGCTAGAGTTCATTTACTCCCCTGATGGGCCCATGCCCCTCGGTATGGAAGCTCGTATTGGAAGCCATAATTGCAAAATTCAGCTAGTTTCCTCAAACACTTTCAGAACTCGGTAACAGACTCCCTTGGGGTTCCCTCAGCCATGTTAAACTGGTAACGTTGCATGATGACCGATGGCTTGGGGTTATAATGGGTTGCCAGTAGTGCAACCAGCTGTTCAAAGGTTTGGAGTCTGGGGCTGTGGGGTACATGAGACTATTTATCACACTGAAGGTGGGGCCTCCACAGGCAGTTAAGAGTATCACTGTCTGTCACTCATTATCCATTATAGCATTAGCCCTGAAAAGGTATCGCATACGCTCTGTGTACTGAGTCCAATCCTACACTACAGCATTAAACACATTCAGTTTTCTGAAGAGCGACATTTTGAAATCAGTGCATACCTTATTCTGGTAGTGTGATAGGAGATGACCATTCTTCCAAAGGTAGCTCCACTTTGACCTTGGTCGCCAGAGAGGTGTAAAGAAAATTGTTTTATTGTAAAGTAAACGACACACGTAAGGTCCCAGCCAGGACTATTCATGCTCGGTCCTCATCTGGGCTGCTTTATGCTGGAGTCCATTTACTCCGCTGATGGGTCCCCATCTCTCAATGGGAAAGCTTGCATTCAATGAGACTCAGCGGAGGCTAATTAGACGACCCTGTAGGTCTTGTGTGGGTTATAACAGGAATACAGGCCAGCCTGGAAAAATCTGTCCTGATATGTGCTAAAATATCTGTTGTTTTCTTGGTTTTGGTCATCAGTTGTATGAACTTTACCTGACCTGCCATAATTTTAATAATTACATTTCCTTAAAAAAAATCCGTATTAGTAAGCAGAGGGCAGGGAGGTGGTGCGGTAAGCCGGTTGATGCAGTGAGTTAGGCACTAACTTCTGATTGCTTGGAGCGGGGTTAAAATCCAGCCCGGAGTAATGGGATGAAAGTCTCATCTGATATTAAGGATGGAAAGGTTTGGGTAATCTCGACTCAGTTCTTCATGGCCTTGGGGACTGAAATTGGGCGCGATCTTCCGGCCTCGTTACACTCGGGCTCAAGCGTAACAGGAGCCAAGGAGGTGAGTAGCCACCTTTGCTCACAGCAAAGTGCCCAGGTGTGCTGGCTTGCCACCGCAGTGCTCGGTGGGGGGTGGGGGACCTTCCACAGAGGTGGGCCACCATGGGAGGGGGGGGGAGTTGCTGGGGGGGGCAATTGCTCACGGCACCACCATGCCTGGATCCCAACCCCATTCCGGGGGCAACCCTTGTCCCTGCCAGTCTGACCCACCGATCACCCATAGCCCCCACCAATCGCTGAGGGCTCTGGCCATGCAGATGAAGGCTATCGCTAATCGGCAATTGGCAATCGTGGGTAAGTGAGCACTTGACACATGCCAAGTGGATTCCCGTGGGTGGGCGGGCCATGTAGCATGTGGGAGTCCTTGCCTAGCATTCCAATCACACCTTGATGCCTGGACACTGTGCCTGAACACTAGGGGAGGCAACACCACACACACAACAGCCAATATTCGAACACCCAGGGGATGGAACACAGCTCCGGGGACAAGACCATGGCGGGAGGCTGGGTGAGCACCCCGGGTGAGGGGGAGGGGGGGGGGGGGGGTTGTCTTAAGAGATGGGCAAAGGGTCCGGGGGTCAGCCCAGACTCTTTGCCAGGATGGAGGCACCATAATGGTTGTGCAGATGGTTTTATTTAAAGAAATTTAGAGTATCCAATTCATTGTTTCCAATTAAGGGGCTATTTAACGTGGTCAATCCATGTACCATGCAAATAATTTGGGTTGTGGAGGTGAAACCCACGCAAACACGGGGAGAATGTGCAAACTCCACACTGTCAGTGACCCAGAGCCGGGATCGAACCTGGGACCTTGGTGCCGTGAGGCAGCAGTGCTAACCCACTGCGCCACCGTGCTGTGCAATAGTTGTTCAATGTGTTGTACAATACCGCATTTCCAAGATTGCCGTCGCTCCAAACCCCCAGCCCCCAACCCCACCCCCTCCTCACTCCCTACCTCAACGTCCTGGCCCTCCTGGCTCCACCAGTACGTGTTTCCCCAGGATGTGCATCTGAGGTGGAGGAGCCAGCTGCTTACCTCATCCTGTGGCCCTCGATACCCCTGGCGGGCATCCTCTGGGGCTATGGGGCCCCGGGCCGTGGCTAACTTGTCGGCGGCTCATGCACAGCCGTGCCACCCAGTCCCATGTCCTGCCTGCGAGACACGACGTCATCAGCTCGTGGCCACCATCACCACTCCAAGGACGGGTCTGAGTTGGCACTCAACACCCCCTTATTCCAATCGGTGCCCATAAGGCCCTGGGGTTCACGCTTGGATGGAGGGGCAGCTGGTCCTACCCCGGCTGCCCCTGCAACATCCAGCTCTGCCAGCCTTGGCGGCACCCCGATGCCTACACCATGGTGTCAACGCCCTCAGCAATGCTCCTCAGTGATTGGAACATGCTCTGCAGCGCCTCAGCCATGCCCACCTGCGACTGGCACAAGCTCCACAACACCTCAGCTATGCCCAGCTGAGAGCGGAATACCTCCTGCAGAACCTCATCAAGGTCAGCCTGGTACTGGGTGACATCCCCCAGCGAGTCAGACATTCTGCTGAGACCCTCAGCCATGGCCGTCACCGACTGCGTGACGCCTTGAACACCTTCACTCATTGTGCTGAATTGTGCACCAGGCTCTCCACTGCAGTCGCCACCCGAGCAGTGTTGGCGTCGGTGCCACTCATTGCCGGCTCCATCTCCTGAGCCTCTGGGACTCCTCCAAGTGGCTGTGGATCTGCTGGACTGATGCTGACATCTCCCTCTGAATGTCCCGGCCGCTCCCTATTGTCTCCATCAGCTCCGGATAACCCACTTCCAGAGGCTCAGCATCAGACTGGGACCCAGCTGTGTCCTGGGATCCAGCAGACCTCCGACTGCTGTCTCTCCTGGGGGTTCCTGCCTCCACCTGATGTACATCAGCAGCTGTGTGGTGCTCACCAGATTGTGCCCCATGAGCCTGACCATTAACGTTTCCCACCGAGGTGTGTGTACCTGCGCTGGTGGAAGGTGGGGATGACAGCTGTGTCGCGACTATTGTTGTGGCACTATTGAACTCGCCTCCGAGGTGTTTTCCTCGGAGTCAGGAGACGGGGCCACCCGGGCTGGGCCGGCGCCGTTGGCTGGAGGACCTGCGGGAGAATGGACATGTGGTCAGTGGGAGGGACGGGTCAGTCAGTAAGGCAATAATAACTCAAGTTTGACAGTTCCTCCGGGTGGAGCCCGGTGGTTCCTCACCTCTGAGGCATCCGCCAGCCTCCGCATTGGTGACTACCCTGTCGCGGCCACACCAGTCACCTCTAGTGCATGCTCCTCGAAGGAGCTGAGGATTCTCAAGCCCGGCACACCACCGCCAGTCTGGGCCCGCTACCGCCGATTGTGGGAGAGCTTTTCCCGAGCAGACACACAGAGAGCATCATTAGCCACACGTGTGGTTCCGTGGTGGGAGAGAGGGTGTGAAGGCGGGGTAGGGGGGGAAGGGAGGAGGGTTGGGGGTCTCTCAGAGTGTTAGGTATTGGATGCTCCCTTGTGCGGGATAGCGTTTTTATCTACTCACTCATGCTGCCCGGTGTAGGTCGTTGACCTTCTTCCTGCACTGCTGGCCAATCTTCTTGATTATACTGTTGCAACTAACGGCTGTGCCACCTCATCCCAGGCAGCACTGGCTGCCTTGTGACTCACCCTCCGGGACCCTCGGGGGAACGGGACATCCCTCCTGGTTTCCACAACGCCCAGGTGCCTCCCCAGGTCAGCGGCCCCAAATCGTGTGGCCAGCCTCCTCGGCACCATTATTGCGAACTGGCTGGGGTTGGCCGAGCAAGTGCAGGTTAAGTGCTGCTCGACCTTGTCCGCGAAAGAAATCGTGAGCGTGGTCCCGGCGAATCGGCTGGCGAGGCATTACTTGCGGCGAGGAGCCCGTGAGGCCTCCTTAAGTGGACCAATTAAGTGGTCCTAACTAATGAATTGCATTGCCAGTTTCACTGGGCCGATCACCGGGAAACTCACGGCAATTCCTGCTCACTACAACACTTGGAAATGTTTCCGGAGAATCATGCCCATTGATTCAGTAGAAGCTGGCAATCTCACTCAAAGAAGCCACTTTTTTTTAATGCTCAGATACAGCAGAGAAAATTCCCTTGGATGTTGGGTTGCAGTTTGGTTGTGGGGGCAGAGATGAGGCAAATTCACTCGGCACTTCACGATGCTGCATCTGATTTTGCTGGTGACTGAAATGGAACCTATTCCATTGCCCAAAACATATATCAAATTGCCAGCTCGAAGGAGCACCCCTGGTATTCCAGGGTAATGTTTCTCTCTACTCTGAACAGTGTTGGTCATATGGGTAAGGGTGTCAATATACCCCACATTAGAAATAGTTTTGGAAATGCTAAATGGTAACAATATAGTGAGCTTATTTAACAAAGGGAACAGGTTAAAAATTACCAGACCTCAAGTAAAAGCTTCAAGTAAAACTAAACATTAGAAGAGAGAACAATTCGACCAGAGTAGTACAACAAATTCCCAGCAAAAAGCAATTAATCATCCATTGATTAGCTATTTCAAAAGAACACTGAACAATTATCTGGTTGGAAACTAGATTGAAGGCTCGAAGGATACACAGGGACTGAGATGATAAAATATTCCACAGCGCACAATGATTAACCACATTGCTGAGTTTACGGAACAGGTATCATTTATGGGAGCAACTGGTCAAAGTTGCAGTTTGGTAAATATTTTGGAATATTGTCTAATTACATTTTGGAATCACGTTTATACAAAATCTTTTTTCAAGTGATTAAATGAATGGTACAGAGACCCACATGAAAGGGCAGACTGTGCAATCTTTGTAACTGAAGCGGGTTTGATAGGCTAAATGAGTTTTTTGAAAATCCCAGGTTCTATATTCTGCTGACTCTGACAGGAAATGCTGAGAGGAAATCTTTGTGCCACTAAATTAGATTTGTTTCAAATGGAAATCTACTTCTGTAACCCACTGAAATAACTAGCTGCTAGGGTCAGATGGACCTGTACGTAATTTTATTTTATGAGCTCAATGTCTGCCTATTTATTATTCTTGCCTTTCAATGCCAAGGCAAAGCCAATGCTTGTAGGATTTCCAAATATTTCTTCTCATCGAGTTCTCTGTGAAAAGGCAGATCTGACCCACAGCGCCACATTCATCGCCATGGGTGGGGCAAGAAGACAGGTCCATCATCCACCCCAGATGGAACAACTGTTGAGCCTCATTCTCTGGGAACAAATCTGTTCCGCACCTGCTCCCCAAGGAGTCCAAGTTTCTGTGGCATATATACTTTTACATGAATGTTATAACCAAGAACTATGGATAGTTGAAGGTAGAGGGTCCAGTTTCTTTCCATTGCATGGCTGACCAGGCTGTTCTTGCCATCCACCATGGCAAGTTGCTAGATCTACAAGTTGATATGCAACCTCTGTGGCCATGTGATGACAGGGCCTTCCTTGGCATCAAGTCCTGGAGTGGAACTTTAACCAAGAGCTCTGATTCAGAGGCAGGGACCTACCACTGCATCACAAGACCTCCATTATTTTCAAATTACTTCTTTAATGTTTGATGATCAGACAAACCAAACTTTACATCTGGTACATGAAGTTGCAAGTTAACTATGTAAGCCTGGGCAGCACGGTGGTGCAGTGGGTTAGCCCTGCTGCCTCACGGCGCCGAGGTCCCTGGTTCGATCCAGGCTCTGGGTCACTGTCCATGTGGAGTTTGCACATTCTCCCCCTGTTTGCATGGGTTTTGCCCCCACAACCCAAAGATGTGCAGGCTAGGTAGATCGGCCACGCTAAATTGTCCCTTAATTGGAAAAAATGAATTGGGTACTCTAAATTTTTTTTAAAAATGTTTTAAACTATGTAAGCCTGGGATATGCTTTATTAATATTTTCTTCAAAAATATGATGTAATTACAAATTTGAACCAGATAAATACAGGTAACTATGGGATTTATAGGCCCCTTTCTTCCGGACTCCAGATCAACGCCTGCCAGATGTACAATCCAAGATACACGTCGGGATCCTGCGGTTATCTCCATAGGAATTCCCTGGAAAGTTTGAACTTTCATTGAGCAATCCCTCTGCTTTCTGGGATCCAATAAAAAAGTCTTTGACATTGAGTTAGAGTCTAACTTCCATACTTGAATAGTTACCCAGGAAATCTTAGACAGAAAAATCCTCATCTAACTCCTACAGCTGACCCTTCCCATATACTGACCCCCTTCCCAAATCCCCCATACTCCATGACTAGCTACCCTGACCCCTTTGAATCTCTCCAACCCACCTACCCACTCACCCACTTCATCCACCTACCACCTTACTCAGCTGTTACCCTATCCGCTGCCATACTACCCAGTTGCCATCCAACCTAATTACCCACTTACCTCACCCATCTACTTGTGTACACACCAACACGCCTACAACTTGCCCATTCACTCACATATTCACTCATACATTCATTCGCTAACACACTGAGAAGTTTGGGGACCGTTAAATACTTACCAGAATATGGCAGCTCATGCCATAAAAAGGGTGTGACGCTTCTGCACAGTTTTTCCTGGCTACCCTTTCAATGGATTCCTGAGCTGAGGGTGTTCTGCACAATCCTCCATCACAGGTTTGACAGAAAAACGAGATGTAGATAAGTAGGTAATTTTTTGTCTGACCATTGATTGGTACAGGAGTTCCGGCACTGGCCGAAAGATTTGGCCCATTATCTTGTTGCGAGAGAAACCATTAAAATACATAGAATGGCGTGAAGTGGCTGTATTTGTATGACATATATACAAACTAAACTTTTTAAAAAATAAATTTTGAGTACCCAATTATTATTTTGTTCCAATTAAGGGGCAATTTAGTGTGACCAATCCACCTAACCTGCACACGGGGGAGAATGTGCAAACTCCACACGGATAATGACCGAGGGCCGGGATTCGACCTCGGGTCTTCAGTGCCGTAGGCAGCAATGCTAACCATTCTGCCACATGCCGCCCCAGACAAACTAAACTTGACAGAAAAAGGTTGGGTTCGCCACCGAGTGCAAGTGCTCTGTTAATTGAGGGCTAGCACTTACTTTTGCCAGGAAGCCTCTCCGGAGTCTCATTCCTTCAAATTTTAGTTATTGGTGCATATTTAAAAAGGTAATAATGATTCTTTTTTTCTGTCTCCTTATCTCTCTCTTTCTTTTTAAAAAAAATATTTTTATTCTCCTTTTTCACATATTCTCCTAAAATTACACCCACCAACAATAAACAATGAGCAGTAATGAATACAACATCAATCCCCATATCAACAACAACAATCCCATCCTCCTACCAAACCCCCAAACAGTAGTCCGCATGTTAACACAAACAAATAACAAAAAGGAATCAGGAATCACCCATAGACACCCTTAACACATACAGACCCTCTCCCCAATATTCGATGTTATCCAATTCTTGAAAGTTCGTAATGAATAACGCCCATAAATTGTAGAGCCCCTCCATCCTTCCCCTCAGTTCAAACTTAACCTTCTCGAGAGTTAAGAATTCCAGCAGGTCCCCCCGCCATGTCAGGGCACAGGGTGAAGAGGTTGATCTCCATCCCAACAGGATCCGCTTTCAGGCGATCAACGAGACGAAGGCTACAACATCTGCCTCCGCGCCCTTTTCCAACCCCGGCTGGTCCGACACCCCGAATATGGTCTCCCGAAGGCCCGGGTCCAGTTTCACGTGCACCACTTTAGAGATTACCCTAAAAATCTCCTTCCAGTAGTCCTCCAGCTTTTGGACAGGACCAAAACACATGAACGTGATTCGCGGGCCCCCCACCCCCCGCAACATTCACACACATCTTCTACCTCCTCAAAGAGCCGGCTCATCCTCGCCCTTGTGAGGTGTGCTCTGTATACCACCTTCAGCTGTCAGCTCCAACCTCGAGCACGAGGTGGAGGTGTTCACTCTCTAGAGCACCTCACACCAGAAACCTTCCTCCATACCCTCTCCCAACTCTTCCTCCCACTTTGCTTTGATCCCTTCCAGCGGTGCCTTCTCTTCTTCCAAAATAGTCCCATAAACAGCCAAAACTACCCTCTTCTCCAGTCCCCCTGTCGTCAGCACCTCCTCCAGCAATGTGGAGGCTGGCTCCGCCGGGAAGCTCTGTATCTCCTTCCTGGCAAAATCCCGAACCTGCATGTATCTAAACAATTCCCCCTGCTCCAGCCCTTACTTCACTCCCAGCTCCTTCAATCCTGCAAACCGACCCCCAAGAAACAAATCTTTTATTGTCTTAATCCCCTTCTCCTCACAATTCTAAAAATGTCCGTCCCACTTCACTGGCTCAAATCTGTGGTTTCCCCCGAATCGCCATTTCCCTTGACCCTGCCCCAACCCGAAATGTTGGCGAACCTGCCTCCAAATTCTCAATGAAGCTATTAATACCGGACTCCCTGAGTATTTCCCCGGGGCCATTGGGAGCAGCACTGTTACTAGCACCTTCAATTCGGACCCCCTACACAAACTCTCCTCCATTCTGACCCACTGGGAATCAACCCCTCTGACCCAGCTCTGTATCTTCTCCACATTCACCGCCCAGTAATAATACATCAGATTTGAAAGACCCAAACCCCCTGCCTGCATTCCTCTCTGTAGCAGCGCCTTTTTAATTCTGGCCACTCCCCTTCCCATATGAACGAGGTAATCATTCCTTCAATTTCAGGTGACCAAGGTGAAAATCGGCAGGTATTTGATGTGGGCCAGGGTTTAGTGTATCATGGAGTTCATCTGACCCACAACTTTTAATAAATTGTGGTATGGGGAGCACACGGCCCACTCTACAGGCGTGGTACAGCAGAAATAGAAAAGTATTTTTGAAAGCAAAACAATGTTTATTCTGTGAACTCAAGTTAACCTTTTTAAAACAGACAGTGAACATCTTAGCAGCCATTAATTCAAATACAACCCCCAAAGAATACAACACTAAGTAATGCTTAAGCTGTCCTTTTAACATCCATAAGACTTAAAAAAGAACTTTTAACAGAAGTACATTAGGTTAAAGTCACTGCTGAGAGCAGTTATTAGTTTTAAATCACCAAAGGATCGATATACAGTTTTTAGATTACAGAGTGAGAGCCTAATACCCCTTCTGGCTGTGACTGCAGCTATCCAGCTCTGAAAACTAAACTAAAACACACCCTGCAGCAAACAACCTAAAACGAAAGTAAAAAAGCTGACAGACAGCTCAGCTCCACCCATACGCTGACACCACTGATAAACATCCATTTCTTAAAGGTACATTTCTTAAACACCCATTCCTTTAAGGTACTCTCACATGACACATTGGAAAATAAACAGAAATTGCAACAACACGTTCATTTTAACCACCTATACCGACCCGCCAGTGACAATGGGAGACCATCCCATCTTGCCAGATCAGCTTTCACTCTCCCCATCAAACTAGAAATGTTGTACTTTTGGGACTCCCCCCAACCCCGAGCAACCTGTACCCCCAGGTATCTAAAGTGAGTTCCTGCCCTACGGAATGGCAGCCCCCACCCACCCCTGCCCCCACCCCTGGCCGAGACACCACAAAATACTCACTCTTGTCTAGATTTAATTTGTACCCGGAGAAAGACCCAAACATCTGAAGCAGCTCCAAATATTCCCCCTATCGACACACTCGGTTCCAACACGTATAACAAGTCATCATATATAAGGACACCCTATGCTCTATCCCCCCCCGCACTATCCCTTCCCATACCGCCAACCTTCTTAACGCGACGGCCAACGGCACAATTGCAAGTGCAAACAGCAAGTGGACATAGGACACCCCGGCCTAGTCCCACGGTGGAGAGAAAAGCATCTTGAGCTGAAGTTATTTATGTGGGCACTCACCCTCGGCTCCTGTGGCAGTAGCTTTACCCAGTTCACAAATCGTGGACCAATCCCAAACCGCTCCAGAACTGCCATTAGTATCCCCATTCTACCCGGTCGAACGCTTTCTCGGCGTCCAATGCCACAACCACCTCTATTTCCTTCCCCTCTGCCGGTGCCTTGACCACGTTCAATAACCTCATAAGGTTCGAAAAGAGCTGCCTCCGTCTAACAAACCCCGTCTGATCTTCACCTATCACCTTCGGGAGGCACTCCTCCAGCACCTGCCAGTACCTTCGCTAATACCTTTGCGTCCATGTTTAAAAGTGATTTGGGCCTATACGACCCACACCCGTCGGTCCTTATCTTTTTAAGCAACAGGGAAATCGATGCCTGCCCCAAAGTTTGTGGTAACACCCTCTTCCCTATCGACTGCTCAAACATCCCCACCATCAGGAGTGCCAGCTTATCCTTGAATTTTTTATAATATTCCACCGGAAACCCATCCAGCCCTGCCACTTTCCCCGACTGCATCCTCCCAATCGCATCCTTTATCTCCTGCTCCACTATCGCTCCTTCTCATGTAGCCCTGTCCCCCTCTCCTAACCTCAGGTACTCCAGCCCATCTAGAAATTCCTGCATCTCCCGGTCTCCCCCAGGTGGCTCTTACCTGTACAACCTCTCATAGAATTCTTTAGAGACCTTGTTAATCTGATCTGGAGCTACCACCAACTTCCCTGCCCTGTCCCGCACCTGAACAATTTCCCTTGCCGCGGTCTCCCTCCAGAGTTGACCAGCCAACATATGCCCCGCCTTATCTCCATGTTCGTAAACTGCACCCATTACTTGCCTCAATTGGCCTAATGCCTTCCTGGTAGATAGTCGGTCAAAGCTCGCCTGTAGTTCCTTCCCCTTTTCCAACTTCGTTGGGTCCCCATCTTCTGCATTACTCCTATCTACCTCCAATATCTCATCTATTAGCTTCTGCCGCTCCAACCTCTCCTCTTTGTCCACCCTAGCCTTAAACAACATCACCTCACCCCTCACCACCGCCTTTAGAGCCTCCCAGACAACTGCCTTCGACACGTCACCCATACAGTTGAAACCTACATATTCCTCAATTACTTTTTCAATTTTGTCACAAAACCCTTGGTCCCCCAACAGTCCCACATCTAATTTCCACCCCGGCCTCTGCGCTACCCCCTTCTCCAGTACCATATCCACCCAATGCGGAGCATGATCTGATATTGCAATTGCCGAGTATTCCGACCCCTTAACCCCAGCCAGCAAAACCTTCCCCACCACGAAAAAGTCGATCCGTGAGTATACCTTATGGACCGCCCCAAAAAACGAGTACTCCCGCTCCCCAGGTGCAGATACCTCCAAGGGTCCACCCCTCCCATTTCCCTTAGTCTCGCCAACTCCTTCACCCCCCCCTGATGGGACCAGCAAGCGTGGCCGTGACCTGTCCAACCTTGGCTCCTGCACCAAGTTCCAGTCCCCCCCCCCCCAACTATGAGTTTGTGTGTGTCCAAGTCGGGGATGGCCCCAAACACCTTCTTCACGAATCCCACATCGTCCCAATTGGGACCATATACACTTACCAGCGCCACTAACCTCCCCTCCAGCACCCCTGTCACAATCACATATCTACCCCCCTGCTCTGCAACCACATTCTCCATCTGGAACCGTACACATTTGCTGACCATTACCGCCAGCCCTCGAGCTCTTCTGTCAAATCCAGACTGAAACACGTGACTAACCCAGACCTATTTAAGTCTCACTTGGTCCTTCACTCTCAGGTGAGTCTTCTGTAGCATTGCTACATCGGCTTTCAAACTTTTAAGATGTGCAAGCACCCTTGACCTCTTGACTGGACCTCCTAACCCCATCACGTTACACGTGATTGTCCTAACTGGGGGTCTCTCACACCCCCCCTTCTTATCCACCATCATCATAACACTGGGCCCTGCCCCATGAGCCTTACCCGCTCCTATCCATTATTAACATCAAACCCCTACCCCCCCTCCCAGAATCCCCCTCTGCACTTCCTCTCAAAAAACCTTCTCCCAGTATCGATCCCTCGATCCCTTTCCCCCCCCTTGCTCGCCTCTTAGGCCCATCAAAACTTGCTAACCAGGCTCCAATGTCCACAGCCCTCCTCTCACCTCACCTCTGTTCACTAGCCGACTTTAGTTAGCTAGTGCTAGTGCGGGTGCCCCCCCCCCCCCCCCCAAAGGCATACCGTCCCCTCCCACCCAGTCCCAGAAGAAAAAAACAACAATCCACCCATACAATTCATTAAAATAACATATAACTGTCGCAACAATGAATGCCAATCAACCCAAACAAAATCTTAAACTCTATAACAATGTAAAGTCAAGAGAATTACAATACAGGTCAATGAAAAGAAAGTTATAGCATTTATACATTTTCCAGCTCCCCAATCACAGTTCACAGTCTCTCTTCCAGCTTCACTCCTCACTTCTGTCCCAAGCCTTCTGCCTTCACTGGGGCGATTGCCTCCTCCACCAATGACTTCAGTGTGACCGCCATCTCCTTCATCAACGCCTCCATGTGCCTCGTAAACTGCTTTTCCAGCTCCACAGCCTTGGTCACCTTGGTCACCTTCACCACCGTAAGCAGTGCGGCCCCGCCATGCGGTCCGGCATCCGCCATCTTGTCAGTGCTTTTGCTGGTCTTCGCATTAGACGGCGAACCCGCGTATCCTCCCTTAATCACAGCTGCTTTTCGCATCCTTTAACAACATATTATTTTTCTTTTTCTTTCATCAATCTTTTAAAAAAATGAAATTTCAAAAAAAACTTCCCCGGGACCGGACTTCAGACTTCTTAAAAACACATTTTAAGTGGGAGCCACCCAATGTGCAACATCCCCACTACATTGCATCCTGGTTTCGGGCCTGCCGTCTCAACAGCCTTGTGTTCTGTTCGGCTCCGCCCCTGCTGCTCCAAATGCCACGCGCCCCGGGCTCGACGACTCTGCTTCGGCCGCCCGACACCCACGCGGGGTTCCTCGCCGGTTCCCAAACTGGCCCGGCTTGGTGTCCAGGATGGCCTCAAAGGCCGACAAAAATCGGCGGGAGAGCGAAAGGGCCGTAAACAGCAGACACCGCAAACGCCATCGGAAGTCTATCTCTCTCTTTCTTAATCCAATCTTTCCTTCTGTCTTTATTTTATTTTCTGGACCAGATTCAACAATTAATTCAATATTTTAACTGCCATTCATTCACTGCTGACTGCAACATCGGACCCAATGCCATGATCCGTTTATCATTGCAATTGTAATGATATTTGGTCGGAAATGTCATTCAGAATCAAAGGTGCAAGTATTAGAATCATGGAGGGTTTATGGCACAGAACTAGGCCTCTTGGCCCATCGTGTCTGTGCCGACTGAAAAATGAGCCACCCAGCTAAATCACACTTTCCAGCATCTGGCCTGCAGATTACAGTACTTAAGGTGCATATCCAGACACCTTTTAAATAAGTTGAGGGTTTCTGCGTTTACTGCCTTTTCAGGTAGTGCGTTCCAGACCCCTACAACCCTCTGGGTGAAATACAAATTCCTCACCTCCCCTTTAATCTTTCTACCAATTTCTTTGAACCTATGCCTCTCGTCACTGACCTTTCTGTTAAAGTAAACAGGCCCTTCTCATCCACTTTATCCAGATCCCTCACAATTATGTACATCTCAATCGAATCTCCCCTCAGTCTCCTCTTCCCGAGCCGATCCAATCTTTACTCATCGCTGCAATTTTCCTGTCCTGACAACATCTTTGTAAATCTCTTCTGGTCCCAGTCGAGAGCAATTATATCCTTTCTGTAATAAGATGACCAGAACTGCATGCAGTACTCAGGTTGAGGCCTAACAATGTTTTATACAGTTCCTGCATAACTTCCCTGCTATATTCTACAATATGGAGATGCCAACGTTGGACTGGGCTGGGCAGTCGAACAGGTTTGTTTCAAATCACTCGCTTTCAGAGCGCAGCTCCTTCCTCACTAGAGCTCTGAAAACTAGTGATTCGAAACAAACCTGTTGGACTTTAACCTGGTGTTGTAAGACTTCTTACTTATATTCTATGCCTTGGCTAATAAATGAAAGGATTCCAGATGCTTCTTAACCACCTTTTCAACCTGTCCTCCTACATTCACTCCAAGGTCTCTCAATCCATGTACGCCTCTCAGATCCTCGGAGTTATTGTGTATCCCTTTTCCTTGTAGGGCCTCCCCAACTGCATCACCTCAAATTTCTCTGGGTTGCCTTCCATTTGCCACTTTTCCGCCCACCTGACCAGTGTTCTTTCTCCAGTTACATATTAGCTATTTATGCTAATTTTGACAGATGCTACCAGTGCCATTGGCTGAAATGTCAAGTCACATCATTTTCAGCAGGTACAAGAGCATTGACTATTAGCAACTGACCCTGCTAAATAAAGAAAAAGATTTTGGACAACATTTTCCTTGAATCTGTGTGATTTGCACTTTTTCTTGCCCACAGTGATTTTTTTAAAATCTCTCACCCGTCCTTAAAAGCATAGAATCATGCTATGACTGAGCTCCAAGGATAACAGCAGCCTTGCAGGATCCCACCAGAATGAAGTTCATGACGTGTGATATTGCATTATGTGAGCAAGCTGTTCAAATGAAGTACCTTGTGAAGCATAAGACCCTGGGCTGGATTCGCCGATTGTGATGCTATGTCCTCAAGCCAGCGCAGAAAGGGCTTACGCCAAAAAATTTGGCGCAAAATGGCCACCGATCCACTGTGGGGACTAGCATGCGAGCACCGTGGAGCATCCGGTTCTAGCTGCCAATCTGGCACAGAGAATTGCCGGGTCCGTGGCCACACATGTGCTCGGCGGCGGCCTACAGTGGTCACGCTGTGCATCATGGCACCGGCTACTTGTGGACCCAGCCTGCAAAATAGTGCCCCCCCTTTGGCCAGCTCATGAGCCCTGGGCCACCCCCCAACAGTGCTCCAGCCCCTGGTAAAGTCCCCCCTACCCGTGGATCAGCCTTCCCCTGACTGTGGCGGCGCTGGACTGAGTCCACAGCCACCACGCCGAGTTCCCGACGGGTGAGACCATGAGAACCACTCTCCGAGGGGCGGAGCATCGCGAAAGCGTGCCGACCCCGATTTGGTCGGGAACTTTGATTCTCCGGCCGATCGCCAAACGCGATTTTGGCGTCGGCGTCCGGAGAACCTACCCCCCTGTCTCTATTCCATGCCGACAAGGAGGCAATGACTAGCATTCAAGAACACAAACTATGGGCGCGATTCATCGGCCACGTTGAGCTCAATGGAGAGCACAGTGCGGCCGGAGAATGCCGCGAAAGGCTTCCAGCGAGCCTCACAACAGGATCTGCGCCTCCTGGGATTCTCTGAAGTCCCGTGAGACGTCGGAGTCGGAACCCCGCCCCAAATGGGCGGGACCAAATTACGCTTGCAGAAGTAGGTCATAAACCTACTTAACAGCTACTTCCGCAAAATCCACCCGTCTCCTTCAATTCTGTGACCTCCCCAGCAAGGCTGCAGCCAGGCGTCAATCAGTGCTTGTCCACTCAAACATGGACCAAGTGGAACGGCAACCAGGGAGTCTCCCGGGCCATCAGAAACCCCAGGGTGGTCAGGGTAAGTGCAGGGTGCCTCCCTGATCCTCCCCCTGGAACGTGGGCTCCTTGGCACTGCCACCCTGGCACTGCAAAGATGCTCAGATGGCACTGCCTAACTGTCATGAGCACTGCCTAAGTGCCAGGGTGGCCGTGCAAGGGTGCCTGAGTGCCAGGGTGGCATTGCAAAATGGTCAGGGAGCAAGCGAGCATGGAAGCAGGCGAATAGCCCGGCAATTGCGCCTGCGAATGGAGCCATCAGGCATGCGAACCAGGAACGAGCGGGGAGCCATGCGTCGGAGAACTTTGGCACGTGCTGACCAGCCACCTTCTGGCAGGTGGATGCGGACGTCGTCCCCAGGCGCCAGGGCGGGAAGATCAGTTGCCCGTGTGTCATGTGCCATCTTCTGGCGAACGCACTGCTGTCGCATCCTGTGCAGTACTGGAGCATGGTTGGTTGTGTGGACCAGAATGGACGGCACAGTGGTCCTGAGGGCGCGACCCATCAACAGCTGGGCTGGTGAGAGGCCAGTGGCTAGTGGGGCCGAGCGATAGGCTAGCAGGGCTAAGCAGAAGTCCGATCCGGCAGCAGCAGCCTTGCAGAGGAGCCGCTTGACGATGTGAACGCCCTTCTCCGCCTTTCCATTGGACTGGGGTTGCAGAGGGCTGGACGTCACGTGTGTGAAGCCATACGAAGCAGCAAAGGAGGACCATTCCTGGCTGGCAAAACAGGGCCCATTGTCCGACATGACAGTAATCGGAATGCCGTGGCGAGCTTTGCAGGCCCTTATGACAGCGGACAATGTCAAATCGTGTAGGCGTATGACCTCTGGATAGTTTGAAAAGTAATCTATGACGATTACATAGTCCCTGCCGAGCGCGTGAAAGAGTCCACACCCACCTTCGCCCAGGGGGACGTCACCAGCTCCTGGGGCTGAAGCGTCTCAGGAGGTTGCGCCGGTTGAAACCTTTGGCAGGTGGGGCAGTTGAGCACCATATTGGCAATGTCATCACTGATGCCCGGCCAGTATACCGCCTCTCGGGCCCTCCGTCTGCACTTCTCGACCCCCAGATGGCCTTTGTGTAGTTGGTCGAGGACCAGCTTGTGCCTGCTGTGTGGAAACACAATCCGGTCCAGCTTTAGGAGGACACCATCAATGACGGCCAAGTCGTCCCGGACATTGTAGAACTGCGGACACTGTCCTTTGAGCCACCCTCCCGTCATGTGGCGCATCACACGTTGTAGAATGGGGTCAGCCGCAGTCTCCCTGTGAATATGGGCCAGACTGGAGTCGTCAGCTGGCAGATTTGCCGATGTGAAGGCCACCTGCGCTTCGACCTGACAGACGAATCCCTCCGAGTCAGGCGGTGTGCTCACTGCTCCAGATAGGGCATTCGCAATGATAAGGTCCTTTCCCGGGGTGCAGACCAGTTGGAAGTCGTACCTCCTGAGTTTGAGTAGGATGTGCTGGAGGTGAGGGGTCATCTCGTTCAGGTCCTTATGTATGATGCTGACCAGGGGGCGATGGTCAGTCTCAACAGTAAACTGGGGGAGACCATACACGTAGTCATGGAACTTGTCTATTCCGGTTAGCAAACCCAGGCACTCCTTTTCAATCTGCGCGTAGCGCTGTTCTGTGAGGGTCATGGCCCACGAGGCATAGGCGACCGGGGCCCATGACGCAGTGTCATCCCGCTGTAGGAGTACCGCCCCAATGCCGGACTGGCTGGCATCAGTCGAAATTTTAGTGTCACGAGATGTGTCGAAAAACGCCAATACCGGGGCTTTGGTGAGCTTAATTTTGAGCTCCTCCCATTCCTTCTGGTGTGCGGGCAGCCACTGGAACTCCGTGGACTTCTTGACTAGGTGGCTAAGAGCCGTCATGTTGGAGGCAAGGTTGGGAATGAACTTCCCCAGGAAGTTGACCATGCCTAGGAAGCGTAGCACTGCTTTCTTGTCTGCCGGCTGCGACATGGCTGTAATGACGCTCACCTTGTCTGCATCCGGACGGACCCCTGACCGGGATATGTGGTCCCCCAGAAACATCAGGTCGGTTTGGCCGAAGGAACACTTGGCTCGGTTGAGGCGCAGGCCGTTTTCCCGTATCCGTGCAAAGACGCGCTGGAGACGATTGATGTGCTCCTGTGGTGTGGTGGACCAGATGATGATGTCGTCAACGTAGACGCGCACCCCTTTGATGCCCTCCATCATCTGTTCCATGATCCTGTGAAAGACCTCGGATGTCGAAATGATGCCAAACGGCATTCTGTTATAGCAGAACCTGCCGAAAGGAGTGTTGAAGGTGCACAGCTTCCTGCTGGACTGGTCCAGTTGGATCTGCCAAAAACCTTTCGAGGCATCCAGCGTTGTAAAGATTTTAGCCCGGGCCATTTCGCTCGTGATCTCTTCTCGTTTGGTATGGGGTAGTGTTCCCTCATTATGTTGTTGTTCAGGTCTTTCGGGTCAATGCAGATCCGGAGTACTCCAGAGGGCTTCTTAACACACACCATGGAGCTGACCCATGGCGTGGGCTCCGTGACCCGGAATAGCACCCCTTGGCCCTGGAGATCCTGCAGCTGCTGCTTGAGGCGGTCTTTGAGTGGCGCTGGGACCCTGCGAGGTGCGTGAATGACCGGGGTGGTGTCCGGTTTGAGTCATATTCGGTAGCTATAGGGCAGTGTGCCCATGCCCTCAAATGCCTTCAGGTTGTGGGCGAGGAGCGATTGAAGCTGTGCCCTAAATTCTGCATCCGGGAAGTCTGATGTGCCTTCTGGAGACAGAGCGTGGACCCGCTGCACGAGGTGGAGAGCCTTGCATGCCTGTGCACCTAGCAGGGAGTCCTTTGATGATCCGACTATTTTGAAGGACAGTGTGGCCGTGTATGTGTTGTGTGTCACCTGGAGCTGGCAGGATCCCATGGCCGGGATAACGTTTCCATTGTAGTCGACCATCTTGCAACGGAATGGCTGAATTGGTGGTCTGACCTTCAAGGCGTAGAAGGCTGACCATGCTATTCGGTTGGCGGAGGCACCAGTGTCCAGACGGAATGTTATCGGTGATCGGTTGATCGTTAGGGTGGCACACCATTCATCACCCGGATTGACGCTGTTCACTGGCATCGGCTGATGGGTCCTGCCTGGAGACATCCGGTTCCTATCAATGACCGCAACACGGGAGGCGTCCCGGTCGTCTGTGTCACTGGTTTGGATATCGTCTGGGCACGACTCGTAGTAAGGAGGCTGAATGGTCCGCACGTCCCTGCGAGGTTGTCGGAATTGGGGAGCATTGGCAGGTTGACCTGCTCGACAGCAGGCAGCGTATGGGCCCATCTTGCCACAGCGGAGGCATTGTCGGTTTTTTGCCGGACATTGCCGCTTTAAATGTGCGGCTCCGCAGTTGCCGCACATCGTGACGTCATGGCGTTCGTTGCGCCGCCGCGCATGCGCAGTTCGGTCTTGCGTCGAGCGCGCCTGCGCATCACATCCCTCTGCGTCGACAAACGCGGGAGGCCGCGGAAAGTGCGCAAAATGGCCGCCCTCGTCCGGGCCGCGGGCCGGGAGGAACTCAATTGCCTGGACACGTTCGGCCTCGTAGGACGCCTGCCTTGCCGATCCAGCCGCGTAGGACCCCTGCCGCGCCGATTCGGCCGCTTGAAATTGGGAGTAGCGGCTGGTCGGGTTTTCATGAAGGACACAGGCTTCGATTGTGGAGGCTAGGATGAGGCCTTTAATTTTGAGGAGCTGCTGGCGTAGGGCACCCGAGGTGACCCCAAAAACAGTCCGGTCCCGAATCATTGAATCGGATGTGGTGTCGTAACCGCAGGACTGCGCGAGGATACGGAGGTGTGTAAGGAAAGATTGAAAGGGCTCATCCTTACCCTGCAGGTGCTGCTGAAAGAGATACCTCTCGAAACTCTCATTTACCTCGACGCTGAAGTGTTGCTCGAGTATGAGAAGGACCGTCTTGTATTTGGTCTTGTCCTCACCTTCTGCGAATACCAGGGAGTTGTAGACATGGATGGGCTGTTGCCCTGCCGTGGAGAGGAGGAGGGCGATTTTTCTGGTGTCTGAAGCACTCTCCCTTTTGGTGGCTTCCAGGGAGAACTGGAAGCGCCGTTTGAACAGCTTCCAATTGACGCCGAGGTTTCCAGCGATTTGTAACGGCTGCGGCGTGCTGACAGTGTCCATGGCGCAGGATGGCGGATTCCTGAGGATTCGTAGGTAGGTCTCACAGTTATTGGGTTCCAACCCTGGTACTATGGCGTGTTGGGTGCTCTGCTACACAGATGAACCAACACGGTTGCTGATGGTACAACTCAGTTTTATTACTAACAATATTTACAATGGTAAACTGGTTGCTGTGGTTCGTTCATTACCCTTGAATCTGTGGACCTATCCATAACACTATCTTGGAGTGGCGCTCAGCACATGGTGGATATCTGAGTGGCTTGCTGTGAGCTCTGTGCCCTGAGCTGTCTCCTGCTGGAATCGACGGGAAGTGTCGTGTTCCCCGTTTTATAGTGTGTATGCCCTTGCCTGTGATTGGCTGTGGTGTTGTGTGTGTATTGATTGGTCCGTTGATCTGTCCATCAGTATGTATGTATGTTTGCACCATGATGTTTACCTGAATATCATGACACCCAGTGCTAAGAAAAATTTTAAGTGTGGGCTAAACCGGTGAGAAACTCCCTAGGGCCCAAAGTATCATTGAATAGCGATGGAGAACTCGTCGGCAGAGCCAGTGGGAAACTCTCTGAAAAACCCGCCTCATATTAACTTAGAATTTTGGGGGGAGATTTGTGCCCAAATGTTTCTATTTTTCCCTAACTGATATATGTTGCAGCCCAGACCCCACCACAACCTCCCCACCCCAAAAAAAACGTGAGGGGTCTAACCTGAAACCTTTTGACCATATGACAGTACCATGCCACAAGATGCAGTTGAGGAGCATCCTCAGTATTGTTCTGGAGGGTTTTTGCCTGCTCGTGAGGGCTTTTGTCAGCTATAATAAAAGTGCTGCTTGATTATTGTAGAATCAACAGCAACATTGATTGATGCCAATGATGTCAAAATATCAAGCAGACTTACTCAGGACACACATTTTTTAAACTATTTTTGTTCCATGTAAACGTTCTGTCAACTGCTGGTCCATTTGTATTTCTCTCTGAAATAGAGACCTCTGGGGTCCTGAATCTAAGTGATGAATCACCCACAGACATGTTCCTCTGAACCTCTTCTCTCCAATATTTCAGTGAAGGTACAATTCCAATTATTTTGAATGGCTCTGCTAGGATAGGAAAGGGAGAAACCAAATACTGTAAATCCTGGTAACCTGCAGCATTATTTTAGGGCAAAAGCATTTTTTGATTGCCATTTTAGAACAGATTACTTTTTAATTTGTGTTTTAGTGAACGTATAAAATTTAATCACAGAACAGAACTCAATTGCTTACATATATTGTTGGTTTTACTTATCACTGGTTTTATAATTTTGGCTTTACCTGCTGCCAGAATATTTCTTGGCAGCGTAAAACATGTGCTGCTGAGAATTTACTACAATATTACCTAATAAATTTAGCACATCTGATATTGGTGCAAGGTGTCCTAAAATAATTAGCCTTCAACTGAACAAATATTGAATTCTTAAGCACGGAAGTTTAATTAAATCATATCATGCAGGATTGCTCCCTTAGGCAGGAGGTTTTTTACTCCATTTTTTTACCTTTGCAGAAATGCTCAGTTTAAGGCTATGGAGCTGAACTTAAAGGAGGGCATATTGCTCGTCTCCCAGGAAGAAAAGTGGCTGTCGAACCGACCAACTTTAAATAAGGCAGCCCCGTGGCGATAACATGCCAGGGGTGGCTTCAACACGCAGGGTGGGACCTCCGCCACTTCATGGAAGAAAGTCAGGCCCTTGAGAGCTGGCAGCCAATCTGATTGGCCATCAGCTCTTTCAGTCCCAGCCAGTTCTCAGTAATATGTGTTGCTGGGGCTGGAAGGAGGTCTCAGGAAGAGAAGAAGTGACCAGACCTGGGTAAATCCAGTCCATCATCTTGTTTCAGAATTGACCAAAACTAAATGAGGATCATGCATTTAAAACTCTGCTCACCATATTTATAAAATAGGTCTGTTCCATAATGTGTGAATTAAAGTGGGTGACTTCCCACAAGTATGAATTGTAATGGGCCAATTTCAGGATCTGTGAGCTGAACAAACGTATTCTCACAAATGCGCACTGCTTTTCTGAATGCACCATTAAAAAGGCAGCCTCCAGTCTGAGCTACAATTATCAGAATTACAAGTGAGTCACATCCACAACATTGCTGTCCAGTTTAAACTTAGACAAATAATTATCCACTCAGTCAAGATGGCAGACAGGCAGACAGCATCTTTTCAGTCTCCAGTTACTCTTCTACTGGCCACTAGAAGGTGTATAAGAGCAGTGGTAGTTGGCTTCCTTTCTGAATTCCAGGCTCCGTGAGAATCCCCTTACCTCTTCACTGTTCAGCCTTGCTTCCAGATGTCCAAGCTGGATTCTGGAGCTGCCGGCGTACAATTGTATGGTTAAAACACACCTCCTGCTCCTGCCCCTGCATGGCAGAGAACATTAGTGTGCCAATGTGCCTCGCTAGTGCAGTAGCTGGATCAATAATGGACACAAAGCTGCAATTCTGAACCGTGACTGTGTGTGGTTCGTGATTTCTGAACAGAGCTCAGTTTGTCTGCTTAAACTAACAGAGGAGTTTTATTGATCCCGGTAATATTTTCCAACATTTGAGACTAACAGCTCATTGTGTTAGGTGAACAGAAAACGAAGAGGAGGATACTCTTTTTTTCCCCTAGTTTAAACAAAAAGAGCTTTGCATGGAAGAAAATAACGGCTTTTATTTCTAATCTGATCAGGAAGGAAACTTCAAGCTTCATAGGACAGGCTAATCTGTGAGAAGGAACCTGTGAAGCTCTCTCAGCACTGATGTCACAGGCACAGCAAGAACATCATGAGGAGGAGTCAGATTTCACAAAGTACTGTAAGAGCAGCACTCTTTGCTAACAGAGTAGACACTAATCACACAAGGATTCTGCATGGGATGGAAGCAGTATGCTGGGTTTGAAGTGTCAAAAGGATGGTGCAGATTTAAACTCTGCTGTCTCATGTGGCTGGTTGTGTCAGAGATAGTGGAAGATTAAAAAAATTGTGGGATTTGAAAAGTATGATTAATGAAGGCCATCATGTATATTGGTAAGTGTTAGCTTGTCTTTTGGATTTAAATACATTGTGATGTGTTACGCATAATCTATATATGTATTAACTAATCATGCAATTATACTGTGAAAACGGACAAAACTGAGGGACTATGCTCCGATATGCTTATCAGAATATGATGCCTGCATGTTAGTAGGAAACAATGTATGGTCAAGCTTACATTGTTTTGCAAAATGCAGCATGTAATCATAATGAATGTATCTCTGTACTGTGCTAGAAGCAGCCTACATGGAATTGGGATTCCTGATAATTTCCAAAGCGGAGTGGGGAGAGAATAAGCGGTGAACAGACTTGCCAGACCGAACATTAATGAATACTTCAGAATATTTATAGCTTTAGATTCAGCACCTGAGAAACATTAACTGCATGGTTCCTTATGGCATGATTAAGCTTTTTTTTCTTTGCAGTATTGCATACATGATTAACCGTCTGAGATCTGATAGTGATCTGCACAATGACTGGAGTCTTTTCATAGTTTTCAGAAAGTTGCAATGATAAAAAATATCATTGTGTTTTCTGACATTGAAATTACTATAATATATCGTTACTTACTTGACTGAAAATATTATACAAAATATTTTGAATGCTGCAAATTACTTTACTATTTCAGGGCTACAGCAATACATGAATATATGAAGAGCCTATCAGCACCTTTGCACCTTTAATAATATATTAATTTACATTTCTGACCTTTTAACTATTTTAGTTGAAGTATCAACATTTAGACTCAGAAGATCATAATTTTCTAAAGTTGAATTAAGCTTGATTCCTGGTTTCCCTTCTCTTGCAATTTTTAAATACAAAAACATAACTTTTGGGGATACATTTTGAAGAACAGTGTACATGAAAACATTTGAAAATTCTTTTTCATTACACATTACAACACATGTGAATCATATTGAAACATATCCATGTGTTACTGGCGCATTGATAAAACGGATTCACTGCTTCTCGCTCTTCTGCCTCGCCAAATGAAAAATGCGTTTGTTGAACATTTTTAATGAAGAGAATACCACTTTAAGGATTTTGTATTTAATAAAATGAACACAATGCAAGTAACTTGAACTTTGAAAAATTTGGAATTGGCTGCCCATACAATATCATCACAACAGATTTTCCATTCTTTTGAAGTCAAACAAAGTCAAGTCAATAATGGACATCTAATTTGTTATTGCCCATTTTACACAATTAAAATGACTCCTTATGAGTGCCCTCTCAAAGTTAGGTGGCATATTGAATGTCTTAGTGAGACTAATTAGAACATTAAAGTCACTGGGTATATGACAGAGATAATCTTTTATCTCAGATCAAGATTCAGACTTGAAATTTTGAATTTATTGAAAAAAAAAATGTAAATGTAAAGTTTTGGGTTTTAGTTAGGAAATGTCATTACTGAAAGCTCTGGCGCCTGGTTACATTACAAATGTTTTGCGCGCTTAGTTATAGACACTCAGTCAAGGAGCTGACTGCAAGACCTTGATGAAAAAGAAAGATCAATTTTCTGCAAGTAACATAGGTCACTTTGTAATGTTAAGGTGTCCATACCTACTTGTCTATTGATTTTGTCTTTTCATTCACCATAGCCCCCAGTGAGGACATTCCAGAGATAAACTTTTTATTTAAACAAATCCTTTTTCTTCCTTTGATAAGTAAATAAAAGGAATAAGATCCAGATCCACTGAACTCAGGCTCACTGTGAGTCATTTTAAGTCTATGTGGCCAGATTTGGAGTGCTACTGTTTTAAAAGCTGGGCAATATTTTAAAAGGTGAGAGGGAGGTCTAAAAACAGGTTACAGTAACATAAATCAATAAAAATGAAATGGATGCATGGGTCTTTACTTTCACAATGTAATTGTAATTTGTAATTGCCATTCTTCAAGAAGCACAACTGGAGGAGGAACGGCAGATACATTAACCTAATCTGCAACCAGCAGCATCAATATCTATTGCTAACAACAATTGTTGTCTGCATTCTGTTTTAATGTTCGTCTCCAAGAAAAATTCATTGAAATAAGCAAAAACTATCAACACAAGGTAATGGCACTGTGGACTGCTTAGAAAATTTACAGTCAATAATGAACAGCAAAAGAGCCTCTAATCTACCCAATGTGTCCCACATAATTGTGATACTTGTGTATCACAATATATACACTTTCCGCAAAAAAAAACCATGTGATCTTGTGTAATACGTAAAGAGAACAGATAAAAGCCCAGATGAGTTTGAGAAATAATCTGGAAAATCGCACTATGAATTATACTGTAACTCACCTCCTGGCTCCACAAAGCCCGTCCACCATTTACAAGGCACAAGTCAGGATTGTGATGGGCACTCACTTGGATGAGTGCAGCTCCAAGATTTAGGAAGGTCAGCACCGTCCAGAACAAAGCAGCCTACTTTACTGGCACCCAGTCCACCACCTTAAAAATTCTCTCCCTCATCACTGTGGCAACCGTGTGTGCCAAAGAACAAAGAACAAAGAAAAGTACAGCACAGGAACAGGCCCTTCGGCCCTCCACGCCCGTGCCGACTATGATGCCCGACTAAACTACAATCTTCTACACTTCCTGGGTCCGTATCCCTCTATTCATGGATTTGTCAAGATGCCCCTTAAATGTCACTATCGTCCCTGCTTCCACCACCTCCTCCGCCAGCGAGTTCCAGGCACCCACTACCTTCTGTGTAAAAGACTTGCCTCGTACATCTACTCTAAACCTTGCCCCTCGCACCTTAAACCTATGCCCCCTCGTAATTGACCCCTCTACCCTGGGGAAAAGCCTCTGACTATCCACTCTGTCTCTGCCCCTCATAATTTTGTAGACCTCTATCAGGTGTACAAAACCGGGGCAGCATGGTAGCATTGTGGATAGCACAATTGCTTCACAGCTCCAGGGTCCCAGGTTCGATTCCGGCTTGGGTCACTGTCTGTGCGGAGTCTGCACATTTTCCCCGTGTGTGCGTGGGTTTCCTCCGGTTGCTCCGGTTTCCTCCCACAGTCCAAAGATGTGCAGGTTAGGTGGATTGGCCATGATAAATTGCCCTTAGTGTCCAAAATTGCCCTTAGTGTTGGGTGGGGTTACTGGGTTATGGGGATAGGGTGGAGGTGTGAACCTTGGGTCGGGTGCTCTTTCCAAGAGCCTGTGCAGACTCGATGGGCCGAATGGCCTCCTTCTGCACTGTAAATTCTATGAAAGGTCGCCCCTCAACCTCCGTCGTTCCAGTGAGAACAAACCGAGTTTATTCAACTGCTCCTCATAGCTAATGCCCTCCATACCAGGCAACATTCTGGTAAATCTCTTCTGCACCCTCTCTAAAGCCTCCACATCCTTCTGGTAGTGTGGCGACCAGAATTGAACACTATACTCTGCAAGATGAACTGCAGCAACTTGCCAAGACTCCTTCGACAGCACTTTCCAAACTGCAAACTCTACCACCTCGAAGAACAAGGACATTAGACACTTGGGAACACCACAGCCTGCAAGTTTCTCTCCAAGTCACACACCATCCTGATTTGGAAACATATCACAGTTCCCTCACTGTCACTGGGTCAAAAAATTGGAACTTCTTCCTGAACAGCACTATGGGTGTATCTACAACACATGGCTGCAGCAGTTCAAGAAAAGAATAATGAAAGTCCTCCACCTAGTGATCAAAACTAGTCCAAAGGATCACTCTTTTTCTGAACCTCTTGCAGTAAGAGATAATCTTTATCTCAGCCAGAAATAGATTCAGCTCTCAGATAAAGAAATTCAGTTATTATTGACCAAGGTTGGGATTATGTCAGGCCCAGGGAAATTTTGCTTACTGGTCGAATAACTGGCAGACAGCCTCCATCAATTCAACAGAATCAAGTGCCCTTCAGGCACTAAGTGGCCGCCATCAAGCCTTCCCTGCGATTGAGGACCCTGTAACGGAGGTTCTACCATCAAGGCCATCAGCCGTCAGCTTCAGTGGGAGTGGTGGCTGCCTGAAGCACTACACCCACCAGAGGCCCAGGATCATCGTTAGACCCAGATCAAATGTGAGCGAGGGTGGGTTGGGGATCATGTGATGGGGGTCATGGGAGCCAGGGGGTTCCAAGGCAAGCGCTAGAAGGTGATTTTCAGCACCCACTCCTCCTACCGAGTGCTCAGTTTGGTAGTCAGGCACACAAAGGAGGCTGCTGACAAACCTGACAGGAAGGTTGTGTGACCCGCATTTCATTCCTGAATCACCACTAAATTGTTGTGGGCTCAGGGATAATGGGTGTCAAATTGTTCATTAATGAGCCGAATTGACCATCAGCCGCAAAACCCATGACAGTCCCTTCTGCCCGCCAACTTAATTGGTGGGCTGTTGTAGGGCCTGTCCTGCAATTAAGTGAGTCTGGTCACCATGGTTCCTGCCACAATGGCTGTAATAAATTGAGGCCCACTGCACAAACCTGTAACCTGCTCCAGATATCCACCATTCTCTGAGAAAAGAACCACCTCCTGACCACTAACCTTGATCTGTCCTTATACAATCAAAACTGTGACCCCTGAACCTCGTAAACATATTTAATTGGAACAAACTGCCAACTTCATCACAATTGATTCCCTTCATCATTCTGGAACCCTTAATAAGGCCAGCTCAAGGTCTATGCTTCTCTGACATTTAAATTCCCAGCTCTTCAAGCCTAACATGATAACAAAGATTACTTTTGCATTAGTAATTAATCTAGCGGCCTTTCCTCTGCACTCTCAGTAAAACCTCAAAATTTATTAACCGCATAAAAAGACCAAAACTGAGCACAGTCATCCAAGTCAGGCCTGACCAAGGTCTTGAACAAGGGCAAATAGTAGGGTGGAATTCTCCCACCCCACCCGTGGTAGGTTTGTTGGTGGGCAGGAGTAGGGAATTTAAAGGGAGCTCAAAGATTGAAAACTCATGGCGTAAAATTATTGTGCAATTTGGCACATTAATGGCAAGTTAATGATGGGTTATTGGCAGGTGAATGACGACTCGGGTTTCTTGCTGCCTGGTGGCATGAATGCAATTTGCATTTATTTGCATCTCATAAATGTTGATTAAAAAAGCTGCTAGCCGGAATCTCTCCATGCCTTCCAATCTTGCGTTACGCCAGTGGGAAATTACACTGGCCTCAAACCAGTTTGAAAAAGAGTGGCATACTCAAGGCAGACCTCATCAGTTGGGGTTGAGATTGCAAGGTGAGTGCCTACTTACCATAGCACTGAGTCTCGCTTATTGCACTGAACGCCGCTCGGCTGGAGCAGGCTGGTTTGTGCCCTGTAGTTCCATGCCAAACTTGGCTTTATAGACAGCACTGTGCGACGGAACTTATGGACACTCCACTTGGACCAACTCTGCCCAATGATGAGCACAGGATTGCGGACCACAGGCGGCTGCGTCCGGTCTGTATAGGCAACACTATGCTGTGGGACCCACGTACCCTCCACTTTGACTGACCAAAGTTTGACCTGGGGTTGTGCGTGACATCAGGGTAGCCTGGCGAGCACAAGGGAGGAAATGGGGAAGAAAGGCAGTGCATGGGCAGGGTAGGGAAGGGCAGGCATCAGAGAAGCAATAGAGAATTAGGGCAGCACGGTAGCCTTGTGGATAACACAATTGCTTCACAGCTCCAGGGTCCCAGGTTCGATTCCGGCTTGGGTCACTGTCTGTGCGGAGTCTGCACATCCTCCCCGTTTGTGCGTGGGTTTCCTCCGGGTGCTCCGGTTTCCTGCCACAGTCCAAAGATGTGCAGGTTAGGTGGATTGGCCATGATAAATTGCCCTTAGTGTCCAAAATTGCCCTTAGTGTTGGGTGGGGTTACTGGGTTATAGGGATAGGGTGGAGGTGCTGACCTTGGGTCGGGTGCTCTTTCCAAGAGCCGGTGCAGACTCGATGGGCCGAATGGCCTCCTTCTGCATTGTAAATTCTATGATTTAAAAGGAGCTATGTGGAAGGGCAAGTGAGGAAGAAAGAAGGCAGAGGACCAGGTAGGTAGAGGAGGATGTTGAACAATGAAACATAGAGGGAAGACTGAGGGGAGGGGAGCTGGACCCCGAAAATGTACATGAAATGCTGACAAGAAGGGGATTAAAGAGATAGCACATTGTATACTGGACAGGGATGCTTGCAGATTCTGGAATAGGTGGGGGATGGCGGGTGGGATGGATGTCAGTGTGGCACATTAGGGATGATCCGCATCAGAACTTGGAAGTTGGGGATGGTGTTGTCTGGGAGGGTCACTGTTGTACTTAGTCCTCTTTGGAAAGGAGAAATATCTCAAAGTTCCCATTTACGTTCAGGAACTGCAGACAGGAATCATAGGGTGCAGTATTCCTGCTGTGAAATGGAAAGGAGTCCGAGATGACAGGCAGTCCAGTGTCAGTGTGGATCTCATAGTCTAAAATCAGAGAATGGAGGCAGTGCATAAGTGCACAGGCATGCTGCAGGAGATAACATTGGGAGCATGATGTACCCCAGCTTCAGGGATGGTGAAAGCTGTGTGCTCCACAGAAAAAAAGCGCAGGTTGGTATGCAGGGCTGTCTTATGGTCAATGTCTCAGTGTTTGGCGGCTTCTGCACTGGTCTGCAGAGGGAATGGTGAAGGTGCCTGGGGACATCTGCAGCCAATAGTTAGTTGGGATGACATAATAATACAGGGGAAGTGATGGGGTTGTTATGTGGTTTTAAGGTGATGGCAGCACTCAATTTCCTTGCCCCTGGGTCTTTCCAGTGATCAGAGAATCTGTGTGGCATCTCTCAGTCCGTAATGCATCACTGCATTAAGGTCACTGTGTCCTTTATAGGAAGGTTCATTAATCTGTCAGCTTTGTTCTGAACAAAGATAGCCAGGATGAAAGATTCACTGGCTTCAAAGCCATCCCATGCTACCCAAGGGTACAGGGTGCAATAGACTGTACCCCTGTGGCTATACAGGCTCCATGGGAGCAGCCCCTAAATGTCTATCAAGGGTTATCATTCTATCAACTTGGAACTGGTGTGTGACCATCATAAGCACATCCTGCATGTGTGTGTACGGTACCTTGGGAGTTGCCAGGAGTCCTACATCCTCAGTCACTTCCAGGTACCTGGGATTTTAAAGGGGTGGAACTTCAGCAGGGCTGGTTGCTGGGGGAGACGGACTACCCACCTAAACACTGGCTGATGACTCTGGTGCGTCATCTTCAAACCTGTTCCTAGAAGAGGTACAACGCTTCTCACAGCTCCACACAGTCCCTTATGGAGCAGACAATAGGACCTCTGAAGATGCGATTTAGATGCCTGAACAACTTAGGTGGCTCTCTGCACTATGCATTGGAGGGCATTTGCCACATGATCACAGTTTGCTGTGCCCCTCACAATCTTGCTGTGCAAAGATGTGAGCCCTTGCCGGAGGATGAACAGGAGAAGGATGCAAGCTCCTTAAATCACAAAGATGAGAAAGTGCAGAAAGCTCCAGGGCCTGCTGAGGGCCAGTAACAGCCATGATCTTATTGAATGATGGAACTCACTCGAGGGACTGAGGAGCCTATTCCTGCTCTTAACTCATATGCTCATTTGAGCGAGCTAATTACATAGATTACATAGAACATACAGTGCAGAAGGAGGCCATTCGGCCCATCGAGTCTGCACCGACCCACATTAATCCCTCACTTCCACCCAATAACCCCTCCCAACCCTTATGGACACTACGGGTAATTTAGCATGGCCAATCCACCTAACCTGCACGTCTTTGGACTGTGGGAGGAAACCGGAGCACCCGGAGGAAACCCACGCGGACACGGGGAGAACGTGCAAACTCCGCACAGACAGTGACCCAGCGGGGAATCGAACCTGGGACCCTGGCGCTGTGAAGCCACAGTGCTAATCACTTGTGCTACCGTGCTGCCCTAATGTCATGGAGCAAGGAAGATGTGAGAGACGTGCCTGTGGTACTTTAATTGCTGACAGGCTTTAGGAAGAGCAAAGTTAAGTCAGGTCATTTGGATACATCTCCCTCTCCTTCATCACCATTCCATCATCTCAGAGAATAGTTGAACCATCGCTGAGAAAATGGATCCTGCATTTACACTTGCGAATCCGGAACTCGTGACTCGCTAGGATTTGATCTTATCTTTGGTCATCGGTGACCCGGTCATATTTATTGTGTGCCAGCTTCACCTGTGTGAAGATGAAACAAAGTCAGGTGAACAGAGGGATGGAGCAGAGCTTGGGTGAAATGTCCCCCGTGTGTGGTGAGCCCTCCCCAGAATGGCCAGAGGATGGAGTGTGAGTAACGAGATAGAAAGAGTGTTGTTGATGTGAAAGTGTCTGTGAGAGAACGGGTGTTGAAATGCGTTCCGTGTGAGTGGATGTGTGAGATCTGTGAAGGGAGAAGCTGTTCGAGTACATGAGGTGAGTTTGATGTTGGAGGGAGTTGAATCTGGCAGAGTGGATGAGATCATTCATTTGCTTCCTGTACTTTCTGGTGTGGTTGCCAGCCATGCTGACCTCCTAGGCAACGGCCTCCCAGGCCAGAGAAGTGAGGTTTGGGTATTTCCTGGAGCTATTCTTGAGGGTAAGGACATGGTTCTGTGCCTGGACTCCTCGAATCAAGGCATCGAGGGACTGGTGGCTGAAACAGTGTCCTGCCTTCTACTTGAGAAAGGTGGCCCTTCGCTTTGCGAAGGGTGCCATGTTGAGCAGTCTCCTGATGGCAGGTGGGCTGAAGAGTGTGATAGGAGTGTATTGCACTGGTGTTTAAATATAGCTTGAGACCTTCTAAGTATCAGCTCACAGCGGGTGGCCGAATCAGCTCCCGGCCTGCCAGGTGATTCGGAAAGATACTCCCTCGTGCCTAATTAATGAGGCTCCAAGCGTGGAAGCGGGTGCGCCTTCATGCCAGTCCAGCAAGCGGGAACGGCATACTGGGACAGTCTGTCCAAACACTTTGATAAAATAATGGAGAATTCTGCCCAGTATTCTTTGTCTTATAATCAATTGATATATAAATACATCCCAGCACCCTATTTGTCCTTGCTATTGTTTCATGACTTTGCTTATGAACCTTTTAAGGTCTGTTCATTAGAATCTTTTTCTTTCCCTGTCTTCTATAATGCTTAGATCCAAGTAGTGGTGTATTTATGTGGAACATCCATTCTTCTCACATTCACAACACTGCACTTTTTCCAAATTGAACATCATTTGCCAGTCCTGAACCCAATCCCTGTCACATCAAGAGCTGCCAGAGGCCATCGAGCTTTATCTACGATCCTAACTTTTGCACAGCCTTAATAACACATGCACATTTTCAGATAATGTCCCCTGACACCTACAGGTAGACCATTAATAAAAATAATAAAGAACAATAGTTCCAACACCTAATTCTGCCTGACAACACTGGTTGCATCTCAAAACCACAAATCCACGTCTAACTATTTCTTATCAATCTCCTTTCAGGCAATCGAGCTCAGTACAGTGCCACTAATATTCACGGCTTGAGGTCTCTGGTGGTTTGTCAAATTCACAACACAGTATTCTTAACCGAACAATGGCAGTAGACGTTTTGAGAATCCTTCAGTGAAATATGCTTTCAATTTAAATAGATTATTTTCTGTAGTTTGAGGATTGACAGTTTGTGAATGTGTCGGTTCCACATTTTTGGCTATATTTTATCATTTTCAGTCATCCACCTCTTGAAGTAGGGAAGTTACTTGCTAAATTTAGCCCTTGTGTGAGGACATCATAAAGACGCTGTTGCTATTGGAAACCGTCCAGACCCTGTCAGAGCATGAATCTTTGAAGGGACAGTTTCCCTTTATTGGAGAGCTTTTGTGTAGAATTTAGTTGCTGGATTTACCTGCTTACATCACATTGTATAATCGCTGCTATCTTAGCTGTTAGGGAAAGATTGAACTGCAGCAGAAACTATTAACCGCTGTAAGACGAACTTTTACAATGCATTTTTATTTCTGATAGAGACACAATGAATGTCAATTGTGTCATGAGTGTCTTTTGCACAATACCTTCAATATAGAGGCTTCACCATAGCAACAAATCCCCTCTTCCACATCTGACAAAAATGATGTTTTTTCAGCTGAAATATTGTAACCTTGTTAGTAGTGTTATAAGGTATATGACAACAGTGATGCATAAACCATCTGTCATCTTTACTAATGGAAAATAAAAAGTACTGACTAGAAACATGCAAATTAGATTTGCAATTTCAGCACCCAGTACAGACTCTGATTGTAATAGTGTTGAACAGATGGTAAATTTTTTAAAGACTGGAACAGATCAGAAAGTTATGCTGTACAATTTTTTTACTAGATGTGAACTGTTGTTTTGAAAGACTAAAAGAAAGGAGACAGAAAAAGTTCATAGATGGTGGGCCAAGGAGCCCAGAAGCTTTAACACATGTGAGGTATAAACCTTCTCATAACTTACATTTATATAGTGAATTTAACATAGTCAAACATCCAAAGGCATTTCACAAGAGAAATATGAATAAAAATATCTTTGACCTTTTAAGCACCAAAGCATAACAGGATATATCAGCATAGATGAGTAAAAGCATGATTGAAGAGCTAGGTTTTCAGAGGCATCCTAAAAGAGGGGAGACGTGGGATGGAGAGGTTTAGGAAGGGAATTCTGGAACTGAGGGCCACGGCTCTGTACCCGAGATTCAGTGGATTACATCCATATGCTAGGCTTAGCTGGAGCAAGGGAAATTCTGGCAAGTGATCAGGATCTAAAGTTTCTTGGTGGGGCCTAGTACAGTGCACTATCCATGTTTATTAACAAGACTTCCCGTATACTTTGGCTCATTTCACAAAAGAAATATAAACTGCCCAACCTGACCTCATGCAGTCTGCAGTTTGATTTTGAATGGTGCAGTACTTCATGCTATGTTGCATTTCATTTCGTATGTAGCTCCATTAGGTAAAAGGCAAACAATGTGCCGCTGACACATTGTATGAGGCCAGTGCTATTGATTTTACCCTCACACTGTAACTGCTCAAAATCTGATTACTTTCATTTAGTTCCACACTAGGTTGACTCCATGACTAATTACCACTTTCTCACCTGTGTATGTAGAGTTCAGCTGCCCTGACGTTTCTTGTGTGTGCGTGCATGTGTATCTGTGAGTATTTATCAGTGAAAATCAATACAACCCTCCCCTTCCAAAGAGCAGCCATTTGTCAGCAGCATTTCATTTACCAGACATCAGGCTATTAAATACTAAGCACAGTAGCTCATTGTTTCCTTGTTATTACTATTGAGTGCTAGAGGTAATGCCCTTTTCAGCATGTTACCTAAACTGACATTCTAGAGAACAGTAAAGGAATTCATGCAGGTGAGCCCTTGTCCATTGTCAGGCTACATATTAGTGGTACTTTAAGTTGAGCTTCTGAGTATTATTAAGATTATGTGAGGCTTGAGCCTATCTGCAGTGAGAAGGAATATTTCCTGGGTTTACTGCAAGTTTAATCAGAGTGCTCTGTTTATGTAGTTGTACAGTTTATTCTTGCATGGGGTGTGGGTGTTGTTGATGAGGTCAACATTTAATGCCCATCCCCAATTACCCTTGGTGGTGGTGAGCTGCCTTCTTGAACCACTGTAATGCATGTGTTGTAGGTACTCTTCTTTTCGGAGTCTGCACTATAATTGAGTTCTCAGGTGACTGAGGAGTACAATGGGTGACCTAAAGCCTCTGTCACAGGTGGAGCAGATGGTGATTGGAGGAGCGGGTTGGTGGAGTACCCGGAATACCACGCGCTCTTTTCACTGTTGATTCTTGGCTTCAGCTTGTTCTCGTTGATGAAACCTGTGCTGTAGGTACACCTACAGTGCTGTTAGGGAGAGAATTCCAGGATTTTGACCTAGCAACAGTGAAGCAATGGTGATATATTTTCAAGTCAGGATAGTGTGTGGCTTGGAGGGGGGATTTCCAGATGGTGGTGTTCCTATGTGTCTGCTGTCCTTGTCCTTCTAGATGGTTGAGGTCATGGATTTGGAAGGTGCAGTTGAAGAAGCCTTGGTTAGTTGCTGTTGTGCATCTTGTAGATGGTACACTCTGCTACCACTGTGCGTCAGTGGTGAAGGGAGTGAATGTTTAAGGTGGTAAATTGGGTGCTTTCAAGTGGAGTGGGCTGCTTTGTTCTGGATGGTGCAAAGCTTCTTGGGTGTTGTTGTAACTCATCCAGGCAAGTGAAGGGTATTCCATCACACTCCTGACTTATGCCTTGTAGATGGTGGACAGGCTTTGGGGAGTCAAAAGGTGAGTTGCTCGCTGTATAATGCTCAGCCTCTGATATGCTGGTGCAGCTATATTATTTTCATTGCTGGTCCAGCTCAGTTTCTGGTCAATGTTAACACCCAGGATTTTGATAGTCAGGGATTCAGTGACTGTAATGCCATTGAATGTCAAGGCGTGATGGTTGAATCCTCTCTTGTTGGAGATGGTGTCGGTTGGCACTTGTGTGCAATGCATGTTACTTGCCACTTATCAGCCCAAATCTTGCTGCCTATGAACATGGATTGCTTTAGTATCTGAGAAGTTGCAAATGGTGCTGAACATAATGCAGTCATCAGCGAACATCCCTACTTCCGACCTTGTGATGGAGGAGCTGATGGTTGGCGCCAGTTTGTTACAGCTGGTGGGGACTCCAAGATCAAAGACACTCAGTGCCTAATTGTAGGACTCAATAACAGGAAGCGGAAGTTCAGCTGAGAGCCAGGTCTTTGCCTTTTCTGTCGACCTCCCTTCATGTCTCTCCCCACAAACTCACCCAGTGAAACACCTCCTCACCACACACATTTGTGACCTGGGTCGGTTTGCCACCCGGGAAGTTCAGTGCCTGTCCTTCAGGCAGCAGCCATAGCTTCCTTGGTGGCGCTGCTGAGCACAGGATTTACCAGCCTCTGATTCGTCAGTTGTGCTCATTAGGCAAGCTGGGTTTATTTAGCTTACACATGGAAATTAATTTTTTTTGTTTGAATAATGTTATAGAGAGAAAGCATGTCGATGATAAATTAGAGAGAGCTAAGGATAGATTCTTGGGGGACTCGGGCAACAGTGCAGGAATAGGAAGAGAAGCCTATTGTAGGTGATTTACTGGTTATGGTTGCATAAATAAGAATGAAACCAAGAGAGAGCAATCCAACTCAATTGGACAATGAAGGAGAGATGTTTGAGAATGGTGGTGTTGTAAATGTTGTCTTTGGCTGCAACTACATTGATAAGAATGAGAAGGGATAGTTTACCATGGTCACAGTCACATAGGATGTCATTTCTGACTTTGGTAGGAGCTGTTTCTCATCTGTGACACAAGCAGAAACCTGAATGGAGGAGTTCAAACATGGAGTTGCACAAACGATGTGCACAAATTTAAGAAGTGACAACAAGTTCAATTGCTTTGGAGAAGGAATGGAAGTTTAAACGCAGGGAGCCAGGGTATTTTGTTGGGCTGGAAGAGTCAATGTATTCTTTGTTCATCTGAGATGGCGATGAAGGCAGATTTAAGGAGAAGGGAACAGTAACCAAGGAAGGAGACTCATCAACTATATTATCTAACATGGAGACCAAGTGGGGAAGTTGGTTGAACAGCACTTTGGTTGGAATAGGGTAGAGCTGGGCGAAGGTGGGTTCCATAGTCAAGAGAGAACATGAAGGGAGATAGGAGAGAGACCAGGAAAAATGTGAGTTCAGGCCTAGGGCATTGGAGAACTTGAGGTGAAATTTGATCCAGTGGACTGTGACATAGGACAAAGATTTAACCCTACAACCCCTCTCATTTCAAGCTTGGTTTCACAGTGGGGAACCTTTTTACTTATTTAATATCTATACTTGCTCGTGTTTTTCAGTACTGGGCAGCAGTCTTAATCTTCTTGGCTACTGGCAGTTTTGGGAAACTGTTTTCAGTTTTAGTTATTGGGGAATACTGATGCTATCTTTGGTAATATAATTTTATTTTGTTACTCCATTTCTACAAAATTCAAGTAAGTGGCTTTGAGATGTATGTACCTGACCACAAAATATGCTTCCGGAGAAAGTGTTTAAATGTAAATCACTGGCATATAAAAGATCCTGCTGCAAACATTACAGAAGTGGTTTGTACAGAAAATAATCACCACGATGTTTCAGAGTCTTGCATTGCAACCTTTCTAAAGTGCTGCTGCAGCAGTTAGTTGAATTGGGGCAAAAACACATGTGTTAAGACTGCAAAATTAAATTCTACTAGTTCTACACTAAATAAAACATCCTGTGGCATGAACTTGTTTTATGTTGCAGCAAATAATGTCAAAGTAGATCCAGAATATTTTGCATTAATAACTCCATACGTGAGAAGTCATTAACTGTAAGCAGTGTGAAATGCTACTTTGTGGAAAAATGTAATTCTAAAGGATCATACATACTTAGAACATTGACTTGCCCTTTTTCTTGAATGATGCAACTAACGTACAACTCTGTATTTACAGTAATTTCTACTTTCTTTAGACACTTCATTGGATGTTTGCTGCATAATGTAATATAAATGTAAGTTTTTTAAATTTAAAGCACAGAATGAATTATATTGAAATCTTCCTTTCCAAAGCATCTTAACTGAAAAGGTGATTTAACTTTGTTACCACATGAAATGCATATTTTGTTCAATGGCTACAAAATTGTAAGGAATGCAATTGTTTTTCTTACATTTTCTGGCATTCAAAAGACAGCTTTTCATGAGTGTCTGCATACTCTTGAATGGTGGATCAAAAAACTATGAATAAACCATGTACAAGTTCGCTTGAAGAAAGAAACCCTACTTAAAAGGCAATCATCGCATGGGCTGTCTTGCTGTGTCCACAGTTTTATTTTTGTTTTACTGTAACTAAACCCAAGCTTGCTACTGTCAGTTAAGAGAAGACAAGCAATCTGACAAAAAAATAGAGACTGTCAGAATAATACTGCTGTCTATGCTGGTGGACACCAGCTTTAAATGTTGATATAAAAAAGATGGGGACATTAGCTGATGTGGAAAACTGAAATTGCTTAGCGAATGGTATTGAGTCACTAAATATATCATATACATGGGAGATCAGTTGATTCTACACATCTAAGATTGCAATAGAATTCATTCTGTGCTTTCAATTAAGCAATTTACATGTGAGTAACTTGTGAAGCAAATATCCAAAGGAGAGTCTACAATAAGTAGAAATTGTTATGAATAAATACATATATATTTACAACAATGTAGTTGTTTCACACCAAATGTAAAATATTGCGGATTCTTAAGATTTGAAATAAAAACCGAAAATTCTGGAAAAACCCAGCCAGTCTGGCATCAACTATGGAAATAGAAACAGAGTTAATGTTTCAAGTGCAACATGATTTTTCTTCAGTTCCGAAGAAGAATCCCAAGGAAGAGTCACATTGGACTCAAATCATTAACCCTGTTTCTCTGTCCAAAGATGCTGCCAGACTGCAGAGTTTTTCTGGCACTCCGTTTTGATATGCATTTATTTCTCCTGGAATAAAGATCTATAAATCTTCCGTTTTTAATTTGCAAAGTTGCAGGATACTTAGAAATGAATTATTCCTTCCTGCCGGCATAGCGACTGCCTTATAATCTAGAAGAGAATCCAGCCAATGCTGAAGAGTTTTCTGTTTGCATTTCACAGTCCAAGCTTTCCTGATTTATGTCATCCATTTACGCCTGTAGTGTTTTAATAGAAAGCACGTTTCGTTCAGGTACATTTGCTACACAGATGTGCAGTTATTCCCACTTATCTCAGATCTAAACACTGTTCTGGTCAAAGAATTAACTCTTTCACGGTTTAATACATGACATTCACATGAAAAAGGCTGGTGTTAAAGAACATCCTCAACATGAAGTGTACTTTTCCTTCTACTTCCTGGAGACCCAGACCAATCGTGGAGGGTTGAAAACACCATGCTGGTTGTTTCTTACGAAGTGGTCCCTCCTGTCAACTCCCTGGAGTGGTTTCTACTTTTGTCTGCTATTAATTATAGTCTAATGGGTCTGTACCGGCTTGAGTCATCTGTATCACTCTTTAAAAAGAGCGCCTGCGTACAATCCTGCTGAATCTCTCTCCTCATTGCTACAGGTCGTGTCCCACAAATTGTTTATCTCGCTTTCTACCCGAGATAGATGCGATCTAGTCGAAGGATTTTGTTAATCTTTAGTCCTTTTAGCCTATGGCATCAACTTTTTCCTAGGGTATCCTTTGTGCTACATGACCTGGGCAGTCAATTCGCATTTCCATCCTTAATGAATGTAAAGGTTTTTCTAATCTATTTTTCTAATCTATTTTATCCACGTCATTTCAAACACTGTCTGTAGCATGTCTCAAAGGTCTCTCCAAAATATCAAAATACCAAAATATCAATATTAACTCAAGTCTAAAAAGCACATGGTGACTTGGATTTTTCAGCGGATCACATCGCAAACAGACTTATTTCCACTGTGGAGGTGGCCATGTTAATAATAATAATCTTTATTATTGTCAAGAGTAAGCTTACATTAACACTGCAATGAAGTTACTGTGAAAATCCCCTAGTCACTGATGTGTTATGCAGGTTGGTTCGGTGTAGACTGCACTTGATGCAGGGAAGCTAGAAACAGACCTCTAACACTGGAGAAGATCCAACACGGTTTTATTGAACAATGGAACTAATTTACATATTCAGCTGTGGGTCGACACTATACTGAACTGACTGGAGACCTTGTACTAGCCTGACCAGACTTACTAGCTCCCGCATGGTGTTTGCACTGGCTAGCTCGTGGACTCTGACTGCCTCAGTGGCTGGGTCCAGAGAGAGAGTGAGAAACCTAGTGCCCTTTGGCTTTATAGTGGTGGTGTCCTGTCTGGTGATTGGCTGCACTGTGCTGTGTGCTTACTGGTCATCCTGTGTGTCAATCACTGCCTGTCTGCACCTTATTATCTACATGAGTGGCTATTATGACAGTCATCACATTCCGGTGCATGTTCAGGTACGCTGAGGGAGAATTCAGAATGTCCAATTCACCTAACAAGCACGTCTTTCAGGACTTTGTGGGAGGAAACCGGAGCGCCCGGAGGAAACCCACAAAGACACGGGAAGAAGGTGCAGACTCCTCACAGACAGTGACCCAACCCGGGAATCGAACCCAATTAAGTTTGTGTCACTTCAGAGCAGAGCTAGGGGCAGTGATTTGATGTTTAGACCTTGGAACCATTACAGCAATAGAAAAAGGCAATGGTCGAGCTGCCTGCACAGAATGGAATTTTTGAGTGAAAGGTTTTTCTTACTGGGTGTATGGGTTTCACATAGTAGGGTATGAGACTGTTTGCGTAAGCCATTTGATAATTAGTCTTAAAATGCTCCCCCCACTGACCATTGAACACTGGGGCCTAACAGGCAACCTCTGTGTCATGTGCTCAGTCAGTGATAGAAAATATGGCCGAGATTGTCACCCCGTTTAAATTTAATTTTTATTTTAAAACCCACCAGGGCAATTTCAGAATTTGAGTTCAGCTCAAAACAACTAGAAATTAAAAATGAAGATGATGCTGGAAGAATGTTGGATAAACATAACTGGTTCATTAATGTCCCCTTTAAGTAAGGAAACTTGTTGTGTTTACATTGTTTGTCTGTATGGGAATCTAGTCCCACACCAAAGTGGTTGACTCTTAACTGCCTTCTGGAATGCCTGGAAAGCTACTCAGTTGCATCAGATTACTGTCAATGGTTCATGAAGAAGGTCAACCACCATCTACTCAGAACAAATAAATGCTGGCATTGTCAGTGATGCTCACACTTCCAAGAATGATTTAAAGCATATTCTTGCTTGTGTCAGGATAGGTGCATTTTCACTTGGAAAGAGGAGTGGAGGCAAAGGCAGGACAAAAGATAATTTGTCTGCGTCCACCACATATCTTCTGAAACGTAGATTGAGGTGGAGTGAGAAGCCGATAACTCATACGTTTAATGTTCATCCCATCTCTGATCACTAGGTGGCTCTATTCAACTTTATACATGTAGGTGAATTCTTCAGGTAAATAATCATTCAGTAATTTTTATATATTTTTAATCTTAAAATTCCAAATGAAAAAATTATTAAAGTAACTTAAATTCCATTATTTCAAAAAACAATGTAAAAATATTATGCTTCATATTCTTTGTTGTATATTGTTTTGGCAGCCTTCCATCTCATGAGACAATGATTTGTGCCAGGGTGGGCAATTTTGTGTTAAGCATTGTCTGGTGTGGTTCAGTAGCCCACCAGTCATGGCAATTTCTGCTGTATTTGCTACAGGGACGATAGTGGGCTGAGAAGGTGAAGTATCTCTTGGCCTTTGGCTCATCGATTCCGAGCCAGCTGAGCTTTCTGTTTCTGCTTGCCTTTTCCAATGCCCTCTGAAATCAAAGCCATCAGCGACTGTCTCCCAGTTGTTAGTGACAATGTCCACCATCTTCATATCTCGCTTGCACATGTCCTTGTAGCCGAGGTATGGATATTCTGGATGCCGTGATCCAGTGGGATGTTCATCGTACAAAAGGTCTTTGGGTATATGGCTGTCATCCATCTGCTGAATGTGGCTGCGGCTTAGCAATGAGTGTATATGATGGATTTAGCACGATGCAACATTAATTAGTGACCTTGCCCTGACATGAGATGTTGCGGATACTTTGAGAGCGAAGATGGAAACTGTTCAGCTTTTTCTCCTGTCTAGCATATGTTGATTGGGCCTCACTACTGCCAAGAGGATAGGCCTGAGCATAAAAGGTGGAAACAGTTCAGCTTGAATCCTGTCTAACATATGTTGATTGGGTCTCCCTACTGTAAAGGAATGTAAATACTTTTCCCAAAATGCTCAGCTTGATAGATATTGCAGTCGTTGTGGGTGCATTTGCTCTTGTACAGGGTCACAATCTTTGCATCTTGCATATCCTAGGACCTGATACCCTCCCTCCAGCAGAGACAGAGATGTTTGCGCAGATTCTGCAGGAGTTCTGTTTCCTGTGCTTACTGAGTTGATTGGCACCCAGAGCTTTGCCCAATGCGAGTGAGTAAATAGCTTTGCTGAGCTCCTCCACCGTGGCTTCGACATCCATTTCTTCTAGCACAGGCAGGCTCTCTTGGGTGTCTGGAGCTTCCTTACTGTCCCAGAGTACAATTCAAGGTAGTAATGGTTTCCTTTCAGTGATCCCCTATTGGTGACCCCTGTCTCTTATGGGGAAGCTATGTTAATGTTCAGTCTTAACAAGTTACATGTTGTTCACAGCGGTATGGTGTGTATTATTGACTAACTGCAAGTTGTCTGTCAATGCTGTGCATGTGGTCCTGACATTTCAGTTTGTCAATCGAATAGTTGACACTTTCTTTCTTTTCATTTGTTTTCTTTGTTTGCTGGTGTGATGGGTTTGGTTCACCTGTTGAGCAGAGACTCTAAGCTCCAGTCACCCATTGAAGCAGATGGACCATGGTGGGTCACTAATTGGGGACTGCTCACCTGAGATGGCTGCTGGCTGAGTGGTCAGATACAATAATCCCTCACACTATCTGAGTCAGCCCTTGGAGCTCATTCTCTTCTGCAATCACGTTGGGTTTATCACTCAAAACTGCTGTATCCACTGTCGTATTGTGCAGTGAAACTGGAATGTCCTCCCCAGGGGTAAGCTGAGGCACAATTTATGGAGACCTTGACTTCTCTAATATCAAGGTCCCCCTCTCGACCTTCCTGGTTGGATCTAATGGAAGCCAAAACACTAGGTTTGGCACTGGCTTGGTTACAGGAGTTGCTGGGCAGATGATATATTTAGACGAAAGAGAAAATGCTGGAAAATCTCAGCAAGTCTGTATCATCTGTAGGGAGAGAAAAGAGCTAACGTTTCGAGTCCGATGACTCTTTGTCAAAGCTTTGTCAAAGCTATATTTAGACATCAGGCTCTACTCCAGATTTGGACATCAGGCTCTACTTTGGGCTCTACTCCAGATTTTTTGCCAGGGCTCACTCCTTTAGCCTTCAACTCTCCTGAGGTATCCACAAAGCAGTGGAGCTATTCGCCCATAACTGGTATTTGGATCATGAGCATCAGCGCGTGTCCACATGGCAGTGGGCATGCGCACTGCTTGTCTGGAAGCCAAACCTCTTCTGAGTTACTGTGAAGCTATAGCCTGGGACCGTGAGGGACCCAATTTCTGTGTGTCACCACGGGCAGGCACAGCTGAAGTCTTGTTGATGGAGGGGCTGTCCACTGACAGAGAAAGACTTACATATTTGGCTCATGTTTTCACATTGCTGCTCACCACACTAGAAGAAGGAAGCATGCTAACTTTCTTCACCCACAGACTAAATGCATCACTGTTGTGCTCTCCTCACATCCCTTACATTTGATTTGTTGTGACCATTATATTGATTTGAATTAACTTAATACTGATGATGTCAGTACTTAACCTCAGGAGCATTACATTGGAATATGCTGTTAGGTAATAGTAACTGACACCAAAGAAAATTGATTATTTTAAAATTATTTCTGGAGGGCATATCCCTCGGATAAAAAGCAATGCCTAGGGTAAAGTAAAACCTGATTGGTTAAATAGAGATGCTTTGTGGAGAAGCTGATGTAAGTATGCGTGAATTCAATTGTCAAGAAAATTGGTTCAAATATAAAACACAGTTGACAATAACTGAAATCAGTGTTCGCCATACTAAAATAACATATGAATAAAGGAAGGTGGATAATTGCAGAGATGTTAGCAAGGCTTTTCTCATATATGTTAGCAGTCAGAAAACAATTAAGGGCTCCATTAATCCTTTGAGGGATTTGTCAGGACAGGTTTTATACAAAGATAAGGATAAGGAAAAGAACTGAGGAGATACTTTGCATCAGCTTTTACAAATGCAATACCCACAACCCCAGTATTACTAACACAGTGCATTTTAAACCTTGTCCCTATCTTCTGGGTGAACCATGTTTCTGCAAACTCTAATTTCTCTTTGCTACATATGTTTCCAATTCTAGCATTTCACTTTATTTTTAATATTTTAGTATTTAGAAAAGAAAAACTACTGTATTTTGTTCTTTGTTTTTATCTTTTTTTTAAACCTCTTCAAGTTTGTTTACAGCAGAGGCAATGGTGTAGTGGCATTGTCGCTGGACTAATAATCCAGTGACCTAGGGTAATATTCTGGGGGCTTAGGTTCAAAGTCCACCATGGCAGGTGATGAAATTTAAATTCAATAAAAATCTTGAATTAAAAGTCCAATGATGACCATGAAACATTTTTGATTGTTGTAAAAAGCCATCTGATTCACTTAAGTCCTTTGGGCAAGGAAATTGTTTGGTCGACATGTGACTCCAGATCCATAGCAACGTGGTTGATTATTAAATGTTCTTAGGGATGGACAATAAATGCTCACCCAGCCAGCGATGCCCATATCCCATGAGCAAATATTCTTTTAAAAATGCCTCCATTTCAGTTTCTCTCTAGAATCCTTCTCTCTGAACACTCCCCAAGCTCTGCCCATTCAAAGGTAAAGTCAGGTTCCTTGTCCGCTCTTTACAAGAACTGAATAACTAGAAGCAGGAGTAGGCCTTATGGTTCCTCGAGTCTGCTTGACCATTCAAAAGATCATGATTGAACCTCTACATCAAATCCTCATTCCTCCATCCCATATCCTCTGACTTCCTTCGTAGATCATAGATCATAGAATTTACCATGCAGAAGGAGGTCATTCGGCCCATCGAGTCTGCACAGGCCCATGGAAAGATCATCCTATCTAAGCCTACACCTCTACCCCATCCCTGTAACCCAGTAACCCCATCAAACCTTTTTGGACATTATGGGCAATTTAGTATGGCCAATCCACCTAACCTGCACATCTTTGGACTGTGGGAGGAAACCGGAGCACCCGGAGGAAACCCACGCAGTCACGGGGAGAACGTGCAGACTCCGCACAGACAGTGACCGAAGCTGGGAATCGAACCTGGGACCCTGAAGCTTTGAGGCAACTGTGCTAACCACTGTGCTACCGTGCTGCCCCTAGTCTATTCAGTTATTCTTGAATATACTCAACTGAACATTTACCACACTCTTCATGAGAGAAAGCTAAGGATTCAAAGCCTTTTGAGTAAACAAATTTCTTGGGATCTCAGTCCTAAATGGCCAACTTTTTCTGACTCCTTGTTCTAGACTCTTCAGCCAGGCAATGAGCATCTCAATATCTTCCCTCCAAAAATATTATACTTTTCAATGAGGTCTCCTCCCATTCTTTAAAACTTCAGAAAACACAGGCCCAGTCTACTTATTTTCTCATTATAGGATAGCTGTCACGTCCTGAGAAACAATTGAGTGAAGCTTTGTTGCTGCCCTTCTAAAGCAAGCATATTCGTCCTTACACAAGGAGACCTTAGGTTACAAGTATTTCAGGTGTGGTCTCACCGAGGTCTTTTTTAACTGCAGCAAGTCTTCCTTGATTTTCTACTCCAGCCTTCTTGAAATAAAGGCTAACATACCATTTGTGTTTCTAATTGTTTGTTGTACCAACATGTTTAAATTTGATGATTCAGGTGCAATAACACACGAATTGCCCTGAATACCAAAAATGTATTTGATTCTCATCTTTTCAAAGTAAGAAGTCTTACCACCTGAGGAAGGAGCAGTGCTCTGAAAGCTAACGATTCGAAACAAACCTGTTGGACTTTAACCTGGTGTTGTAAGACTTCTTACTGTGCTCACCCCTGTCCAACGCCGGCATCTCCACATTATGGCGACCATTTTTCCAAAAGTATTCTGCTTTTTCGTTATTTACGTTTATCCTGTACATTATTAGCTGGTCTCCTTGTTCTTCTACCCTGTTTAGATGCGGCCCATGCCTCTTGTATGAAAAAACAATCACAGTCCTGAATGAAATAAACCACCTCAGCTCCCCTGATTGGACAGCTATTCATTTATGCCAATATTCCACTTGTAAATTCATTTGGTATGTTGACATAATGTGGACATGTGCACAACCCCACCTGGTGCCCATTGCATTGTATGTGCTTTTTCTTTGTGTCTTTACAGCTGCACATTTAGCACATGACCTTAATTTCATTATTAACTAAAGGCATAAGAATGTTTGCAATTTCAGCACATGCAGAATTTCTTTAATGTGGGAATACATCTCAAGTTGCCCTACTAAACAGTTATCAGATAAAATTGAGTGATCGAAAGCTTGGTCAAAGAGTTGGGTTTTATGGGTGGTCTTAAGAGCAGAGGGAACTGGAGAAAGGGGCTAGGGAAAGAATTCCAGAGGATCGGGTCTCGAAGACAGAAGACAAGAGTGTCACCAATGGAGCTAAGAGAGGCAAGAGGCAGTGGGAACCCAGAGTCTGAGAAGCTGAGAGTAATGCATTGCGGCTGGAGGGTTGGATGTGGTCAGAGATAGGAGGGGAGGGGAGAGAAAATGAAGGGATCAAGATTAAAGGGTAAGTATTTTAAATTGGAGGCATCGGGAATTAGGAGCCAATGTGATTCAGTGGGGACAAAGGGTGATTGGTGAGCAGGACTTGGTCAAGAATGGGATATTGCAGCAGAGCTTTGCATGTGCTGAAGTCTGTGGTAGGAAGACAAAGCCAGGGGAGCATCAGAATAGTCAATTCCAGAGGTGGCAAAAGCTTGGATGATGTTTCAGCAACAGATCAGTTCCGAAAAGTCCTGATGCAAGTAATGTTACATCGATGGAAGTAGACAGTGTTTATGATGAACAAGATATGGAATCAGAAACTCGCACTGGGATTGAATAGATATTAAAGCTGTGAATAGTCTGATCCAGCCTGAGGCAATGGCTCAGGAGGGGTGGAATTGGTAATAAGTGCATAGAGTTTGTAATGGAGGTCAACGGTGATGGCATTAGTCTTTCCAATGGTTGCGTGGAGGAAGATTGGATGATGGAAAGACATCTGATAACATAGAGGCAGTTTACTTTATTCTTTCATGGGGCGTGGACATCTCTGGCTAGGTAAGTATTTTTGTTGCTCATTCCTAATTGCTTTTGACAAGATGGTGATGAGCCGCCTCCTTAAACCGCTACAGTCCATGCGTTGTAGGTACACCACAGTGTTGTTTGGGAGGGAGTTCCAGGATTTGAACACAATCACAGTGAAGGAACAGTGAAATAGTTCCAAGTCAAGTTGGTGTGTGGCTTGGATGAGAAATTGCAGGTGGTGGGGTGTTCCCATGTGTCTGCCGCCCTTGAGGTTCTAGCTGGTAGAGGTCACGGGTTTGGAAGGTGCTGCCTCAGGAGCCTTGGTGAGTTGCTGCAGTTTATCTTATAGATAGTACACACTGCTGACACTGTGCATTGGTGATGGAGGGAGTGGATGTTGGAAGTGGTGGATGAGGTGTGACTCGAGGGGGTGCTTTGTCCAGGATGCTGTCAAGCGTTTTGAGTGTTGATGGAGGTTACTCACTGCAGGATTCCTAACATCTGACCTGCAATTGTAGTCACAGTATTTATATGACTAGTCCACCTCAGGTCCTGGTCAAAAGTAACTCTCAGGATATTGAGGAGTGGGAGATTCAGTGATGATCGTGCCATTAAATGCCAAAGGAAGGATTCTCTCTTATTAAAGATGGTCATTGCCTGACACACGTGTGGCACAAATGTTACCTGCCAATTTTCATCCAAAGCCTGGATATTGTCCTGGTTTTGCTGCATTTGAACATGGTCTGTTTCAGTATCTGAGAAGTTGTGAATGCTACTGAACATTGTAAGGTCATCAGTGAACATTCCCACTTCTGATTTTATGATGGGAGAAAGGTCATTGATGAAGCAGCTGTAGATGGTTGGGCCGAGGACACTATCCTGAGGGACTCCTGCAATAATGTCCTGTGACTGAGATAATTGTATTCCAACAACAATCGTGTGTATTCATTGTATTTTTAGCATTTCCTCACAAGCAGCCTTGTAGCTGGGCAGGGGCATTTAAAGATGATTGCTCATTGTCGAAAATATCTGTTTACGTGTAAAGTCCTCCAGCCATTTAAAATTGAAAAATATTGGACTGCAGCTATCAGAGGAAAACAAACTCGCCCTGGCAGAATGTATTGATTGATAAACCATCTGATGTAGCTTAGATGAAACTGTTAATATCTGTTCCTTGAGTTTCAATAGACTTAATTGTTTACATTTCCCAAAGGCTGTTATTACATCTGATCCCATTATGAATGCTGGGCTGAGTTTCAGTAGGGCTAAAACTATTAATCCTGAGAGGAGGTGCTGAGTTCACATTATAATTGGACGTTATAAGAGCCAGTTAAATGATTTACTATTTTTGATGTGGTTTTTATAACAGATTTACCATGAATGAGAGCTTTCTTTTTTATATCAGAGAGAGCTCTATTCGATCGTCAAAGTTTTTTTTATTCATCATTACATGGCTCCTGAGGTCTGCCCATCGTGGATACTGGATGAGTGGCATTGAGTGGGCATGAAGGTGCAAAGTTGCATGAAAGGGACATAGACATGTCAGGTGACTCGGAGGCATGAAGGAGGTTGGGTGGCGGGGTGGGGACAGAGGAGCAAGGGCTAGAAGGCCTAACAATCTTATATAAAACTGACCCAAAGTCACAGGGAACTGAGGCTGGCCTTCTAACCAGCATAGTGGAGAGTTTAAAAGTGATACTGGAGAAATACAGCTGATTGTCATTAGGTTACTGTGAAAACTGACTCCACTGCTGTGGATAAAGTTGCCGTGGGGTATCATGCAAATGATGAGGAGGAGGGGGACAAGGATGGATCCTCAGCAAACTTCGGAAATAATGATGTAAGAGAATGAAGAGAAGCCATTCTGCAAATGCACTGTATAATTGGGCAGAGTAGAATCAAGTGATATCCCACTGAGCTGGAGGCATTGGAGGAAGATGGCATGGTTAACCGTGTCAAATACGAAAACAAGAATGGATAGGGCGATTGGAAATCCCGATAACTGTGACCAAGCCACAGTAGATTTGCTGATTTGAATGAATGAATGAATGAATGGAAAATTTTTGAGTTCCATTTCAGGCATATGAGTTTTCCTGTTCCATTTTCCTCTCTGTGCTTTGCTTTGCCCAGATAGAAAAGGTAAAAACTTACTTCACTGTATCAGATCTGACAGATGGCTGGAAGCATTTTTTGCAATTATCCCAAATGTGTGTGCTAAAACTTGGATCTGAACAGCTAATGTTAGGTATTCATAAAGAGCAACAAATGGTAATTTAATAAGGTAGGAACATCAAAAATGAGGATCTAGGCAGGTTAGACTGTTACTAGATTTATTTAGGATGCATGAACACAAATAATTGAGCTTGGGCAGTCAACAGAATCTCCTGAAAGTATTTTTGAAAATCTTTGCAGCCATCATCTCAATATCTCCACTAACCTGGGGACCTATGACTGGAAATAATGTTTCAAGACATTAAAACGTTTACAAGCAAATGATAAAACATTGTCGGAAGTTTCCAGCTGGTTGCAATAATTGCTGGCTACACAGTCTGCAAGTACTTAGCTCACTGCCATTGCTTAAAATTAGAGTTTGGATAAAATTGCCAGTAAGCGGGTCTTACTGATTGTACAAGCAGCTGTTACAGTTAACCAGCTGGAAACTTCCATCACTCTTTTGCAGACTGGAAAAGACAGAGTACTGCATTTTAAACACACAGCTGATTAAAGTGAAAAGTTTCATCGTATAACACCCTTGCCATTATAAAACAACACATTTATTGTCTCATTTAACATGAAGAATGCCAAGGAATATCTGCTGAATGTATCATTCTTTTAAATGCATATGGCATGCTTCAGGTGTCATAATGTCCAATGTGCAAATGTCTGTGTTGTATGTCAGAGCAAGAGAAATCAAGCAAAGCATTTCCAATCTACTAGAAACATTTGTAATTGACTTCAGGTCGGATTTTTTTCCAAAGAAAGTGTTTAAAAAGGGTTTCCGCGGAATGGCAATTAGAGTCAGATGCACTCCGCTCCTAGTTTCCTACCTTGGAATCTAGCCAATCCTTACTCACCAACCTCCTTCCTCAGGCCAGATGAGAACTATGTAGAGCAGCGCGATCGTGAAACCTTTAGCCGAGGGCTGCAGAATCAGGCCTAGGGCAGTTGCGCCCCTTTTTTTAGGGCACTTGCTGCCGTAAAGCAGATAAGTTTTAAGGTCCTGCCATTTTCATGCCAGGGAGAAGGTAGGTTTGTAATGTGAATTGGTAGGATGGTGGGGGGGGGGGGGGGGGGGGGGTTCGGAGTGGATATAGTCAAGGGCAGGTGTACTCGAGGTAGAGAGTGTAGTTGGGGGGTCCTTTGCAAGTGGGTTAGGGATTTGCCATGAAGAGGGGTTGTTGTGGGGTGGTCGAGCGATTTTGGGGTCTGGTCGGGTGGTGGGAGGTAGTTGATGGGGTGGGCAGGAGGAGATATAGTTGCTGGGTGGGGGAGTAGTCAGGGGTCCTGTGGGGAGGTTGGGGCGCAGGGGTCAGTCAGTACTATAAGAACAAAGAACAAAGAACAAAGAAATGTACAGCACAGGAACAGGCCCTTCGGCCCTCCAAGCCCGTGCCGACCATACTGCCCGACTAAACTACAATCTTCTACACTTCCTGGGTCCGTATCCTTCTATTCCCATCCTAGTCATATATTTGTCAAGATGCCCCTTAAATGTCCCTATCGTCCCTGCCTCCACTACCTCCTCCGGTAGTGAGTTCCAGGCACCCACTACCCTCTGCGTAAAAAACTTGCCTCGTACATCTACTCTAAACTTTGCCCCTCTCACCTTAAACCTATGCCCCCTAGTAATTGACCCCTCTACCCTGGGGAAAAGCCTCTGACTATCCACTCTGTCTATGCCCCTCATAATTTTGTATACCTCTATCAGGTCGCCCCTCAACCTCCTTCGTTCCAGTGAGAACAAACCGAGTTTATTCAATCGCTCCTCATAGCTTATGCCCTCCATACCAGGCAACATTCTGGTAAATCTCTTCTGCACCCTCTCTAAAGCCTCCACATCCTTCTGGTAGTGTGGCGACCAGAATTGAACACTATACTCCAAGTGTGGCCTAACTAAGGTTCTATACAGCTGCAACATGACTTGCCAATTCTTATACTCAATGCCCCGGCCAATGAAGGCAAGCATGCCGTATGCCTTCTTGACAACCTTCTCCACCTGTGTAGACCCTTTCAGTGATCTGTGGACCTGTACTCCTAGATCTCTTTGACTTTCAATACTCTTGAGGGTTCTACCATTCACTGTATATTCCCTACCTGCATTAGCCCTTCCAAAATGCATTACCTCACATTTGTCCAGGTTAAACTCCATCTGCCATCTCTCCGCCCAAGTCTCCAGACAATCTAAATCCTGCTGTATCCTCAGACAGTCCTCATCGCTATCCGCAATTCCACCAACCTTTGTATCGTCTGCAAACTTACTAATCAGACCAGTTACATTTTCCTCCAAATCATTTATATATACTACAAAGAGCAAAGGTCCCAGCACTGATCCCTGTGGAACACCACTGGTCACAGCCCTCCAATTAGAAAAGCATCCCTCCATTGCTACCCTCTGCCTTCTATGGCCTAGCCAGTTCTGTATCCACCTTGCCAGTTCACCCCTGATCCCGTGTGACTTCACCTTTTGTACTAGTCTACCATGAGGGACCTTGTCAAAGTTGCCTAGATGCTAGAAGTGCTTTTAATTCTTCTAAGCTTTTCCGGGTAACTATTCCTATGAGGCAGTCGGAACCATGTGAAACTTGTAATTTAAATTGCATTTTCAGATAGTTCTCACTGCAGGGCGATGCCCATCAGGATTTCAACTTCCAGTTTATGCCGTGCAAGCCTTACCTTGGACCCGACAGGGTGCACAGCTACCCACTAGATACACTGCATAGAACGCGGAGATTTCTAATACCAATAGAACATAGAGTGCAGAAGGAGGCCCTTCGGCCCATCGAGTCTGCACCGACTCACTTAAGCCCTCACTTCCACCCTATCCCGGTAACCCAATAATCCTCCGAACCCTTTTGGACACTAAGGGCAATTTAGCATGGCCAATCCACCTAACCTGTACGTCTTTGGACTGTGGGAGGAAACCGGAGTTCCCGGAGCAGACACGGGGAGAATGTGCAGACTCCGCACAGACAGTGACCCTGTGGGGAATCGAACCTGGGACCCTGGTGCTGTGAAGCCACAGTGCTATCCACTTGTGCTACCGTGCTGCCCTCAATAGTCTATAATTAATCTGAGGAAGGCACAGCAATTACACCTTGTTTTCTTAAAGGGGTCCACAAGTTTCATATTGAGCTTGTCAAGTTCTGCAAGGATTTTGCTCTAACTCGAGTGAAAGATCAACAGCACCCTCAGGAACAGCCACTTAAGCTATTTCCCTCAGAGAAGTAGAGCAGGGGACTGGTACAAAAGTTTGCATGTTATTATTCTCCTATCCTTATAAAACAACTGGCACAAAATTGGAATCAGTTTTTGCTTTGGCAAAAGGGTCAGCTGGACTCGGAACGTTAGCTCTTTTCTCACTATTCAAACATTGTACAATTGTCGCGTTAACAACCCAAAAAAAAATCAGAGGTATAGAAAAATACACAATGATATTTACATCCAAATCCCCCCCCCCCCCCATACCCTTCTAACCACACCCTGAAACCCTATCTCGCCCCCCCCCCCAACAGCTGATGGTAAGAGTCAATGAGGACATGCTGAATTTCCTTAGTTTCCTGAGGAAGGAGAGGCATTGTTGTGGTTTCTTGGTCATAGCACCGACATGGGTGGACCAGGACAGATTGTTGGTGATGTGCACACCTAGGAATTTGAAGCTGTCAACCATCTCACCTCAGCACTATTGATGCTGACAGGGGTGTGTATGATACTTTGCTTCCGGAAGTCAATTACCAGCTCTTTAGTTTTGCTGACATTGAGGGAGAGATTGTTGTTGTTACACCACTCCACTAGGTTCTCTATCTCCCTCCTGTATTCTGACTCATCGTTTGTTCAAGGTCTGACCCACTATGGTCGTGTCGTCACCACACCTGTAGATGGAGTTGGAGCCAAATTTTGCAATGCAGTCGTGTGTGCATAGCGAGTATAGTAGGGGGCTAAGTACGCAACCTTGCGGGGCCCTATTGAGGACAATTGCGGAGGAGGTGTTGTTTTTATCCTTACTGATTGTGGTCTATGGGTCAGATCCAGTTGCAGAGTGAGGAGCTAAGTCCTAAGTTTTGGAGCTTTGATATGTCCTTGGCTGGGAATTATGGAGTTGAAGGTGGAGCTGCAGTCAATAAATAGGAATCAGATGTAGGAGCCCGTGTCATCGAGATGCTCCAGGGATGAGTGTAGGGCCAGGGAGATGGCGTCTGCTGTGGAGCGGTTGCAGGGGTATGCGAATTGCAGTGGATCTAGGCATTCTGGCACTGTGGAGTTGATATGCCTCATGACCAACCTCTCAAAGTACTTCATTCCGATTGATGTCAAGGCCGCCAGACAATAGTCATTAAGACACGTTGCCTGGTTCTTCTTGGGCACCGGTATGATGGTGGTCTTCTTCAAGCAGGTGAGGACTTTGGAATGGAGTAAGGAGAGGCTGAAGTTGACTGCAAACACATCTGTCAGCTGACCTGCGCAGGATCTGAGTGCACAACCAAGGACCCCGGCTGGACCCCGTCGCATTCCAAGGTTTCACTTTCAAGAAGGTCAATCTGACTTTGAAAGCTGTGACGGTGGGTATGAGTATGTCCGGGGCTGCTGGGGTAATCAACAACGGTTTAATGGTTTCCTGCTCGATCTGAGCATACAATGCATTGAGTTCATTGGGGAGGGGTGCGGTGCTGCCAGAGATTTTGCTCGGCTTCGCTTTGTAGCTGGTTATGTTGTTTAAGCCTTGCCACAACCAACGAGAGTCTGTACGCTAGTCTGTGACTCTAGCTTGGCCTGATGTTGTCTCTTGGCTTCCCTGATGGCTTTGTGGTGGTCGTAACCGGATTTTGAGTGTAGGTCAGTGTCGACTGACTTAAACGCCTCAGACCTGGCCTTCAGTAGGGAGTCAATCTCCCCATTAAGCCATAGTTTCCGGTTGGGGAACGTACGTACTACTTTCTTTGACACGCAGTCATCTACACATTTGCTGATAAAGTCTGTGACAATGGTGTCATACTCATTTCGGTTGGTCGCTGAGTTCTTAAATATGGACCATACTTTTGAACATTAACAGGAAACAGGTAATCCTTCAAAGACTGGAAACATAAAAGCACCTATTTCCCCCATAATTCTGAACTCTATTAAGACCGCTCCATTTTGCAAACAACCTTAAACCTATTGATCAAATCTAGCCAGTGACTACCATATTGTACAGCTTAAGTGACCAGGATTTGGGAATGGTCTTCGGTCCAGAAAAGGAAATTATCTTTTGCACAAACTGAATTTTTGCCCTCAGAGCTTCATCTCTAACTGAGCTGTTTCCTGAGATAGTGGCCCCTCTCTATCTCTTGCTTTTGCTTCTTCAACATCTCCTCTGTGATTAGCCTGCTTCCTGGCTCACAGCTCTCTAACTACTAAATGTATCAATTGCAAAGAACACCCTGTTCCCTATTCTTTCCTGCCCCTTCCTTTCTCTTACTGCCCACACCTGGTTTACAAAATACATGACAATTTGATTTTATTTATGCAAAAAAAAACATTCAATTTAATAGCATCCTACCATTTTGTGACACCATTTACCTGCATAAACTAATTTCTACAGAATTCAGCATGGATAAGATAAAGGCATGTTTATTTTTTATTAATTGTATATTGTAAAGTAACAAGTGTTCAGGGAGTACAAAGCATGAATTGAACCTCACAGATTTTCTCTCAGTCATAAAGCTTTGTGTTTTACTGTTACAGTTGACAGTCATCTGATCTGCTCAATTATATTATTGCCGTCACCTTACTGCCAGCCATCTGTTATCCTTCAGGGAATTGTGTGAGCAGTACCATGTTAGCAGTGAATCCGGATTAGCATTTCCACCTTGAATAGCTGTTAGTAACCCTTTCACTGGAGTAAAGCTTTGTACAATTATACAGTTGGAATGATGCTTCCCATTTTTCATTCAAAAACAAAAAAAAATGTGGCCAATATAATAAATTAATAGCACCAGTAGTGATGCCTTTGATTATACATGTGACAGTTTCTATTGTGCTACTATCACTGGTCTTTAACTATTATTCAATGTTATGTTTTGAAAAGTTAATTCATGGGGTTGACAGCACTTATTGTTCATTCCTAATTATCCGAGAGAAGGTAGTGGTGAGCTGCCTTCTTGAGCTGTTACAGTCTCTGAAGTGTAGGTACACCCACAGTGGTGTTAGTAAGGGAGCTCCAGGATTTCGATTCAGCGACAGTAAAGAAACAGGGTGGCATAGAGTCATAGATGTTTACAGCATGGAAACAGGTCCCTTGGCCCAGCTTGTCCATGCCACCCAGTTTCTATCACTAAGCTAGGCTCACTTGCCCACATTTGGCCCATATCCCTCTATACCCACCCTGCCCATGTAACTGTCTAACTGTTTTTTAAAGGATAAAATTGTACCCGCATCTGCCACTGCCTCTGGCCTCTCGTTCCAGATGCTCACCACCGTGTGTGAAGAAATGTACCCTCTGGTCTCTTTTATATTTGTCCCCTCTCACCTTAAACCTATGCCCTCTAGTTCTAGACTCTTCTACCTTTGGAAAAAGATGTTGACTATCTACCTTATCTATGCCCCTCATTATTTTATAGGCCTCTATAAGATCACCCCTAAGCCTCCTACATTCCTGGGAAAAATGTCAAGCCAATTTTGAATGCAATTGGAGACCTCACCCTGGATTCCGTGAGATTTAACCTTTTGCAACAACCTACCATGCGGTCCCTTGTCAAAGGCCTTGCTAAAGTCCATGTAGACAATATCGAGCACACTGCCCTCCTCTACCTTCTTGGGGGTTGGATAGGGTGGACAGTGAGAGCCTTCTCCCGCGGATGGAAATGGCTGGCACGAGGGGACATAACTTTAAACTGAGGGGTAATAGATATAGGACAGAGGTCAGAGGTAGGTTCTTTACGCAAAGAGTAGTGAGGCCGTGGAATGCCCTACCTGCTACAGTAGTGAACTCGCCAACATTGAGGGCATTTAAAAGTTTATTGGATAAACATATGGATGATAATGGCATAGCGTAGGTTAGATGGCTTTTGTTTCGGTGCAACATCGTGGGCCGAAGGGCCTGTACTGCGCTGTATTGTTCTATGATCTATGTTACCCCTTCAAAAAACAAATCAAATTCGTGAGACATTACTTTCCCCTTACAAAGCCATGCTGACTTTCCCTAATCAGCCCTTGCCTATCTAAATGCCTGTAGACCCTGTCCCTCAGAATACCTTCTAACAATTTATCCACTACAGAAGTAAGGTTAACCGGTCTGTAGTTCCCAAGCTTATCCATACAGCCCTTCTTAAACAAGGACACAACATTTGATACCTTCCAATCTTCAGGCACCTCTCCTATGGCTGTCAATGATTCACATATCTCAGCTAGGGGGCTGGCAATTTCCTCACTAGCCTCCCATAACGTCCTGGGATACATTTCATCAGGTCCTGGGGATTTCTCTCTTGATGCGCTTTAATACCTCCACCACCTCCTTCTCTGTAATATGTACACTCCTCAAGACATCGCTTTTTATTTCCCCAATTTCCCTAACATTCGTGCCTTTCTCATCAGTAAATACTGACGAGAGATATTCATTTAGGACCTCTCCCACCCCTTGTGGATCGGCACATAGGTGACATTGTTTATCCTTCAGAGGCCAGACTCTGCCTAGTCACCCTTTTACCCTTCATGTATCTGTAAAAGCTCTTTGGATTTTCCGTTGTCCTATCTGCCAAGACAATCTCATGTCCCCTTTTTGCCCTCCTGATTTCTCTCTTAACTCTACTCTTCAAGGGATCCATTTGATCCCAGATGCCTACGCATTCATATGTCTCCTTCTTCCTTTTGACCATGGCCTCAATATCCCGAGTCATCCAGGGTTCCCTCCTTCTACCAGCCTTACCCTTCACTCTACGAGGAATGTGCTCACCCTGAACCCCAGTTAACACCTTTTCGAAAGATTCCCACTTACCAGCTGTCCCCTTGCCTGCAAATAGGCACCCCCTATCAACTTTTGAAAGTTCGAGCCGAATACCCTTGAAATTGGCCTTGCCCCAATTAAAATTTTTTACTTTTGGCCCAGAACTATCATTTTCCATAGCTATCTTAAAATTAATGCAATTATGGTCACTGGTCCCAAAGTGATTTCTCACTAACACTTCCGTCATCTGCCCTTCCTTATTCCCCAAGGGGAGGTCAAGTTTTGCCCCCTCTCTGGTCGGGCCATCCACATATTGAATGAGGAATTCTTCCTGAATACACTCGACAAATTTCTCTCCATCCAAACTCCTAGTGCTGTGGCTGTCCCAGTTAATGTTGGGAAAGTTAAAGCTCCCAATTATTACCACCCTATTTTTCTGGCAGCTATCTGTAATCTCTTTACATATTTGCTCCTCAATATCCCGCTGACTATTTGGGGGCCTATAGTACTGTCCTATCAAAGTGATCTCACCCTTCTTATTTTTTAGTTCTACCCATATAGATTCAGTGGGCAAACCCTTGGATATATCCTCTCTTTGTACTGCCGTGATACTGTCCCGAATCAAAGCCGCAACTCCCCCTCCTCTCTTACCTTCTGTTATATCTTTCCTACAGCATTTGTACCCCTGAACATTGAGCTGCCAGTCCTGCCCCTCCTTTAGCCAAGTTTCCAATCCCATGTTCCTATCCATGCCCTGAGTTCATCTGCCTTGCCCGTTAGGTCTCTTGCATTGAAATAAACACAGTTCAATCAGTGATATATTTCCAAGTCAGGATGGTGAGTGGTTTGCATGGGAACTTGCAGGTGGTTGTGTTCCCAAGCTTTTGTCCTTCTCGATGGTAGCAGTCATGGGTTTGGAAGGAGCTATTGAAAGAGCCATGGTTGATTCCTACAGTGCACCTTGTGGGTGGTAAACACTGCTGCCGCTGTGCATTGGTGGTTGAGGGAGAGAAGTTTTGTGGATGAGGTGCCAATCAAGCGAGATGCTTTGTTCTGGATGGTGTGGAGCATCTGGGATGTTGTTGGAGCTGCACTCATCCAGGCAAGTGGATGGTGCCTTGTAGATGGTGAGCAGGCATTGGGGAGTCAGGAAATGAGTTACTCGCCACAGAATTCCTGGTCTCTGATGTGCTCTTGGTAGTCACAGTATTTATATGGCTAGCCCAGTTGAGTTCTGATCAATGATAACCCGCAGGATGTTGATGGAGGAGATTCAGAGTTGGTACCACCATTGAACGTCAAGGGTAATAGTTCAATTCTCTCTTGTTGGATATGGTTATTGACTGACACTTGTGTGGCACAAATTTTCTTGCCACTTGTTAGCCCAAGCCTGGATATTGTCCATGCCTTGCTGCATTTGGACATGGACTGCTTCAGTATCTGAAGAGTTGTCAATAATATTGTGCAATCGTCAATGAACATCAGGGGCGGGATTCTCCGACCCCCCGCCAGGTCGGAGAATCGCCGGGGGGCGGCGTGAATACCGCCCCCGCCGGCCGCCAAATTCTCCGGGACCGAAAATTCAGCGGGGGCGGGAATCGCGCCACGCCGGTCGGCGGGCCAACCCCGGCGATTCTCCGGCCGGCGATGGGCCAAAGGCCCGCTGCTGTCATGCCAGTCCCGCCGGCATGAATCAAACCACCTACCTTACCGACGGGACTGGCGGCGCGGGCGGGCTCCTGGGTCCTGGGGGGGGGCGCGGGGCGATCTGGCCCCGGGGGGTGCCCCTACGGTGGCCTGGCCCGCGATCGGGGCCCACCGATCCGCGGGTGGGCCTGTGCCATGGGGGCACTCTTTTCCTTCCGCCTCGGCCATAGCCTCCGCGATGGGCGATGTGGAAGTGCCCCCCCCCCCCGCGCATGTTCGGGGATGACATCAGCAGCCGCTGACGCTACTGCGCATGCGCGGACTTCCGCTGGCCGGCGGAGTCTCTTTGGCCCCGGCAGGCGTGGCGTCAGAGGCCTTTCCCGCCAGCCGGCGGCGCGCCAACCACTCCGGCGCGGGCCTAGCCCCTCAAGGTGAGGGCTTGGCCACTAAAGGTGTGGAGAAATCGGCACCTTTGGGGCGGCCCAATGCCGGAGTGGTTCCAGCCACTCCATCCCGCCGGGACCCCCCGTCCCGTCGGCTAGGGGAGAATCCCGGCCCAGATTTCAGACCTTATGATGAAGGGAAGGACGTTGATGAATCAGCTGTAGATGGTTGGACCTCGGACACTACCCTGAGGAACTCCTGCAGGCATGTCCTGGGACTGAGGTGACTGACCTCCACTAAGCACAACCAGCAGAGAGTTTTCCCGCAAAATTTCCCATTGACTCTCATTTTGTTAGGTCTCCTTGATGCCACCCAATCAATGCTTCCTTGATGTCAAGGATGGTCACTCTCGCCTCAACTCATGGCACAGTTTGCTGATCTTTGCAGTGGACTTTCATTGGAGTTCCATGTCATCAGTTCCTTTTGCAACCCTTATGATCTGGAGTCTTCCTTTTCCAACAGATGTCCAGTTAAATTAAACCTTGAACAGAGAGGCCTTAATCTATGCACCATGTAATTGAAATGCGATGCACTATCATGTAATATTCTTTATTCTGTGCAAAATTTGAATTGCAAAGCATTATGTTGAGACAAAGGAATATTTGAGCCTGAATTGTATTATTTGGGATCTTCCCAAAGGTCTGAGATTAGGTAGGAAACCCTTGTAAGTTGGGTGGGACATACCCACTGGGATCAGGTGTTCTTTGGACACTTATGTGGCCTCCATTGCACCCTCCTGTGATTGAGGTCACTGCTGAGGGAAGTCGCACCTGCAGAAAGCAGCTGATCAATCAGAAGAAAACAGCTCATCATTGCTGCCACTGCCAGTGGGAACAATGGCTGCTGCCAGCACTGCATCCACCAGAGGTCCAGGGTCATCATGGCACCTCAGACTAGAGGTGATTGAGGGTGAGATGGGGGACATGGAAAACAGGAGTTGGGTGTCAGTGGAAAGGGTAAGTGGGTGGCTTTCAGCGACCAACCCCTTGTCTGAAGCTGGGTCCCTCGATTTGGGGCAGCATGCCTGACAATGCGGGACCCCTCTTGGGAGGCCACGGTTAAACCCAATAATGTTTGCTGGGCAGCTGTTCAAGGGCATAGGATAGCTATGTGTCTTCCATTTACCCTCTGAGTCACCACCAAATTGCAGTGGGCTCAGGGATATTGAGTGTCAACTGGCTCATTAATGACATCCTGCCATGGTGGTCGGGAATCCTACAAGCAACTAATATCCACCTCTTTGAGGGAATCCTGCCAGGAGTTGGGATTCGTGAATTCGCCTAGCTACAGTAGAAAAAAACGTCTTTTTTCACGAAGCCTTCACCATTCAAACCAATCACGTAACTTACAAACTATTCCTTTATTTGGAATTGGACAAGTGCACTAATCTTTTGAACTGTATTTTTCCGAGTGCAAGTGACAGTGGTGAGTGTGTGATGAAGTGTTACATTTCTGGGCTAAACACATGAATAAATAAATTCTTTATTTCTAGCCGCGAAGAAATATCCCGTGGTGGTTCCTTCTGCCCTCTGCCCTAATCGGGGAATTTCCTGCAACTACTCTGTGACATCCTTGACCCTGGCACCAGGGAGGTAACAGAAAATCCTGGAGTCATGTCTAAGGCCACAGAAACACCTGTCTATACCCCTCACAAAATAATCCCCAATCACTAATACCTTTTCATTCCTTTTCTTCCCCTGCCTGTATAGCCAAGTGCTTGTGGCTCTGATGACACTCCTCTGAGGAACCAGCATCCAAAATGGAAAACTAATTTCTGAGTGGGACTCCAGGGGCTCCTGCATTTCCTGCCCAATTCTCTTGGACGGTTTGGTGGTCAGCCATTCCCTCTCTTCTTCCAGGCCCTTAAGCTGCGGTGTAACCACCTCTCTGAATGTGCCATTCACCTAGCACTCAGCCTCGCGGATGCACCACACTGACTCCAGCCGCTGCTCAAGCTCTGAAACCCAGAGCTCAGGTTTCTGCAGCTGGCAGCACTTCCTGCACATATAGTCGAGCAGGATACTGGTCCATGACTTTGCAAATAGAGCAGTACAGGCAACTGAGCTGCACTGCATGTCTTAACTTTACTTCTCTTGCATTGACTCTATTTCATTTTGGATTACTTGTATTACCGTATTATTTTAATGACCCTAACCTTCACTTATTCCAGGGGCTACTTTCTAATTCAATGCCATCCTATACTGAACACTTGCCGGCCAATAATCCTGTGATGTCACAGGAATCCTAAGATTCCTGTGACGTCGCTGTAATTTCTTTTCCCGCTGCTGCTTCACCGCAGCTGAAATACACACCAAACAAGCAGCCTCCTCTTCTGCAGCAGGGCAAGACCACTTTCAGAGGGATGAAAAAGTTAGAAAGCAAAAAAACACTGCTTTCCCCTCTGCACCAAATTCCCAAAGATACTCACTCAGGATGAAGTCTCCTTCACTGATCATGTGCCACTTACTGATCAACAAATGTGAGGAGTCACAGACTTCTTCATTTAGTTGTAAACTTAAACTCCCCCCCCCCAAGGGAGTCAAATATCTATAGAATATAAATTTATCGGTTATATATGGTGAGATTTGAATTTATGACCCAGAGCAATGGCCCGGGCCTCTGGAATACTCGTCAAGTAACATTACCACTGCACCAGCAGCTCACTGGCTGCAGGGAATATCAGCAAAGCAACAAACTTGCCTGCATTCATGAAAACGGTTCTAATTCCATGCACTTTCACTTAGATCTCATGGTCTTGTTGATTCTGCAGGTAAATTCTATCAATTCTATTGCTTTCTGGCAGTTAATGACTAGACAAAACAAAAGGATAGAATTGGTCTTTTGGAGCATGAATTCTAGTAATGATAGCTCACTGTTAAATCTACATATTATATACTACATGTCTTAAAACAATATTTATTTGGCACGCATTACCAAGTGTAAGTGTAGCAGGTCAAGCAATACTTCATAGTGCATTCAAATGCTTCAGCACAAAGATTTCATTAGAGGAGAATTGCAAGGAGAAAATGATAAAGATACTTACTAGCTTCAAATCTTGCGTTCTTTAACCTTTTTAATTATTTGCTGAATCTGGTTCACGCTCTTCCATTTTTGGAAGAGAAATTCATTCCTTCCTCCCAGCTGCTTACTCAAGCGAAAGAATGAAAGAGGGAAAAATGTGCATTCAGATATCATCATTGGCCATAGCAAAGCAGTTTCCAGTCAATGAAGTACTTTAGAAATGTAGTTAATCTGGTAAATTAGGAAATGCAGAATTCAATTTGTGCACAGTAAGATCCCACAAACAGCAATGTGATAGTGGCCAGATAATCTTTTTGTTTGTAATTTTGATTGAGGGACAATATCGGTTAAGACAGCAGGGATAACTCTCCTGCTGTTCTGCAGCACAGTTTTGAAGGATCTCTTACATCTACCTGAGAGGGCAGACAGGCAAGGCCTTGATTGAACATATCACCCAAACAACAGCACCTCCAATTATGTGGCATTCCTCAGTACTGCACTCGCATGCCAGCCTAGATTGCGACTTGTCGACATAAGGAGATACCAGAGATTGTCGACACCAGAGTGCGACTTGAACCCACAGCACAACCTTCTGAGGCGAGCATGCTACAAACTGAGCTGCAGCCAGCACTGAACCTTAGTTGGCCCTTTATGACTGAGTGCACTACATATTTCGCTGAGCAGTAGCGTTTTTGCCTCTGAGTTCAATTATCGTAGATTTACATCTCACTCAGGCTGTGAGTTAATGACCTGACATTTTAGTGCAGTAATGAGGGGGCATTGCATTATCAGAGATGCTGTTTTTAAAGAAACATTAAACTGAGACTGCAACATTTGCTTGAAAACCTCCTGTACTTTTGGCGTAATGTGTGCCATTTATGGACACTGTGCTACTCATGCACACTTCTGATGTTGGTCATGCTGGATGCCATATATTGGTGAGGGTGCTGTGACCTTGCATCAGAAGTGTGCAGAGTAGATTGTGTATTGTACCAAAGAACTGGAGAATGGCTAACATTGTCCCGTTAGTTAAAAAGGGAGAAATAGATAGAAAAGCAATTACAAGCTAGTAAGCCGAACGTCAGTGGTGGGAAAATTGTTGGAAAATGTTCTGAGGAGCAGGATAAATTTTCATTTAGAAAGACACAGTTTAATCAAAGATAGTCAGCACTGATTTATTAAGAGAAGGTCCTGACTGACTGACTGACATGATTGTCTTTTCTGAGGCGATAATGAGGAAGATTGTGAATGTTGGTGTAGTTTATATGGGTTTTAGCAAAGCTTTTAATAAGTTCCCACCTGGTAGACTGGTCACAGAAGCAAAAGCCGATGGAAAATTAAGTAGTTGGATCAAAAATTGGCTCATAGCTGGAAGCAAAGGATAATGGTTGATGGTTTTTGTGACTGGGAAGACTGTTTCCAGTCGGGTTTTGCAGAGCTCAATGCTACATTCCTTGATTTTTGTGGTATATATTGATAGTTTGGATGTAGGGGGTATGATTAAGAATTTTGCAGATGATACAAAAATTGGTTGGTTGACAGTGAAGAAAAAATGCTGAATACTGCAGGAAAATATCAATCTGGAGAAGTGGGAAAAGCTAATTTTGTAAGGGCCACGAAGAATCCAGCACGAGTTTTAAGGATACAAAGTAATAACATTTATTTACTGTAACATATATATATAACAGTAGCAGTAACGTCCCTTGCTACATACTCCTTCCTGCTGGTTCCTGAACTGGCCAGCTTTATTTATACTAGGAGTTTACTAGTGGTTTCTCCGCCCCCCCTCATTGGGGAAGCTCATACTCCCACAGGATTGTGGGATAGTCATTAGTCCCCAGCCAATGGTAAGTAGGCAGGTTATAACATCCCTCCCCCCCAAAGTCCAAGGAATCCACGGAAGACCCTGGCGAAGGAGGGCGTCGGAATCGTTTGGCCGCAGGCCGGACACCATTTGCACGCGGCGCTGGATCAGGCGGCGTGTAACGAGACGGAGACCGGCGCTTCCATGATGAACGGCGCGGTTGTACATCCACGGCCCGTGGACCCGAGGATTCCCCCTCTGATGCATCCTGTGTCTCCATCTTGGAGTCAGAGTCTGCTGCCTCCATTCGGTCCCGTAACGACCTGCGCAGGCTTCGAGTGAGGCACCAGTGGAAGATTGTGAGGACTACCTTCCCTTGTCTCTGGTCTCTGCGGCTGTTGAAATGAGCTCCGGGGGCGGGGAATCTTTTGAGGGGATGGTCTTCTGGACCGAACGTGGTCTACATGTTTTCGCTGGAGACGACCCTGGGCTTGCATTGGTAAGATATAGGGCCCGTTTGACGAAAGATTACACCAGGAACCCATTGGGCCCCACCAGCAAAATTCCGAACGAACACTGGGTCACCGGGCGCAAACTGCCGAATCGGCCGATGCCGAAAAAAATCCCTGTCCCTGCCGTTCTTGTGTGCGGCGTACTTTTGCACCAATGTCTGGGAAAACCATACTAAGGCGGGTGCGAAGTCTCCGGCCCATTAGGAGTTCTGCGGGAGCTACCCCAGTCACTGCATGAGGGGTGGTCCTGTACGTAAACAAAAAGCGAGCCAGTCTCATGTCCATTGATCCGGAAGACTGCTTCTTTAGGCCTCTTTTGAATGTCTGCACTGCGCGCTCTGCCAACCCATTTGAAGCCGGGTGGTAAGGGGCAGTGCGGATATGGCGGATGCCGTTCATCTTCGTGAACCTCGCAAACTCCTCACTCGTGAATGGAGTGCCGTTATCCGTGACCAGCACCTCGGGGAGGCCATGCGTACTAAACGATAAACTTATCTTTTCAATTGTTGCGCAGGACGTTGTCCCCTGCATCTTATGCACCTCTAGCCATTTGGACTGGGCGTCAATTAGTAGAAGGAACATTGGTCCTTGAAAAGGGCCTGCGAAATCTGCATGCAAGCGTGCCCAAGGCCCCCCTGGCCATTCCCAGTGATGTAGGGTTGCGGCCGGCGGAAGCTTCTGATGCTCCTGGCAAATGGAGCAGTTTTGGGCCACCTTCTCAATGTCGGTGTCGAGGCCTGGCCACCAGACATAACTCCGGGCCAACATTTTCATTTTGGTCATACCTGCTAATCCATTGTGCTATGCACGCGTGGGTTCGAATCCCATCCTCGTCGCCAGTTTTGTAAGGGCCATGAAGAATCCAGCACGAGTTTTAAGGATACAAAGTAATAACATTTATTTACTATAACATATATACAGAACTGTAGCAGTAACTTCCCTTGCTACATACTCCTTCCTGCTGGTTCCTGAACTGGCCAGCTTTATTTATACTAGGGGTTTACTCGTGGTTTCTCCGCCCCCCTCATTGGGGAAGCTCATACTCCCACAGGATTGTGGGATAGTCATTAGTCCCCAGCCAATGGTAAGTAGGCAGGTTATAACAGCTAACAAGGCATGGGAATACACAATATGTGTTAGCATACTGAGAGGTATAGAGGAATGGCAAGACCTTAGAGTGAATGTCCACAGATGCTGGAGGATGGCTGGATAGGTAGATAACATGGCCAAGAATGCACTCAGATATTTGCCTTTATTCGGTGAGGCATAGGGCATAAGAGCAGGGAGGTTATGCAAACAGCAGAGGGGACATAGGACACCCCTGCCTACTACTATTTTTTACCAGAATGTTGCCTGGTATGGAGGGCATTAGCTATGAGGAGCGGTTGAATAAACTTGGTTTGTTCTCACTGGAACGAAGGAGGTTGAGGGGCGACCTAATAGAGGTCTACAAAATTATGAGGGGCATAGACAGAGTGGATAGTCAGAGGCTTTTCCCCAGGGTAGAGGGGTCAATTATTAGGGGGCATAGGTTTAAGGTGAGCGGGGCAAGGTTTAGAGTAGATGTACGAGGCAAGTTTTTTACGCAGAGGGTAGTGGGTGCCTGGAACTCGCTACCGGAGGAGGTGGTGGAAGCAGGGACGATAGTGACATTTAAGGGGCATCTTGACAAATACATGAATAGGATGGGAATAGAGGGATACGGACCCAGGAAGTGTAGAAGATTGTAGTTTAGTCGGGCAGCATGGTCGGCACGGGCTTGGAGGGCCGAAGGGCCTGTTCCTGTGCTGTACATTTCTTTGTTCTTTGTTCTTTGTTGTACCCCGGTGCAGAGCACAATACCCCAAACTCATGTTCATGTGAATAATTGCCATTGGCTCCCTATATACCAGCCATACCCACGTCGTGAACCCTGGCCAATCCCAAATCATTCCAGCACCACAATCAACTACCGCCTCCACGATAGTCCTCAATACCGGCTCCCTGTAAGGCTGCATACTTAGCCTCCTACTATACTCAATAGGTCAGGATACAGGAGGGAGATGGAGAACCTAGTGGAGTGGTGCAACAACAATAATCTATCCCTCAATGTCAGCAAAATGAAAGAGCTGATCATTGACTTCAGGAAGCAAAGTACTGTACACACATCTGTCTCACCGACTGGGCCAGCGAGTGCAGCTGTTCACCCTCGGCTCATGCACAAAATTCCAGTCCCCACCTACTATTAGCTCATGAGTGTCCAAGTCCGGGATGGAAACTAGCACCCTCTTTGCAAACCTTAGGTCATCACAGTTGGGGCCATATACAGTTGCCAGCGTCACCAATCTCCCCTCTAACGCCCCCATCACTATCATGTACCTGCCCCCTTGGTTCGCCACCACCGTCTCCATCTGAAACCTCACCCTCTTGCCTACCAATACCGCTACCCCCTGAGCCCTGCTATCGAACCCCAAATGGAAAACCTGACTCACCCATTCCCCCACCTTTCACATCTCTCAGACGCATCAAAACCTGTTCAACCAAGTTCCAATGATCACGGATCCTCCCCCCACCATTCTCCCATTCATGTGCAAATGTGGAATCCCCTGGCCAGGCTCCTCCTCCCCCCAATCTCCTCCCCACACCCAGTCCCTGAAAACAAAAGTCAAACAAACAGGCCATCACCTCGGTCATCTTCTCCACTGTGAAGGACGCAGCCTCACCCAACGACCCAGCCTCCGCCATTTTTCCTCCAGCTGGGTGAACCTGTTCGCTCCTCGCCGAACCTTAGCTCAGCCCCTTCTTTATTCTGGTTCTTCGACGTTCCCTTCCTTCCTTATATCTTCTTGCACTATCTTCCTGCACCAGCTCATCCAAAAACTGCCCCCGAGACCGGGCATTAAATTCTGAAAAATCGAGCCTCGAGCAGGAGCCAGCCAATGTGTGACTGCCACCTACATGCCACCACCGGAAGTCAGATATGAGGATTAATGAAGATAAAAACAATTTACTGCAGATGCTGGAATCTGAAACTAAAACAAAAATTATTGGACAATCTCAGCAGGTCAGACAGCATCTGTGGAGAGAAAAGGGAGCTTTACCTCCTCCCTGCTCAACATCTCAGGCTTAAACACTTTTTTCAAGTGAGATAGCGCTTCACATGCACCTGCTTCAAACTGGTCTATTTCACTCGCTACTCCCAGTGTGGTCTATTCTTCAGTGGAAAGACTGAACGCAGACTGGGTGATCACTTTGCAGAACACCTCCGGTCTGTCCGCCAGCAGGATCCAGGCCTTCCTGTCACTTGTCATTTCAACACACCGTCCCGCTCTCGCGTCCACATGTCTGTCCTTGGCCTGCTGCGATGTTACAGTGAAGCCCAGCGCAAACTGGAAGAACAGTACCACATCTTCCGATGAGGCACGTTACAGCCTTCCCGACTTAGCATTCAGTTCAAAAACATCGGACTGTGAACTCTCTCCCCCACCTTCACCTCATTTTTATTTCTATCAATTTATCTTTATTTTCATTTCTTCCATTGATCTGTTTTTCCCTCACCATTGTTCCCTCCCCCACCCCCGTTTCCCATCGCTCGTCCCCCCACTCCACTTCGGTCAACTATTCCTTGTTGCCTATTAACACACTGCTCAATTTTGTTCTGCGATTCACACATTTTAATCTCTTTATGTGCCACTAGCAGCACGCTTCTTAGCCTTAATCATCCCCATTTACATCCTTTTGTCTTCTGTCCTCGACATCTTTGTCTATCTCCACCTATCGCTGGCCCCCTATCCAGCCCCATCGCTCCCCCCCCCCCACCCCCCGCCCCACTACAGTATAAATCTGACCCCATTTCCAGTTCTCTCTAGCTTTGACAGTCATCCAGACTCGAAACGTTAGCTCCCTGTTCTCTCCACAGATGCTGTCAGACCTCCTGAGATTGTCCAGTAGTTTCTGTGTTTGAGTTGAGGAATAATGAAGGTCAACTAGATCCAGTACTCAGGGGTGATGAGATATCAGAAGACCTTTGACCTCAGCCCTGACCTAAATATGAAAAAGTGTGTTAAATTCCAAAGGTGGAATGAGAGTGACTGCACTTGACATCTGGGCAGCATTTGGCAGAGTATGGAGTGAAAGAGTCCTGGTAAAATTAAAGTTATTGAAAATCAGGGGAAAGCTTTCCCCTGGCTGTATTTATACATAGAATAAAGGAAGGTGGTTGTGGTTTATGGGGATGAATAATCCCAACCCAAGAGATTGCCGCAGGAGTCCTTCAGGACTGTGTCCTTAGCTCAAACACTTTTGACTGCTTTGTCAATGATCTTCCTTCCTTCATGAGAAAAGTAGGTATCTTTGCTGATGATTACACAATATTCAGCACCACCCCCAATTCCTCTAATCATGACGCGGCCATGCTGCAGGATGTGGACAACATTCACTCTTGGGCTGATAAGTGGCACCTAACATTCATGCCACACAAGTATGAGGTAATGATCATTCTGAATAAAAAAGAGTCCAACCATCTCCCCTTGGCATTCATGGCTTTGCTGTCACTGAGTGCTCCACCATCAATAGTTATTTACTGGAAACTTGATTGGATCAACCACACAGATACTGGGATTACTAGAATATGACAGAAGGTGAAAGTTCTTTGGTCACAGATGTATCTCCTGACTCCTCAAAGCCTTTGCATCACCGGCAAATTACAAGTCAGGAGTGATGAATGCAACTCCAACATCACTCAATAAATTCAACACTATCCAGGACAAAACAGCCCTCTTGTTTGCATCACTTAAACATCCACCTCCTCCACTGTGGTGCACCATGGCTGCAATGACTACCATCCACAATATGCATAGCTGCAACTTATCAAGGCCATTCCAATTGAATTCCAAACCCACAACCTTTGTCACATAGAGGGACAAAGGCAGGATGTACATCAGACTCCAACTTCTCGTACACACCACACACAATCCTGACGAAGGTTTCCTCTAGGCTGTGTGGGTGTACAGCTACACAGAATACAGGGAACAAACAGGTCCACACAGCAAACGTTCCCCTGCCCCTGCCAGTCTGTGATTGCACCCGGGCACCCTGGCAATGTCAAGGTTCCTGGGTGGCTTTGCCAGTGTGTCAGGCAGGCAGTTCCAAGGTGCCAGGAAACAGACCACCTGGGGACCTCAGATGGCCTGGGATATTTCCCCCCTCCCCCAAGGTGCCTTATGCCTGGTGCACGTTTTTGTGGACACTGCCAAATGGCACCATGGCGAGATCCCCCAGGCACAGGGAACTCTGACCCGAGCCAACTTGAACCTCGCCAACTGCACCTGACCTTTAGCCATGGGAACTCTGACCCGAGCCTACACTAACCTCGCCAACTGCACCTGGCCTTTAGCATGGGAACTCTGACCCGAGCCAACACTAACCTCGTCAACTGCACCTGACCTTTAGCATGGGAACTCTGACCCGAGCCAACACTAACCTCGCCAACTGCACCTGACCTTTAGCATGGGAACTCTGACCTGAGCCAACGCTAATGTTGGTGAGGTAGACTAAGCTAGAAAAACTATTCAAGAAATTCGTCCAGCAGAGTGCATCAACACTCTGAATCCTATCCCACAAGCAAAATTGCAGATGGCACTGTGGGTGGGGAACTGATATTTTAAAAATGTTATTCCTTAATCACTGTTACAAAACCAATGCACAGAATGGATTTGGCAAGCCGCTATCCATCTCCTTGCTTGCTCCCAAAATCAGCTCAACGCTTGATCTTCGTCAAAAGGCCGCGAACTGAATACTGCATTTATTAGTCAGTGACAAATCTTCCTTTCCTAGCCATTCTATTGACTTGAGACTAAATAGCCAGCCCATCCGATATCCAAAAACTGAAATGATCTAAAATCCACAATGCAATCAGACTCGGGGGATTCAGATAAATGATACTCGACCTGTACAGTGAATAATATACAGTCACCGTCAGCAGCACAGTAGCACAAGTGGACAGCACTGTGGCTTCACAGCGCCAGGATCCCAGGTTCGATTCTCCTGTCAGTGCACTGTCTGTGCGGAGTCTGCACGTTCTCCCCGTGTCTGCGTGGGTTTCCTCCGGGTGCTCTGGTTTCCTCCCACAGTCCAAAGATGTGCAGGTTAGGCGGATTGGCCATGCTAAAGTGCCCTTAGTGTCCAAAAAAAAGGTTAGGAGGGGTTATTGGGTTAGGGGGATAGGATGGAAGTGAGAGCGTAAGTGGGTCGGTGCATACTCGATGGGCCAAATGGCCTCCTTCTGCACTGTATGTTCTATTTTCTATGTTCTAAAAGTGCGCCTTTGCCGTTATACACATCTAAATCCGAATATCAAGGTATCACAAGCAATATTACATAAAGCATACCTCTGAAGAACAGGCAGGTAATAATAACATTTCAAAACAAAGCAAAGACTTAATTAAATGATGCTCAGCAGTCACACTAATTGGTGGCCATTGGTTGAAAACAAACCCCAACACCAAGTCTGGGTTGCTTTTTCACTATTAGCATTCTGGTTCACTTTGATTGACATACTTATGGGTAGTTAAGTCCTTGTAACCAAAATACTTTAAACTGAATAGCTGAAGTGCATTTGAAATAAACAGCTTTTAATTTGGTTTTGAGGCCCAGAGGGGTTAACATCCCTCCATTCAGAAATCCCTTCATTTATAAAGACCTGAAGATATATTTCAACTCATGGAGTTGAATTAGTTACATTCATCATCTGGTTTCTTTACACAGTAATATCCGTCAGCTTTTTTGCCTGCAGAATTCTAGACTGCATTCAACAACAATTTCTCTGAGATGCCGGTATGGCCAATGTTTTATGCATTGCCTGATTCAGGATTTTAAGCTATGGTATGGTTTAGTGCTTCTCACCCTGCATTTTAAAATAAGGAAAGTTAGTACTGAGAGAGTGTCCCAACATCAGGACAGCGAATTGCAGAAGGCCGGAAAACAGGGTATGAAATGACCCTCGACTGGGAAAGAGGTCACAGAGAGATATTCGAGATACCGGAAATCAAAGATTAGGATTTGAAACAGTCCTATATGGGCCTGGTGGCAGGCTTCAATATCATTTTGTTTGCTCTTTGCTGTTTCACCCACATCCAGTGGGCAGTGGCAGTTTGGATGTCACTCTGTTGCAAATTAAAACCTGCCCGATAGCTTTTGTTCACATAGGCAAAGGCGGATGGTGGCTCATGTGGCAGAGAGAGGGCGGGGTGGTGTGCAGTTGAAGCCAAATTGAGGGTTTGTGGTCACTGCAGCATATCACTCTGTCATTATTCCTAATTTTAGAAAGAAGTACTTACATTTATATAGAGTTTTTCCCATGATTTGATATAACATCACACTTTACAGCAAATTTAAAGTGTGATCATTGTTGGAATGTAAGAAACACGGCAGCCAATTTGCACGCAGCAAACTCCCACAATCATGTGATAATAACTTGAATCTGTTTTTGTTGCATTGATTAAAAGATATACATTGGACAGGACACTGGGGAAAACTATCCTGCTTTTCTTCGAAATATCAGCATGAGATCTTTTACTTCCACCCAATTAGGCAAACAGGGTGTTCGGTTTAACATCTGACCTGAACGATGCTGGGCGGGATACTCCCAACGGGAGGCTAAGTGCTGACGGCGGAGTAAAAACCGGACTGTTTTACTCCGGCGTCGGCGCCTGTTCCCAGACCCCTATTCTGGGGCCTCCGTGGGGCTAGCAGGGGCGTGGCGCGATTTGCCAGACACGGTGCCTTGGGTCCTGCGCATGTGCAGTTGGGCAGGCGGCAACTAGCGCATGCACAGTGGCCGTCCTTCCCCAGGCCGCCCCGCACAACAATGACGCAGGGATGTGACATTGCCAGCAGAAGAAAGGAGGCCCGCCGACAGAGAGGCCCACCCGCCAATCGATGGGCCACGATCGCGGGCCAGTCACCATCGGAGGCCTCCCCCCGGTGAGGGAGACCCCTCCCCCTCCCCACAGGCCGCCCCCCGAGCATTCCCGCAGAGTTCCCGTCGGCAGCGACCAGGGGTGAATGGCGTCGGCGGGACTCTGTCGTGTCGGAGCGGCTGCTCGGCCCATCCAGGCCAGAGAATCGGCGGCCCCGCCGGTTCCAGCGGCCCGTGGCCGGCGCTGCGCCAAACGCGCCGGCGCAAATGGCGCCGATTCTCCGCACCTCGGAGAATCGTACGCCGGCGTCGTGGCGCGGTTGCTCCGATTCTCTGGCCGGGCGCGGGGCTCGGAGAATCGCCCCCGGTACCTCCAACAGTGTGGCTGTTACTCAATACTGGACTGGAGTGTCAGCCTTCAGAGTGGGATTTGAATCCAGTATCGTTTGACTCAGAAACATATGGGCTATGACCTATGCAATGCATTATGTTTCCCTTAAACTGTGGAAAGCACCTGTTCTTTCGACACCCGACAGAAATGCTGCCAATGCTAATTTCTCTTTCTCTTCTCTCAACACTGAGTGCAGTAGAAGGGCCTGGTATATAAAAGGTTAATGTGGGACTGAGTACAGTCCAACACACACCGTGATGGAAGAAAACACCTGGTCAAGAGTCAGGATCATTTTGAGATGGACAGAGTTGAATTAAGCCGAGAATGGGGTCAGCTCCAAACCTGTATCTTCTACTGTAAATACATAATTAAGAATTGTTAATAAAGACTAGTTGAGGCATCTGGATGGGTCCATGAATAGGCAGGAAATAGAGGACCAAGTAAGAGCAGAAGGTTTTTGTTTTTAGTTAGGGCATCATGATGGCACAGGCTTGGAGGGCTGAAGGGCCTGTTGCTGTGCTGTGCTTTTCTTTGTTCTTTGTACTCCAGGCAAAAGGATATTGTTAAAAAGTAAAGTAGCCATAGTGTCCCAGATGACCATAGACGACTGACTGGTGGTGGTCTAACCTAAGGATTACCACATCTCAGGTGAGGGGCAAGGTTGAGAAGGCAGGCCTTCATAAATAACCTCAGCCAGTATGGGAATTGAACCCACGCTGGAAGACTTGCTCTGCTAGCCTCACTCTACATCACAAACCAGTTGTTCAGCCAACTGAGCTAAACCGGCTTCCAAAGGGGTATTGAATGGCTCGGTGAATGGGCAAAACTGTGGCAGATGCATTTCAATGTAAGCAAATGTGAGGTTATCCATTTTGGACCAAAAATTATAGCTTAGGGTCCTTTCTAGATAGTAATAAACTAAAATCAGTGGATGTCCAAAAAAACCTGGGGAATCTGATGCATAGATCTTTAAAATGCCACGAGGAAGCACAGAAAGTAATCAAGAAGGCTAATGGAATGCTGGCCTTTACATCTAGAGTATTGGAGTATAAGGATGCAGATGTTATGCTGCAGCTATACAAAACCCCTGGTTAGACCCCATTTGGAGTACTGTGAGCAGTTTTGCGTACCACACCTTAGGAAGGATATTTGGCCTTGGAGGGAATGCAACATAGGTTTACAAGGATGATACCTGTCGTTCAGGGGTTAAGGTATGAGGAGAGAATAAACAAATTGGGCCAGATCATCAAGGAAAGACTTTAGGAAGCACTTCTACGCACAAAGGGTGGTGGAGGTTTGGAATGCTCTCCTACAAACAGCAATTGATGATAGATCAGTTTTTAATTTTAAATCTGAGATAGATAAAGTTTTGCTCAGCAAAGCTTCAGCTTAATATATATTATATATTAAGGGATAAAAGAAAATTACTGCGGATGCTGGAGTCTGAAATGAAAACAAAAAGCACTGGACAATCTCAGCAGGCCTGACAGCATCTGTGGAGAGCAAAGGGAGTTAAAGTTTTGAGTCTGGATGACTCTTTGTCAAAGCAGTATTAAGCAGTATTAAAGGATATGGGCCAAAGGCAGGTATATGGAGTTAGGCCATAACATGATCTCATTGAATGGCGGGACAGGCTCGAGGGGCTGAATGGCTTACGCTTGTTCCTATGTTCCTATTTCATGCACATGTTGACATCCCAGATCTCAATCCACATCTCTGAAAGTTCCTTCATGAATTTCCCCAGTTAGAGTTTGAGCCTTCCAAGTGTATCTAAACAGCCCAAACCAAAATTACAAATGACATTATTTATAACTATGACTATGGTACATTATATCCCTTTTTATCCTCCTTGAACTCCCTTCAAGACCTTTGACACGACAATCCTCGGTTGTCTACAACATGACACTGTCTTTGCTTGGTTTGACTTTTGCCACCTATAGCTTCCCCAGAACCTATAGCAATGGCGGCATGGTGGCACAGTGATTAGGAATGCATTTACAACGCCAGGGACCTGGGTTCAATTCCGGCCCTGTCTGTGTGGAGTGTGCACTTTCTCCCATGTCTGCATGGGTTTCCTCCGGGTGCTCTGGTTTCACCCACAGTCCAATGGTGTGCAGGTTAGGTGGGGTTTGCAGGGGAGCTCACCTCGGTAAAGTGCTCTTTCAGAGGGTCGGAGCAGACTTGATGGGCCGAATGGCCTCATTCTGCACTGTAGGGATGCTATGAATGTATGACTTCTCATTCCAGCTCCACATCATCGCCTTTAGAATGGCTTAAGATGCGCCTTGCAATTCTTTGGCTGCAAGCAGAAAATATACTCTTCTGGAGAAAACGAAAACAGTACAGATAAAAGACAGACGATTACATCAGGCTAGAGGTGTTGAAAGATTGAAGACATTAAGTGCTCAACTTCTGAAAATATTCAATTTATTCTCAGAAGGGTTTTTCTATCTTCAATATTTATGTAATAGTAACTTAGTATTACCAAAGAGATTATGAAAATAATTGTCCTAAAATTCACAGAATGTAATTTTCTTTCCCCTGTTACAGTCAGGGGAAAGAAAACGAACAGGCAGACAGTGCAGGGATCCCTCGTGGCCGTTCTCCTTCAAAACAAGTGTACCGTTTTGGATGCTGTTGGGAGGGATGGCCTACCGGGGGAAGGCCCTAGCGGCCAGGTCTCTGGCACTGAGTCTGGCTCTGGGGCTCAGAAGGGAAGGGGGGAGAATAGAAAAGCAATAGTGATATGAGACTCAAGGTTAGGGGAATAGATAGGAGATTCTGTGGTCGCAAGCGAGAGTCCCGGAAGATATGTTGCCTCCAGGGTGCCAGGGCCAGGCATGTCTCGGATCGTGTCTTCAGGATCTTGAAGTGGGAGGGTGAGCAGCCAGAAGTCATGGTGCACATTGGTACCAACGACGTAGGTAGGAAAAGGGGTGTGGATGTAATAAACGAGTTCAGGGAGTTAGGCTGGAAGTTAAAAGCCAGGACAGACAGAGTTGTCATCTCTGGTTTGTTGCCGGTGCCACGTGATAGCGAGGCTAGGAATAGGGAGAGAGTGCAGTTGAACACGTGGCTGCAGGAATGGTGTAGGAGGGAGGGCTTCAGTTATTTGGATAATTGTAGCGCATTCTGGGGAAGGTGGGACCTGTACAAGCAGGACGGGTTGCATCCGAACCAGAGGGGCACCAATATCCTGGGAGGGAGGTTTTCTAGTACTCTTCGGGAGGGTTTAAACTAATTTGGCAGGGGAATGAGAACCGGATTTGTAGTCCAGCAACTAAGGTAGCCGATGTCCAGGACGTCAAAGCGTGTAGTGAGGCAGTGGGGAAGGCAACACTGACAAAGGAGAGTGCTTGCAGGCACGGAGATGGGTTGAAGTGTGTATACCTCAACGCAAGAAGCATCAGGAATAAGGTGGGTGAACTTCAGGCATGGATCGGTACTTGGGACTACGATGTAGTGGCCATCACGGAAACATGGATAGAAGAGGGGCAGAAATGGTTGTTGAAGGTTCCTGGGTATACAAAGAATAAAGAAAAGTACAGCACAGGAACAGGCCCTTCGGCCCTCCAAGCCCGTGCCAACCATGCTGTCCGACGAAACAACAATCTTCTACACTTCCTGCGTCCGTATCCCTCTATTCCCATCCTATTCATGTATTTGTCAAGATGCCCCTTAAATGTCACTATCGTCCCTGCTTCCACCACCTCCTCCGGTAGCAAGTTTCAGGCACCCACTACCCTCTGTGTAAAAAACTTGCCTCGTACATCTACTCTAAACCTTGCCCCTCGCACCTTAAACCTATGCCCCCTAGTAATTGACCCCTCTACCCTGGGAAAAAGCCTCTGACTATCCACCCTGTCTATGCCCCTCATAATTTTGTAGACCTCTATCAGGTCGCCCCTCAACCTCCGTTGTTCCAGTGAAAACAAACCGAGTTTATTCAACCGCTCCTCATAGCTAATGCCCTCCATACCAGGCAACATTCTGGTAAATCTCTTCTGCACCCTCTCTAAAGCCTCCACATCCTTCTGGTAGTGTGGCGACCAGAATTGAACACTATACTCCAAGTGTGGCCTAACTAAGGTTCTATACAGCTGCAATATCATAGAATTTACAGTGCAGAAGGAGGCCATTCGGCCCATCGAGTCTGCACCAGCTCTTGGAAAGAGCACCCGACTCAAGGTCAACACCTCCACCCTATCCCCATAACCCAGTAACCCACACCCAACACTAAGGGCAATTTTGAAACACTAAGGGCAATTTATCATGGCCAATCCACCTAACCTGCACATCTTTGGACTGTGGGAGGAAACCGGAGCACCCGGAGGAAACCGACGCACACACGGGGAGGATGTGCAGACTCCGCACAGACAGTGACCCAAGCCGGAATCGAACCTGGGACCCTGGAGCTGTGAAGCAATTGTGCTATCCACAGTGCTACCGTGCTGCCCCAATTCTTGCCAATTCTTATAACCAATGCCCCGGCCAATGAAGGCAAGCATGCCATATGCCTTCTTGACTACCTTCTCCATCTGTGTTGCCCCTTTCAGTGACCTGTGGACCTGTACACCTAGATCTCTCTGACTTTCAATACTCCTGAGGGTTCTACCATTCACTGTATATTCCCTACCTGCATTTGACCTTCCAAAATGCATACATCACATTTGTCCGGATTAAACTCCATCTGCCATCTCTCCGCCCAACTCTCTAAACAATCTAAATCTTGCTGTATCCTCTGAGAGTCCTCATCACTATCCGCAATTCCACCAACCATTGTGTCGTCTGCAAACTTACTAATCAGACCAGTTACATTTTCCTCCAAATCATTTATATATACTACAAACAGCAAAGGTCCCAGCACTGATCCCTGCGGAACACCACTAGTCACAGCCCTCCAATTAGAAAAGCATCCTTCCATTGCTACTCTCTGCCTTCTATGACCTAGCCAGTTCTGTATCCACCTTGCCAGCTGACCCCTGATCCCGTGTGGCTTCACCTTTTGTGCCAGTCTACCATGAGGGACCTTGTTAAAGGCCTGACTGAAGTCCATATAGACAACATCCACTGCCCTACCTGTATCACTCATCTTTGTGACCTCTTCAAAAAACTCTAGCAAGTTAGTGAGACACGACCTCCCCTTTACCAAACCATGCTGCCTCTCACTCATATGTCCATTTGCTTCCAAATGGGAGTAGATCCTGTCTCGAAGAATTCTCTCCAGTAATTTCCCTACCACTGACGTAAGGCTCACCGGCCTGTAGTTCCCTGGATTACCCTTGCTACCCTTCTGAAACAGAGGAACAACATTGGCTATTCTCCAGTCCTCCGGGACATCACCTGAAGACAGTGAGGATCCAAAGATTTCTGTCAAGGCCTCAGCAATTTTCTCTCTAGCCTCCTTCAGTATTCTGGGTTAGATCCCATCAGGCCCTGGGGACTTATCTACCTTAATATTTTTCAAGACGCCCAATACCTTGTCTTTTTGGATCTCAATGTGACCCAGGGTATCGACACACCCTTCTCCAGACTCAACATCTACCAATTCCTTCTCTTTGGTGAATACTGATGCAAAGTATTAATTTAGTACCTCGCCCATTTCCTCTGGCTCCACACATAGATTCCCATGCCTATCCTTCAGTGGGCCAACCCTTTCCCTGGCTACCCTCTTGCTTTTTATGTACGTGTAAAAAGCGTTGGGATTTTCCTTAACCCTATTTGCCAATGACTTTTCGTGACCCCTTCTAGCCCTCCTGCTTAAGTTCCTTCCTACTTTCCTTATATTCCACACAGGCTTTTTCTGTTCCCAGCCTTTTAGCCCTGACAAATGCCTCCTTTTTCATTTTGACGAGGCCTACAATATCTCTCGCTATCCAAGGTTCCCGAAAATTGCCGTATTTATCCTTCTTCCTCACAGGAACATGCCGGTCCTGTATTCCTTTCAACTGACACTAGAAACCCTCCCACATGTCAGATGTTGATTTACCCTCAAACATCCACCCCCAATCTAGGTTCTTCAGCTCCCACCTAATATTGTTATAATTAGCCTTCCCCCAATTTAGCACATTCACCCTAGGACCACTCTTATCCTTGTCCACGAGCACTTTAAAACTTACTGAATTGTGGTCACTGTTCCCAAAATGCTCCCCTACTGAAACTTCTACCACCTGGCCGGGCTCATTCCCCAATACCAGGTCCAGTACAGCCCCTTCCCTTGTTGGACTGTCTACATATTGTTTTAAGAAGCCCGCCTGGATGCTCCTTACAAACTCTGCCCCGTCTAAGCCCCTGGCACTAAGTGAGTCCCAGCCAATATTGGTGAAGTTGAAGTCTCCCATCACAACAACCCTGTTGTTTTTACTCTTTTCCAAAATCTATCTACCTATCTGCTCCTCTATCTCCCGCTGGCTGTTGGGAGGACTGTGGTAAACCCCCAACATTGCGACTGCACCCTTCTTATTCCTGATCTCTACCCATATAGCCTCACTGCCCTCTGAGGTGTCCTCCCGCAGTACAGCTGTGATATTTTCCCTAACCAGTATTGCAACTCCGCCACCCCTTTTACATCCCCCTCTATCCCACCTGAAACATCTAAATCCTGGAACATTTAGCTGCCAATCCTGCCCTTCCCTCAACCAGGTCTCTGTAATGGCAACAACATCATAGTTCCAAGTACTAATCCAAGCTCTAAGTTCATCTGCCTTACCCGTAATACGTCTTGCATTAAAACATGTGCACTTCAGGCCACCAGACCCGCTGTGTTCAGCAACTTCACCCTGTCTGCTCTGCCTCAGAGCCATACTGGCCCTATTCCCTAGTTCTCCCTCAATGCTCTCACCTTCTGACCTATTGCTCCCGTGCCTACCCCCCTGCCATACTAGTTTAAACCCTCCGTGTGACACTAGCAAACCTCGCGGCCAGGATATTTATGCCTCTCCAGTTTAGATGCAACCCCTCCTTCTTATATAGGTCACACCTGCCCCGGAAGAGCTCCCAGTGGTCCAGATAACGGAAACCCTCCCTCCTACACCAGCTGTTTAGCCACGTGTTTAGCTGCTCTATCTTCCTATTTCTAGCCTCACTGGCACGTGGCACAAGGTGTAATCCCGAGATTACAACCCTAGAGGTCCTGTCTTTTAACTTTCTGCCTAGCTCCCTGAACTCCTGCTGCAGGACCTCATGCCCCTTCTGCCTATGTTGTTAGTACCAATATGTACAATGACCTCTGCCTGTTTGCCCTCCCCCTTCAGGATGCCCTCTACCCGTTCGGAGACATCCTGGACCCTGGCACCAGGGAGGCAACATACCATCCTGGAGTCTCTTTCACATCCACAGAAGCGCCTATCTGTGCCCCTGACTATAGAGTACCCTATGACTATTGCTCTTCTGCACTTTGACCCTCCCTTCTGAACATCAGAGCCAGCAGTGGTGCCACTGCTCTGGCTGCTGCTGTTTTCCCCTGATAGGCTATCCCCCCTGGCAGTATCCAAAGTGGTATACCTGTTCGAGAGGGGGACAACCACAGGGGATTCCTGCACTGACTGCCTGTCCTTTCTGGTGGTCACCCGTTTCTCTGCCTGCACCTTGGGTGTGACCACATTTATATAACTGCTATCTATGACACTTTCCGCCACCTGCATGCTCCTAAGTGCATCCAACTGCCGCTCCAACCAAACCATGCAGTCTGTGAGGAGCTCCAGTTGGGTTCACTTTCTGCAGATGAAGCCATCAGTGACGCTGGATGCCTCCCGGACCTGCCACATCTCACAGTCAGAGCACTGCACCCCTCTAATTGACATTGCGTCAATTAATTAGTAAATTAAATTTAAAAGTTAAAAAAAAAAGTTACTGTTAACTATATGTTTCCTAGCACTAGATTTCTACTATAAATGTGAAAGCTAAATACAGTACTCTCCGATCTCTGGCTTCGATATCCCTCTAAATTATAATTAAGTAATTATGTTTAATTAGTTTACCAATGCTTAATTTTTTAAATTTAGTGTAGATTCCCAACCAGCCAATCAGGTCACAGTTTTTCTGTGATGTCACTTCAGTTTCTCCCCCCCACACACACGATTTGAAAAATTAATAAAAGTAAAAATGAGTAGAAATCACTTATTTACCTTCTGAGTGTCTCAGATGCTCTCAGGTGCTCTCCCTGCTGATTAAAAGTTACAGGCCAGAAGAAAGAGAGAGAACAAAACAGTAGGGAAAAATACCTTCTCCCACTCTGTACCGAATTACCTCACTGCACCAAATTACCAAGTTCCAAATTCCCACTCTGGATGTGTCTCACTCAGGCTGTGTCTCTTTGACCTGCGCAATGCTTACTGAGTGCGCTTTCTGTCTGTCTTTTATACAGACTTTAGCTGACCAGGATGACTCACACGACTTAAACTTCAAAGAGAAGAATACAATGTGTACCTTTGTGCCCCTAAACAGGCCTCAGGTGACTGCCAGATAACTGCCTCTCAGCAATTAGGGTGGGGGCAGCTTCAGCCAATCAGACACTAATCTACACACTGCACTTTTGACTGAAAAACAGCAGAATTAGACTTACCACTTACCTTTCCTGATTACCTCACTGCACCAAATTACCAAGTTCCAAATTCCCACTCTGGATGTGTCTCACTCAGGCTGTGTCTCTTTGACCTGCGCAACGCTTACTGAGTGCGATTTCTGTCTGTCTTTCATGCAGACTTTAGCTGACCAGGATGACTCACACTACTTATAGATGTTTCAATAAGATTAGAGAGGGTGATAAAAGAGGTGGGGGGTGGGGGAGTTGCATTGTTAATTAGAGATAGTATAACAGCTGCAGAAAGGCAGTTTGAGGAGGATCTGCCGACTGAGGTAGTATGGGTTGAAGTCAGAAATAGGAAAGGAGCAGTCACCTTGTTGGGAGTTTTCTATAGGCCCCCCAATAGCAGCAGAGATGTGGAGGAACAGATTGAGAAACAGATTTTGGAAAGATGCAGAAGTCACAGGGTAGTAGTCATGGGTGACTTCAGCTTCCCAAATATTGAGTGGAAACTCTGTAGATCAAATAATTTGGATGGGGTGGTGTTTGTGCAGTGTGTCCAGAATGCTTTTCTAACACAGTATGTAGATTGTCCGACCAGAGGAGAGGCCATATTGGATTTGGTACTTGGCAATGGACCAGGGCAAGTGATAGATTTGTTAGTGGGGGAGCATTTTGGAGATAGTGACCACAATTCTGTGACTTTCACTTTAGTAATGGCAGGGGATAGGTACGTGCAACTGGTCAAGGTTTACAATTGGGGGAAGGGTAAATATGATGCTGTCAGACAAGAACTGAAGTGCATATGTTGGGAACATTGGCTGTCAGGGAAGGACACAATTGAAACGTGGAACTTGTTCAAGGAACAGATACTACGTGTCCTTGATATGATGTCCCTGTCAGGCAGGGAAGAGATGGTCAAGTGATCGAACCATGGTTGACAAGAGAGGTTGAATGTCTTGTTAAGAGGAAGAAGGATACTTATGTAAGGCTGAGGAAACAAAGTTCAGACAGGGTGTTGGAGGGATACAAGATAGCCAGGAGGGAACTGAAGAAAGGGATTAGGAGAGCTGAGAGAGGGCATGAAAAATCTTTGGCGGGTAGAATCAAGGAAAACCCCAAGGCCTTTTACACATATGTGAGAAATATGAG